>NC_056730.1:447310316-447380316 GCF_019279795.1 Protopterus annectens
ATGTCCCAATTGTTGGTGAGGACCCCTCTAATTCCAAACATATCGGTGGAAATTGGAAGGGAAACTTGACACCCAGTCCTTTTGTTCGGTCCGTTCTGTGCCCTTGCTGTGAATCCCTTTTCCAGGATTGGTGGGTACCTGGAGTGTCTGTGCTGTATGATCTCTTGGAACAGGTTGTCCACTAGATACTCTGGGTATTTTCTTTCTAGGAATAAGTTTCTGAGGTAAAACCTTCCTTGATGAAAACCTCGTCCCTAAAATGAGTCTGGATAACCGGATGAATTGTCCTTTTACAATATTCTTTTCATGAAATGGGGATGCTGGCTGCTGAACTCTAGATAGTTATTCGGAAAGTGGGCTTGCGGTAGATGTTGGAGTCAAACTGTCCATTTTCCGGGTCTATAGTGAGGTGGATATCCAGGAATTGAGTGGTGGTTCCGATATGTCCTACCGTGAGGGTCAGGAAGTCCAGACTCTGGAAAAGGATTTCCAGAAAATTGCTCAGAGAAAGTCTGTCCCCCTTCCAGACAAAAAAGACGTCATCAATATAACGCCTGTACATTATGGTGTTGTTGAACCCAGGTAGTGATTCAACCTTATCCATTTCCCAGGCACTGAGGACTAAGTTTGCATATGCTGGGGCCATTTTGGACCCCATGGCTACCCCTTTCTGTTGGTGGTAAATCTTCCCGTTGAATTGAAAGAAGTTGTTTCTTAATACTGCTTCTGTTAACCTGCATACAGTATTAATCTTAGTCCCACTTAGGTTGGAGTGCCTGTTCAGGTACTGTCTGGTGAGGGTCAGTCCTTTGGCGTGGGGAATGTTTGTGTAGAGTGCTTCTACATCTAGGGTGACCAGTAAATATTTCCCTCCATCCAGCCTTAGTTTGAAGATGTCATTTAGAAAAGCCCAGGAGTCCTTGATGTAGTATTTGCTGTTCTGTACAATGGGGTTAAGGATGTGGTCCACGTATTGTGAAATCTTTTCTGTTTTGTCCTTGTTCGATACCACATGGCGGAAAGGTGGATTTTCAGGGTTCTTGTGAACCTTGGGGATTCGAAAAATTTTCCAAGGCTGGGTGTCATGACCTGCATGAAGTCTTTTCGTCTTGAGAGATCTCATCCCTGAGGTACAGTTCCAACAGTAGGTTGTCAATTTGTTTAAAGTTCTGTTGTACCTGGTTGATGTTGACCTTTTGTAGAACTGGTTATTCATGAGGGATGCTTCAAGTGTTTGGATATATCTCCTGCTCCATCACTACTATCCCGGATCCCTTGTCAGCCTTCATGATCCGTAGGGATTTGTCCTGACTCAGTTCCTTCCAAGCCTGTCTTTCTTCCCTGTTCAGGTTGTGCCACTTTGCTGAGGGCTTATCAGAAAGGAGTTTCCTGATATCCCTTCGTAGGTACTCGCAAAGAGGCTCAGTGTGTTGAGAGTGCAGGAGTGTACAGGCTCTTCATGGTAAGGGTCTGTTGTTATCTTCGAGCTTTCCTCATCTTCTTCCTCTTCATATTGTTGTATATCTAATTTTAGTTGTAACTTTCTCAGGTAGCACTTGAGGTCTAGGATAACATCCGCCGTGTTGGCTCTCTGCGGGATGAAAGAAAAGCCTTTCTTCAGTACCTTATGATGGCTTTCCGAGAAATCTCGTGTGGTGAGGTTAAAGATGTCACCTACCCCTGCTGGAGACCTGAAGTCAGTGCTATCAGGTGCTGGTATCAGTGAATGGGGAGGGTGATCAGGGTGGTCCATCCCAGTAATACTAGTACTGTATCCGTTCCGCTCCTTCTGCCCCTGTGATTGTTGTTCCCCTCCTTCCCTCAATATTGTTGGTGTTGTGGTTCCAATTTCGTTCATTACCCCTAGGTCTGAACCTGGTATAAGTCCTGGTTCTGGTTGTGAGTCCTGCTGAAGATAAAAAAACATTGTTGTTGCTACTTGTACTGTTGTTGGAAGACTGGTCGTTGATTTGTGGGGTCTGATAAACCCTTTCTTGATTGATCGCACTGTCCGGTGTCCTGCGGTTTGTATTGTTGTTGTCCTCATTGTTGTCGTGGTGGTCACGTTCACTGGTGTCTGGATCTCTCTGTGTCGGCTGATTCTGGAGAGGCATTTCAGGTCTTGGCTGTCCCCTAGCAGGAGTATGTACTATCATCTGGGAACTACTCCCTGCTAGTGGGC
This sequence comes from Protopterus annectens, assembly GCF_019279795.1. Taxonomy (NCBI): domain Eukaryota; kingdom Metazoa; phylum Chordata; order Ceratodontiformes; family Protopteridae; genus Protopterus; species Protopterus annectens. Next base: position 447,312,499 of record NC_056730.1, read on the forward strand.
TGGATGTGATGAGGAGTCTATCCACCTCTGGTGTGTTGGGTCCATTTGTGGGTTCTTGTAATTCTGTCATAGGCCTTAGTTCAGTTGTGGACAACGGATTTTGTGGATATCTGTCTGGCCTTCTCCGTGTGTAAGGGTGTGGGCCTGATCGGTATTTTCCTTCCTCATATTGTTTAATGTCCCTAAACAATTTGCCTTTCTTCATCAATCAGTGCCACATGCCTAGTAATTTTGCGGTACATTGTCACATTTCCGAAGTCAGTAAATGTGGAATCCTGCAGGTTGTGTGTTTGCAGATTATTTATTTGAGACTTGTAGGTGGCTGCCACCTACAAGTCTCAAATAGATAATCTGCAAACACACATCCTGCAGGATTCCACATTTACTGACTTCGCGGAAATGTGGGACAATGTACTGCACAAAATTACTAGGCATGTGGCGGCACTGATTGAACGCAAGAAAGGCAAATTGTTTAGGGACATTAAACAATATGAGGAAGGAAAAGCATACCCGATCAGGCCCAAACGCTCCTTACACACACGGAGAAGGCCAGACAGATATCCCACAAACAATCCGTTGTCCACAACTGAACTAAGGCCTACAACAGAATTACAAGAACCCACAAATGGACCCAACACACCACAGGTGGATAGACTCCTCATCACATCCCTAGCAGGGAGTAGTTCCCAGATGATAGTACATACTCCTGCTAGGGGACAGCCAAGACCTGAAATGCCTCTCCAGAATCAGCCGACACAGAGAGATCCAGACACCAGTGAACGTGACCACCACGACAACAATGAGGACAACAACAATACAAACCGCAGGACACCGGACAGTGCGATCAATCAAGAAAGGGTTTATCAGACCCCACAAATCAACGACCAGTCTTCCAACAACAGTACAAGTAGCAACAACAATGTTTTTTTATCTTCAGCAGGACTCACAACCAGAACCAGGACTTATACCAGGTTCAGACCTGGGGGTAATGAACGAAACTGGAACCACAACACCAACAATATTGAGGGAAGGAGGGGGAACAACAATCACAGGGGCAGAAGGAGCGGGAACGGGATGCAGTACTAGTATTACTGGGATGGACCACCCTGATCACCCTCCCCATTCACTGATACCAGCACCTGATAGCACTGACTTCAGGTCTCCAGCAGGGTAGGCGACATCTTTAACCTCACCACACGAGAGTTCCCCGGAAGCCATCATAAGGTACTGAAGAAAGGCTTTTCTTTCATCCCGGCGCAGAGAGCCAACATGGCGGATGTTATCCTAGACCTCAAGTGCTACCTGAGAAAGTTACAACTAAAATTAGATATACAACAATATGAAGAGGAAGAAGATGAGGAAAGCTCGGAAGATAACAACAGACACCTTACCATGAAGAGCCTGTACACTCCTGCACTCTCCAACACACTGAGCCTCTTTGCGAGTACCTACGAAAGGGATATCAGGAAACTCCTTTCTGATAAGCCCTCAGCAAAGTGGCACAACCTGAACAGGGAAGAAAGACAGGCTTGGAAGGAACTGAGTCAGGACAAATCCCTACGGATCATGAAGGCTGACAAGGGATCCGGGATAGTAGTGATGGAGCAGGAGAGATATATCCAAACACTTGAAGCATCCTCATGAATAACCAGTTCTACAAAAAGGTCAACATCAACCAGGTACAACAGAACTTTAAACAAATTGACAACCTACTGTTGGAACTGTACCTCAGGGATGAGATCTCTCAAGACGAAAAAGACTTCATGCAGGTCATGACACCCAGCCTTGGAAAATTTTTCGAATCCCCAAGGTTCACAAGAACCCTGAAAATCCACCTTTCCGCCATGTGGTATCGAATCAAGGACAAAAACAGAAAAGATTTCACAATACGTGGACCACATCCTTAACCCCATTGTACAGAACAGCAAATACTACATCAAGGACTCCTGGGCTTTTCTAAATGACATCTTCAAACTAAGGCTGGATGGAGGGAATATTTACTGGTCACCCTAGATGTAGAAGCACTCTACACAAACATCCCCACGCCAAAGGACTGACCTCACCAGACAGTACCTGAACAGGCACTCCAACCTAAGCGGACTAAGATTAATACTGTATGCAGGTTAACAGAAGCAGTATTAAGAAACAACTTCTTTCAATTCAACGGGAAGATTTACCACCAACAGAAAGGGTAGCCATGGGGTCCAAAATGGCCCCAGCATATGCAAACTTAGTCCTCAGTGCCTGGGAAATGGATAAGGTTGAATCACTACCCGGTTTCAACAACACCATAATGTACAGGCGTTATATTGATGACGCCTTTTTGTCTGGAAGGGGGACAGACTTTCTCTGAGCAATTTTCTGGAAATCCTTTTCCAGAGTCTGGACTTCCTGACCCTCACGGTAGGACATATCGGAACCACCACTCAATTCCTGGATATCCACCTCACTATAGACCCGAAAATGGACAGTTTGACTCAACATCTACCGCAAGCCCACTTTCCGGAATAACTATCTAGAGTTCAGCAGCCAGCATCCCCATTTCATGAAAAAGAATATTGTAAAAGAACAATTCATCCGGTTATCCAGACTCATTTTTAGGGACGAGGTTTTCATCAAGGAAGGTTTTACCTCAGAAACTTATTCCTAGAAAGAAAATACCCAGAGTATCTAGTGGACAACCTGTTCGAAGAGATCATACAGCACAGACACTCCAGGTACCCACCAATCCTGGAAAAGGGATTCACAGCAAGGGCACAAAACGGACCGAACAAAAGGACTGGGTGTCAAGTTTCCCTTCCAATTTCCACCGATATGTTTGAATTAGAGGTGTCCTCACCAACAATTGGGACATCTTGGGAGGAGAAAAGGTCTGACAAAGTTACTTGGGACATCCCCAAACTTCTGTTTCAAACGAACCTCTTCTTTTGGTGGTGCTCGAGAGGAATAAAAGCCCATCCCCACAGAGCGGCATTGACAGAACCTGAATGTCTGATCATGCAAGTGTATTGCCTGTGTACACATACGAAAAACAACAATGTCACCTTCCGCACTGCAACAGAACTATCGGTCTACATGACCACTATGACTGCAACACAAAAATGTAGTCTACTGTGCTTTCAAGTAACACTGTGGGAATTTCTATATCGGCAAAACGAACAGGAAGCTGAGTAGCCGTATTAAAGAACACACTGCAGCAATACACAAACAGGACAGTTTGAATGCCTTGGCTAAACACAGTACTATTTGCCCAAACTTCACAGGATTCAAATTCACAGTGCTGGAAAAAATAACAGAATTTGTAGGGGACATGGACACATTCCTGCAAGTCCGGGAATTAAAATGGCAGATAGAACTGAGAGCTGATGTCTATCCAGGTCTCAACGAGACACTGAACATTAAATGTGCACTTAAATGGTATAGAGATTGAAATGTGATAGGGTTTGAAGAACTGTGCGAGAGGGTTTGAAGAATTGTGCAAGTAGATTTAATGTGTTTATGGATTTACAACTGTGTGCAAGTGAATATAATGCGTTCCTCTCTCTCTCTCTCTGTCTGACTTTTGACTCCCCCATACCCCCTGCACACATGCTCCCACTCTCTCTCTGACTTTTGACTCCCCCATACCCCCTACACACATGCTCCCAATCACCAGGCTAGCCCCCGCTGACCCCACCAACTATACCCCCCGGTCTCACATTTTCATGCAGCCATTCAAGGGGTGATACCATCCATACCAGCCCATGGGTGGTACCATCTGTACTGACAGTCTTCTGGGGGTCACTGTTGTTCATAGGCTCCTTGTCATGGGCGGCCCCCTAACAGCCCCCCCTCAAGTCCACTCCGCATTCCTCCCACTCCCCCATCAGGTGGCATACCCACACATTTCTTTACACACACACCGATGCCAAAGCATAGTAGGACTCTCTACCTGACTCCTCCACCTTCCTCGGTTCCCTTCTTTACTTACCTTTGGAGGCAAACACTCATAAGTTACGTGTTTATATTAGAATCATCACAGCATGACTGTCATCTTTCCTGCCCCCAACCTTTTGTTTTTTTGCACACAATCCTTTTGCACACAGTCCCTTTTGCACACAGTCCCTTTTGCACACAATCCCTTTTGCACACGATCCCTTTTTGCACACATCCTTTTTGCACACTATCCCTTTTAGTATGCACACTGCACCACAAGGCTATTACTGTCTGACCAATTTGCCTTATGTAACTGCAATTGTAATGTTAATGAAAATGCACACAGCACCCTGCTTGTTCACACTTTTCTATTGGAAAGGAACTGTTGTTAATTTAAATGGCCTGCTAGAACTAATGTATATAAAGGAAGTGAAAATGGTTGCTCATACTTATGAAACATGTCTTTCTGAAGAAGTCTTGATAATAAATAAGACAAAAGCGCTAAAGTTCTACAAGAGTTGTTGGTGTTATTTACTATTTTATTGAATGCTTTTATTGTCACAAAGTTCATTTCTTAGTTAAAATTTCTTCTCTTCGTTCAATTTTTTTGAGTGCGGTTAATTTTAGTTATATATATATATATATATATATATATATATATATATTTATATATGTATATATATATATATATATATATATAAATATATATATACATCTTTGTGTCCGTTGACCAATACATTTCCCGCTCATATGCAATTACACATGCATATTGGGTTTTATATATGCTTCACCAGCATACAATTGCCTTAGTCATTATGACATCGACACTTCACTCCGGTTATCTTGTAATCGGTATTTAGCATGTTATACAGCGGGCAGATGTCGCAATATGTTCATGTGCAGATTACCAATGGTAATTGGGATGTGATACAGTGTCATTTGACCTGTTCCTTGTCTGCACAGCCTATTATTACAGCTACTGTCTTTGTTTGTCTGTGCACATTCATATTATTTATGTCAATAAATGGAGTGCATGTGTTACAGCGAATGTACTTCAGCATATTGTTGTCTGCATGCGCAAATGCATATATACCTATTACTTACTAGCTGACCTACATGGGGCAGTCCATTGGAACAAGCCCAACCAACCCTGGTACTCCTGGATCCATAATCTCATACCCATAGTTCCTCCACCCCACCTGTGTTGAGTTTCCACGCGTAACAGCCATTATCCACTTGATATCGCAGTCATGACACACCTTTACACATTGCCCTCTCCAGATCGTTTGGGGCCCAACACACATTTTGTTCTGCCTTGTGTATTCACAGGGTCTCCCACCATTTATATTTGCACATACATGCCTTTCCTGGTGTTATGGATTACGGCCATTTGCTGTTTACAAGTGTAGGTGGTCTCAACATGGACTACATTTTGTCTGTGTGTAATGTAGACGTAGCAGTTCAACAATGTTATGCCCACTGGTAGAACCCTGCCTGTGGTGTGAATAGCGGTGATCTGCTCACTCTTGGGCAGCCTTATCTGACATACGCTGCAAGCACTTTATAATACCTTAGTTGCTCTAGATTCCCTTCACAACGCTTATGTATGCTTTATTCTTACGGCGTTCATTTTTCATAAACATATATATATATATATATATATATATATTTCATGTTTGTGGATATATATATATATATATATATATATATATATATACATATATATATATATATATATATATATATATATATATATATATATATATATATTTCATGTCTGTGGATATATATCTATACACACACACAAACATGTATATATATATATATATATATATATATATATATATATATATATATATATATTTATATATATATGTGTGTGTGTGTGTGTGTGTATATATATATATATATATATATATATATATATATATATATATATATATATATATATATATATATATATATATATATATATATATAAATTACATCTGTACATAAAAACATACATTTCCTATGCTGGGAGCTGCTTACACCCACGCAGGCGCACTCGCCTATGCTTACTGTGAGTTACATACGTTTACTGCTGCTTGTTTGTGCTTATGTGTGCCTTATTCATTATGACAGTACCACTTTGATTGAAGGAATCCGGTTAACGGCCCCATGCGAAACACACGTTCACCTTTACATGTTTAAATGTTGGCTTTACAGCACAGCAACATTCATTCCACAAGGAAAATTATATGTGCTATAGTCGAACTTGAACCGGGAATGCCTTTACATTAGGAGGATGCTCTAACCACTACACTATTCGTGTTCTGCTTCATTTATATGTATACCCATGGTCCATAGTTACCCAAACACATGCCTCAACACTTCACTTACACAACAGGCATCTATTCTCCTGCTGGGAAAACTGCAGTACTACACATGCACCATTCCCTATTCCCTACTGCTCTGGATCCGTGCTGCATGTTTACTCACTCCGAGGATATTCAGAACTCCAAAGCTTGTAGTCCTGGCACATACGTGTGTTTGATTGTCAGGGTGCTCATGTGGTCATCTTGGTTTTGGCTTGTCCGACTGGAGACCGGAACAGCCATGTACCCTTTTGAAAGTCAGAATTAGCACGTGGACAGAGTTAGCCCCAATGTTACCATTCTACCTGTGTTTACAGACACAGGGGTTTGCCCACCTCTGACCAGCTTGATATGTCGGTACTACATAATACGGGGTGGGGGTGTTCCGCTGGTGTTTCCCTTCACATTCGTTATGACTGCTTTATTGTGACCATGTTCTTTTATTAATATATATATATATATATATATATATATATATATATATATATATATATAAAACTATAAATATATATACACACACATATATAAATATATATATATATATATATACACATATATATATATATATATATATATATATATATATATATATATATGCACTTACACACCTATTTACATTTCCTATACGGTTGAATGTCTGCCGCGCATCCCCGCTGGCTTTACCTCCCTATATCCGACGGACATTATTCTGGGCATCACAAAAAATCTGGACCTCACATACAGTTAGCGGCCCTTGCATGGCTTGGACCCAAAAACAGACACACCTTAGTCACCAGTTTGACCACTACACCATCCATGGTACATTCCGCATGGATGGTAGCTAGGATATATGACTTCACTACAGGTATTCAACAGTACTGGCAAGAAATGTGACGGTTGGTGTACATATGTGTGGACCTCTAACCACTCAGGGACTAATTTGAACAGTAACAGGGACAAGGCAAGGACAAATCAGGGGCAATCATGGACACTTTTAAAATATTAGTGCTATTAACTTGAAACATTGACAGAATCAGAGCATATGTATTAATACTTATTTTTTGAAGTAAAAGATGTCTATTACTCTTAATTATTGTCATTATTCATTCAGTGTAATTTCCTCCAAAGTTCACTGGTTTTAGGGGGGATTAAGAGGCTGGACAGTTATTGTGCGAATGCTCTGACCATTGGTAGGGTTGCCACCTTTTCATATGGCCAGGATGGGATATATTCGGGACACACCAATTTTTCAGAGCAACACATACCCACGATGAGTACAACAGATAGTACTTTTGTTTTATGCCTAAATGTAAGCTTATTGTTGTAGCAGTTTAGCTGCTTCTTCTGTTTCGTTTACTTGCTTATTCTGTTTCTTGTAACATGTAGGTATTTTACATATGGAAATAACTATTGTATGTGGCTATTACATAAGATGTGAGACATAATCATGTCCTACGATCGCAGGATATTTTACATTTATAATGGTTTTGGTATGGACACAACTGCCCAGAGGTGGACTGTCCCTTACAATGTGGGACAGGTGGTAACGCTGACCATTGGGCTAGACTTAGCTATTGGCACATGTTAACACGATGCGTTTCACTTCCACTTGGTATAGCTATCAATACTACAACAGAATACGGGTACGGGGTTTTAAATGTCATTTGTTCGACGGATGGGGACTCAGTATTCAGCTAAGTGCATTTGTGTTTGCTTCTTATTTTTGTGTTTGCAAAACTGTCTTGCATGCTTTGCATATGTTTCAGTATCCACGAACACTGACAGGTGGGATTACTCTTAGAGGCAGGCTGTACTATTCAGCATTTTAGGTTGCTCGTAAATAGCAGACATGTCCATGCCTCCGTGCGGTACTTGGGCACGCCCCATGCACTCGTGCACGTTTCCTATGCACGTGGATGTGGCGGCAGCATGCCTTCATTCATATGCATATGGTGCTACTGCGCCATCTCTACACTGCACGGTCAGCTCAAGCCTAACTATCGCCCCATAAGCCTGACTAGCCTAGTCTGCAAGGCTATGGAGAGGATTATCATGGAACTCATAAACAAAGACATTGGGGACCTACAGACACTAGATCTCACCCAATTTGGCTTTGTCAAGGGCAGATCCTGCCTTTTGAACCTGGTCGACTTCTTCGAAACAGTCACCAAGGCCATAGATGAAGGGAAGGTAGTCCACACAGCCTATCTGGACCTCGCAAAGGCATTTGACACAATATCCCACTCGGGCATCATAGATAAGCTATCCAGCCTAAATATAAACCCCTATGTCACAAGATGGGTCGCAAACTGGCTCAAAGACAGAACCCACAGAGTCAGAGTTGCTGGAGCCATGTCAGACTCGAAACCGGTCACAAGTGGCATCCCACAAGGTTCTGTCCTGGGACCTCTCTTGTTCATAATTTACTTTTCTGAGGTACAGGCCAACGTGGGAGGACTATGGCTCACCAAGTTCGCAGATGACTGCAAACTGGGCGCCATAATCGACTCTCCAGCTGACACAAACATCCTTCAAAAAGGTCAAGCAGAGACGGATAACTGGTGCCAGAGCCATGGTCTAAAGCTAAATGCCAAAAAGTGTATAGTCATACCCTTTGGCAAAAACAATGTGCCCACAAATTACCACATAGGTGGTAACCCATTAAGTACAGAGAAAGTAATTAGGGATCTGGGGACCCAAGTTGATATCAATCTCTCCTTTGACAACCACATTGCCAAAGTGGTTAGAAAGACCTTCTACATAGCCCATCTCATCATGAAAGGATTCACATCTAGATCAAGAGAGGTAATCGTGCCCCTTTATTCATCCCTCATCAGGCCCATCATAGAATACAATGCCCCCTTTGGGATGTACCTTATCTGACACCTGCAGCAATTAGAAAGACCCCAAAGTACCTCACCAGGAGGATCAAGGAACTCAAACAGATGCCATATGCTGCTCGGTTAAAAAAACTCCAGCTCTACTCAGTTGCATACCGCCTACTTTGAGGCGATCTATGCCTGACATATAAAGCTATGTCCAACCCAGAATTAATGGACATGCTCCACCTCAGTAAATCTAAATCCCTTAGAGCCACGCGCTCGAGGGACTTGAACCTCAGCACAGAAATAAATAGAACATGCTGGAGGGACAGATTCATAACCCAGAGGCTCCCTTCGCTCTGGAATAGAATTCCAATTCATGTAGGCAGAGCACCTCACTGACTCTCTTCAAGAAGAATCTTGATGAGTGGATGGAGGATCATAGGTTTGTCCTGGGGATTACTTCTGTGTCACTATTAGACAGAGGCACAGTAAACTAAACTTTAAAAAGGGCACAGCATACTCAAATCAAGGGGTGGCGTAAGCCAAACACAATCGGGCTAGGCTTATAAATGCCCCAGGGCAGATAGCCTAGTATGAACCTTTGAACCTTTGAACCTTTGAAATAAACATCAGATGGTCCTAAAACATCTATTAAACAGCCAAGAAATATTGTGAGGTTTTCTGCGAGCTGTATGGCTCTTCAAAGTGTGCAAGTTCCTTTAAAAGATGGACACCCAGATTCAACAAGCCCTGCACAGCGTGCATGATTAGTGTAAGAGGTAATGTTGGCAATATAGCGGCCGAGCGATCCACGTACGTGCTCGTTTGATGTGCACGAGTGCTCTTGCACTGGTCTTGCACGTTCCCAGCCCCTGTATGCAAATTACCCCATTTGCAGGTGAAAACCATGCAAATGAGGTAAATCTGCTATCCAGGAAGCTGGAATCAGGCCATGCAGGACTAGCATAATCTGCAGAAATGTACTTGGTTAGTAACTGAGTACATTTCTGCAAAATCCAAAACGGAGACATGACAGCTCCAAATAAAGGCTGCATATCATTGAGGAAGCACACCAATGACCAAGTGTAAGGCCACTGGCATTGTAAACAATACAAAAAGTAAAAACTCCAGCTTTTATTTTACTTTCGCCAATCTCAGCTGTTTAAGCATAGTGCAGTGGTACGCAAACGGGATCGGTGGGAAAATAAGAAAATAAACTTAAAACAAGCATTCTAACTAAAATCAGTATTCTGCCCATGCAAGTCAATGGCAGGCAAAAGACAACCTGGCTAGTGAATAGTAGTTGCTAAGAGGGGAGGCTCAGTGTGACACATGTAACTATGCATTAGCAGGCAATCCTATGCAAATGAGGGGAAGGATAGTGAATCCCAGTTTTCCCCAGCATGTAAGGCAGGTCCCAACAGTTTAAGAGTATGAATAGCTGAGTGCAGGACTAGGAGGTAGGTGACATCATGGGTGGGCATGTCAAGCATACTGTAAGCAGATTGGAGCTCTGTGGCTCGGGTTTGCTCCCAGCTTAGCACAGGTAAGCTAGGGGGTGTGTCTAAACCTGCCTAGCAATCTTTACAAAGTGTAAGCGGGTGTGAGTGCTGCACACTGTGATTTACAGGAAGGGAAAAGAAGTTAAACCAGGAAATAGCAGCAGTGTGCACATTTGAGTACTCTGTTTGCGCGGCGCGCCCCTGGGCTTAAATGGAAGGGCAATGGGAAAGGAAAAGAGCAGTAGGAAGGTAATCAAGGAGCACTAGCTTAGCTGCCAGGTGAAACGTATCAGAACCAACCAATTACACAGGCAGTAGACCAGCCCAGCACAGAACACTACTATAAACTATGTAAATACCTACCCCTCTGTTTTTTCCCCACACTCTACACCACCGGTGTAAACAAGCAGGGAACTTTTAAAACTCACAACAGCAAAATATTAGGGGCTACAATAGCTATCATACAACTTGTAGAAGAGGCTGAGGGTGGTGAGGATGTGAATGCTGCCGACCAACCCACAGTAAGGAGACAGAGAAGAGTGTACAGACCCAGGGTAACCTACCAAGGGCAACATGATCTGGAGATAGTGGAGCACTATAGGGTGGACAGGGACCTCCTACAGCAAACTGTTGAGCTGTGCTGGCCATGCCTCACACACAGAACTAACAAAGGGGAACCCATCCCAGTGGACAGCAAGGTATGTGTAGGCCAAAGAATACTAGCTACAGGTATCTTCCAAAGGGCAACTGGGGATATGATGGGGATTTCACAGGCATCAGCATCCAGGGTACTCCTAAAGTTCCTGGATGCCATGTCAGAATATGTCGGTGAGCACGTATATTTCTCCATCACCCATGAGGCATTGGCCAGCAATATGCATCTCTTCCACCAAATATCAGAATACCCTGAAGTAGTGGGTGCAATAGACTGCACACGCATATGCATCAAAGCACCACCTGGTGTGTGGTGTAGGGTCTACATCAACCGCAAGGACTTTCCCTCCATCAACTGCCAAGTTGTGTGTGATGCCCAGGGCATAATACTGAACATGTGTGCTGGCTGCCCTGGAAGCTATCACGATTCCCACATCTGGCATCGAATGCAGCTGTACCAAAGATTTGCCAATGGGGATATCCCACACGATCACCTAGTGGGGGATGCTGGATATGCACTGGAGCCGTTGCTGATGACACCCATCAGAAATGCACACACACCTGAACAAGAACTCCATAATACGGCACACGCACAAACAAGAATCATAATAGAGCATGTATTTGGGATGCTCAAGTCACAGTTCCAGTGCCTGAATACATCCGGTGGAGCCTTGCAGTACTCACCAACTACATGTACCCAAATTGTCCTTGTATGTGCCATGCTACACAATATGATCCTGTGGAAACAGCTGCAGCAGGAACAGCATGGGCCAGGGCCACACAGCCCCCCACCATTACCAAGGCCTGCAGAGGCACAGAGTGACTCAGAGGAGGAACAACCTGAGCCTGCCCCAGTGGGCAGAAGTAGGCATGCCCAGTATGCCCTGGCCTTGGCAAAGAGGCAACGCATAGCACATACACTGGCATGGGAGGGACCCAGGGAATAACACCTCTTTCTGACTCTCACATACAGTAAAAGAGATGCCAAACATTACACTACATGTGCCTAACCATGTGTATGGAGTGTACTATGTGCATCCAACATAGGCAGCCCTGCAGCACCATACTCAATACTGGGACACCCACAAGGTAAGTGACTGACACATGCCAGTCAGGAGGGGGGGTCACATACCCAGCAATAGTCACAGCCAGCAGGACAGGTGTAGACAAACACAAACAAATGCTGTACTATGGCCTCTGAATGAGGGCTATGGGTAACCTCTCCCCAGGCCTACACAGACAGACTGCAACAGGCCAGGCAGTGAGATGTCAGTTGTGAAGGCTAGGAAGTCAGAAATTAATATGTAGGTAATTAAAAGTTAAGAACTGTAGTACACTGGTATGCCTCTAGCCAGCATGATAGGTAAGACTACAGACTGAAATGGAGTACCTGACTTACCAGTAGAGTCCTAGCAAATGTGTACAAGTATCAGGTGTGCCACCCCCATCCTACATAGACATATAGTAACAGTCAGGTGTGCCCCCCCCAATCCTGTGTAGAAATTTAGAAATAGTCAGGTGCCCCCCCCCACTATGCAGAAATGTAGCAACAGTCAATGCCAAATGATTGATAGATACCCCGCAGATACAGCATGCTACCTGTTGGTGTACAACACAAAGGTCAGCGCTGCAGTACAAACTACCTGGACTTGATCCACACATGCAATACAGACGGCCACACTGGAAATGCTCACACACTTAAACACATGAAGGCCATCTCTGCAAACACATGAAGGCCACGTCTGCAAACACCAGTGGACCGGACATATCTGGCAATTGTAGTTGCTAGTGCAGGCACTTGTCAGTATGCACCCCTCATGCCTTGCACACACGGTGGATAGGAATACAGACATATATGTAAGGACAACACACTATAATAAGCCAAAGGTAGATGTACCTAGATGTGTGGAAGAGGGTGACCATGACAAGGAGCCATCCAGGCCTGTCCCACCCAGCACACAGCCAAAGGGCCCCAAGCACATGAGGTGCAGATGTCACTCACTGCAGATACTAGCGACCAGTACCTGTCAGCATCACAGACTATGTGGTGCACGTGCCAGCTGTGCAACATGACTGTACAAGGAAGTTGTCATCTAGTAGCTGTATACACGTACCTGTGACATATGACCCAGTGTGTGGCCGCATGTAGCATGTCAACCCCTAGATGAATGGGTTATGGCCCCTGCACACACTGCCCTCCCCATAGCCCTACTATGACAAGCCTGCTGAGGTCATCCAATGTGAAATACACCTTTGGGAGATTTGTAACCCACTACTCTCTGTGGTTTGTCCCATAACTGCGTACTGCTGTAATGTGATAAACTAATAAGGTAGGAATTCTAACCCCAGACTTGGCAACTGTGTATGTGTGAGGGTGTGTCTGTTTGTGTGCATGTCTGTCTGTCTCTGACTGTGTAGAGGGCAATGCTTTTTAGGCTACTTACACTCCTTACAATTCATATACTCAAATTTGGCAAGGCTGCTGATGTCACCCACCTAGAAATACACCTCTGAGAAGGTTGCCGCCCAGTAATCTTCATAGCACATCCTGTAACTGCATGCTGCTATAGTGTGTCTATTGTTTGTGTGCATGTCTGCCTGTGTAGAGAGCAATGCTTTTTAGGGTACTCACACTTACAATTCATATACCCAACGTTGGCAAGACTGCTGATGTCACCCACTTAGAAATATACCTCTGAGAAAATTGCAAACCAGTAGCCTCCGTAGCGCACCCTATAACTGTGTACTGCTGTAGTGGGGTAAAGTCGTTAGGTAGAAGGTCAAACCTCAGACTTTCCAACTGTGTAGACAGCAATCCTTTTTAGGGTACTCACACTCCTTACAATTCATATACCCAACTTTGGCAAGGCTGCTGATGTTACTCACCTAGAAATACACCTCTGGGAAGGTTGTAGCCCAGTAATCTCCATAGCGCATCCTGTAACTTGCTGTAGTGTGATAAAGTAATTGGGTAGGAGGTCAAACCTCAGACTTGTCAACTGTGTGTATGTGAGCCTGTGTGTGTGTTTGTGTGCGTGTCTGTCTGTCACTGATTCGGTAGAGAACAATGCTTTTTAGGGTACTCAAACTCCTTACAATTAATATACCAACTATGGCAAAGCTGCTGATGTCACCCACCTAAAAATACACCTCTGGGAAGGTTCTCACCCAGTAATCTCTGTAGCATGTCCTATAACTGCATACTGCTGTAGTGTGAATTAGAACTGTGGTAGGGTTCCATCCCTATCCATGGCAGTTCTGGATGTTTTGTGTGTGTCACTGTCTGTGCCGGGAGCAATGCATTTTAGGCTAGTCATACACAGTACATTTCAAATGCCCTACTTTGGCAATCATGCTGATGTCATTCATTGTGAAATACACCTTTGGGGAAGGAGTTCTCTAGTAATCCCTGTGGTGTGTCCTATAACAGCTCCATGCTGTAGTGTGATGTAGACCTATGTTAGGGGATATATACCCCCACATGTCGGTTGTGCATGTTTTGTGTGTGTGTCACTGTCTGTGTAGGGAGCAATGCATTTTAGGCTAGTCACTCGCAGTAAATTTCAAATGCCCTACTTTGGCAATCCTGCTGATGTCAGTCATTGTGAAATACACCTTTGGGGAAAGAGTACTCCAGTAATATCTGTGGTGCATGCTATTACTGCATAGTTGGTGTAGTGTAATATAAACCTCTGTTAGGGGTTCTATACCCACACATGTCAGTTGTGGATGTTTTGTGTGTATCAGTGTTTGTGTAGGGAGCAATGCATTTTAGGTTAATCACTCGCAGTAAATTTTAAATGCCCTACTTTGGCAATCCTGCTGATGTCAGTCATTATGAAATACACCTTTGGGGAAAGAGTACTCCACTAATGTCTGTGGCATGTACTATAACTGCGAAATGCGGTAGTGTAATAAACTAGTTAGGTAGGGGTTCTACTCCGAGACATGGCAGGTGTGTGTGTGTTTGTAACTTGTATCCTGTGTAGAGGTGGTTGTGAGTGTGTGACCAATGTGGAGTGGGTTTTGCATATTTCTTATATGGTGGCCCTACTATATATCACAATGTCCAACTTACAGGAATAACAGATGTGAAATAGCTGAGAGGCTGGGGTGCAAAGCCATACCCATACATGTGACATCAAAGCCAGGCAATCACAGTTAGCAACCCCAGTATTACCCAGAGCACACTCTCAACCCATGTCTCATACACACACACACACACACATGCTTAGTCAACAGCTAATATGTGGGCAGTTCACTGCATATTGGCCACTGATAGTAACTATGGAGTGATAGCAGTGGGCTACAGAGGGCATGTCACCCTGTCCATCTGTCCAATATACATGTACTTGCAGACAGTGCACCTTCCCCATGTTCCCCAATGGACACCTGCACCACCTGTGGTGCCATCACATGTGACCCACAATGGACATACCATGCCTGACAACATGCCCTGTATGGACAGATGCCACTGACACCAGGGAATGCTGTTAGCATGCTCTCAATATAGGTGCAGGGTAAACCTGCTGGCTATTACCAGTTCCCACCACAGGTGGGCAAGACTGGTACATCTGATGATAATCTGTGTTCACAACATGGGCCAGACACCCCAGGTACAGATTCACATGTCACTGTACATGCATGTGGGAGGTGTGCACATCCCTGACACCATCCATGTCCTGAGCTGAGTATATTTGTTGGGTTTTAAAGTTTGTACTGTTAGTTGTTGCTTAGATCTCTGTTGAAACTGTTTTGTCCCACCCACCCTCCATATTTTTGGCTTGTAGTTTAAATTTGGAGGCTTTTGCAGTTGCCTGGCCCACTGTAGATTTGATCTGGGAAGCTGCGCCAGTCCCATCTCTTTACCACATTCTATCTAATAAACTCTTTCTGCACTTGCTTTTAGCCCTTTTTAATTTAATTGCATGTTTACCACATTCTACCTAATAAACTCTGCACTTGCTTTTAGTCCTTTTTAATTTAATTGCATTTTTAAAACTGTGTTTGGTCTAATATTTCTACATACTCAAGTGTGCTAGCTTGCACTGCATGTGAATTGTTTTTACTACTGTTTTTGCTATTTTTCTGTAAAAAAAAAACTGTAAGCCTGTTTCCTACCTTTCCTGTAACTAGTGTTCCAGATACAGATATGCTGTATCCAGGACTGTATGTAAGCTTCTGAGCCCCCCAAGCCTTTCTGTGTTGGAGGGAAGCCTTCTAGCTTATCAGTGGGAGTGGTAAGCACTAGGTAACCTGTCTACCACATAAGGAGTGGTTTTGGCCCAGAAATAGTAGTTATTGGCCGTTTGGGCAATCCCTTCCATCTCTCTCAACTTTCTGATTTGAAAGCCTGCATATGCACTTGTTTCTGTCCTGTAACTCGTCTAGTGCAGATGCAGATTCTTAATTTTAGCACTTAAATTTGCTTATTCATGCTCAGGACTTGTTCAGAACTTGTAAGCACTAAATAAACTACTAATTACTATAGCACTTAATCTTCCTCATTACCCAGAGGAAAACAGTTTTTGTACTTACTTTTCTCACTTGCTTAGAGAAAAACAGCTCTTGTACCAACTTTCCTCACTTATCTAGAGGAAAATAGTTTTCTATTCAGGCATGTCCAAGGGTCAGCTCCCAGTGTTCTCTCCTGTCTATCTGATGAATCTGGGCATCTTGAGGCAATGTAGAAATTGCCTCATGTAAACAGACAACCCTCTCCTCCTACCACCCAACACTACAACCTGTGAGAGAGGCACTTATTTAGCCAAACTGGAGGTAAAGCTCTCTCCAACCAAGACTGAACTTGACAGCCATGAGGAGAAGGTAAACATTTGCACCACACCACACACATCACATAGTCTCACTAAATCTACACCACCAAAATCCACACATAGTAACACAAAAACATTCGCGGAGGCTCTCAATAATAATCTGTCTAAGCAACAGAGACTTCCAAAGCAGAAACGCAAGCAACCTCCATCCCCCAACACAACCCAAATGACACATAGCCCACAGACTCAGTGTGCCACTCAACCACAGCCAATAAGGCAAAACAATGTACCCAACTCACTAGTCATAGATGACTCTATAGTCAGGCACACTGATGTCCCACTCACCAGGCTAAACAAGGAGAAGGTTACTGTCAGCTGCCTGTCAGGTGCCAGGATCCGCCACATAACCCATGCACTCAAGTCACTCCACAACAAGTATAAATATGACTCTGTCATTGTCCATTTTGGTGTGAATGACCTGAGATGTACCTCCCTGCACTACATGAAAAGAGACATGGAAGACCTCTCCGATCTTGTAACCCAGGCAGGTATGACCCTAGCCCTGAGTAGCATTCTGCCATCACCCAGAATGATACTGCAATACAAGGACAAAATGATTGACTTCAACAATTGGCTAAGCTTCTAGTGTCATTCTAAGGGGATCCAGTATCTGTCTGCTTGGGTGGACATGGTCAACAGACCATAATGCTTTGCCACAGATGGCCTGCACCTGTCACCCCTGAGATTCCGGATACAGGCTAAGGCTCTTGCTGTCCCTATAGGGCCTTTTTTAGGCAAGGTTCAAATAACAAATTCACCACCATAACAGGAACAGGCAAGCAAAAACTGAGGGTAATGCTATTCAATGCTAGAAGTCTAAATCTCAAAATGCACTCACTCAAGGCACTCCTTAAAATGGAAAACATTGATATCTGTGCAGTGACTGAGACCTTGTTCAAGGCTGCAGAGAGCACCCCTGCACTACCAGGTTATAACTCATACCACACTTTTCAGCCATGTAACCTAGACCGAAACACCAAAGACGGAGGTGTGTCCATATTCATTAATGATATCCACACCTCCAGGCTAGTTGCTCCGAACAATGCATCCGAGGTTATCCAAGTGCAACTAACTCTGGGCAAAACTGCAATCCAAATTGTAGCTTGTTACAGATCCCCCACCATGCCCCAGGATTCCCACTCCTCTTTTCTTGATGTACTGGAAAATATTAGGGTTCAACCAAACACCCTAATAATGGGCAACTTCAACTACCCCACCATTAACTGGGAAAACTACTCGTGTACCAACTCCTTAGCTCAACGCTTTCTGGAATTCATAAACTCCAGTGACTTGGATCAACTTATCCACACCCCCACCAGGGGCAACAATATCCTAGACCTAGTCATTACCAACATGAGTGACTGGTGTTCCGCACCTGAAGTCAACTCCTTATTGGTCCAATCCGACCATAAGCTAATCACCCTTGATATCCACATCCCGCCCCCAGCCCCAATTAAGGAAACCACAGTAAAATATTTGTCCAAAGCCAACTTCATGCTTCTTAACACAGAAGTGGTGAACTTCATGACACCCATGCAGATGGACAATACAGTTACAACTGCTGAATCCTACACAAATGCACTCTATAAGCATTTACACGAGTGCATGGATCGTGCTATCCCAAACAGAACCAAGATGCTATCCTCCAAAAAAAGGAGTCCAATCTGGTGGTCCCCTGCCATAAACAAATTGTACAACAGAAGGAAGAAAATATTGCAAAAGAGAGTAAAATCCCATGAGCGGAGGAGCTCCCTGGTCAGCCTCAGTAAGAAGCTGAGATCCCTTATAAGATCCTCCAAAGCTAGTTACAAAAACAAAATCACCAGTAATTCCAAAGACAACCACAAAGCATTCTATAGCTATGTCAAGAATCTCGATGGATACCTTCTGTTTCCTGCCAAGCTTAAAATCTTCCTTCCTGATGGTCCTAAGGTCTTCGATGATTTAGACTCTGCTTTACTGTTTGTCAAAGAAAAAAGGATTTTGGATAAAATAGAAGAAATGGAATGGGCTAGTTCTTCATTAAATAGATTGGCAACTGAAGCTTCCTGGAAGACTTCAGAGAAGAAGAAGAGACTAAAAAACAAATGATTTGTTATATGTTTTTTTCTCTCTCATCATTTTAGTTCATTATTAATCTTTTTGAATATAGTTCCTGCATTTCCAGAAAGCCACAAATATTTTGGAAAAGATTTAATCAAAGTTATTCTCTATGTGCAAAGAAATGTTTTGTTTCATAACCAATCAAAATGCCTGAGGATTTAATGGCAGGCTGTGACTCGATTTGTTTTTCTTTCTGAAAAAAGTAACGTTAGTAATTTGATACATTTTTTTATCTTTATCTTTTTTTTTCCTTCTTCTTTTATTATTTGCTTTGTTTAAACAATGACATTCTATTTAGATTATGTAGTGGGTAAAGGGTGGGGGAGGGCAGGGAGAGAACAGTAATGAAAATATCATTAATAGAATAATAACATATTTATTTCTTGTAAAAGTTTATAAGTTCTTCAAATGCTATTTCTAATTATACTTCCTTGATTATACTGCTTATGCTTGTTTGTAAATAATCTGTCATGCTTTAACTAATAATAATCAGAACTAAATAAGAGTAATAATATGTTTTATTTTTAACTCTATTAATATAAACAGTAAGTAACATTCCACTGTATATACTTCTTACAGCTTTCTCTTACATTTTTTTATTTCTGCCTCACTCCCTTTTATTTTCTACTCTCTTTTCTTTTCTTTATTAATATATAGAAATGCTTTTGACTGTGTGGGCACAGTGAATAATAGGATTTGTATGAAAATTGAGTTGGGAGAAGAATGCTGAGTTTTATTGCTTGTTGGTAATTTTGAGTTTAATTTCACTTGCATAGAGGCTGTGATGATCTGTGGAATACATTGTGGATGTTCTGTCATGTTTAGATGCATTTACACTGCTAAATGAATGTTTGTCACTAGTTTTTAATAAGTTTCCGCCAAAATGTTAAGAGAGACAATCTGGGATGTGGGCTGTCTTATGCACAATGTCCTTGAGTTACCTCAGAATCTTCAAATCACAGAATTCTCACAGAGAAACTGAAAGCAGTTAGTATAAACATTGACAAGGTTATCACACTGACACACCACAGATTCAGGAAAAATACTCTGTTCATAAAATATGTCAGTTATAATGAGTTTAAATGATGTAGTTTCTTGTAGTAAGTAAATGTCTTATTTTAGAAGGCATAAAAAATGAAACATTTATTTAAATGTTTTTGAAAATCTACTTAACAGCAGCATAATAATCTGTGTTAAAAATTTGTGTTCCAAACATATACTTTACTATAACTCATTTAATTCATCTGATTGACAAACATAAATAATCTTATAACTCTATTCTGGAAGAAATGTCATGTGATATATTTTAAAGCAGTAGGTTAGCATGATTGTAAAATCTGGTTACCAATATGTGTTTGCTGTGCATTGTTTTGTATAAAGCAGACAGATGTATTCTGGGTACAGCAAGTGGGATGGTGCTCTGCAGGGACACAACTCAGTGAGATCAGATATATATATATATATATATATATATATATATATATATATATATATATATATATATATATATGTGTGTGTGTGTGTGTGTGTGTGTGTGTGTGTGTGTGTGAGTGTGATGGCTTTTTTTCTGAGAGTCTGCATGGCTATCCAATATGATTTGTAATGATTTCTATGAATACAATGTTTTACTCTATTGACAAAATGAATGTTTACCACAAGTTTTAATAAGTTTCGCGCCAAAATGTTAAGGGAGACAATCTGGGATGTGGGCTGTCTCATGCACAGTGTCCATGAGTTTCCTCAGAAGCTTCACTCACAGAATTTTCACAGAGAAACTGAAAGCAGTTAGTATAAACATTGACAAGGTTATCACACTGACACACCACAGATTCAGGAAAAATACTCTATTCATAAAATGTGTCAGTTATGATGAGTTTAGATGATGTAGTTTCTTGTAGCAAGTAAATATCTTATTTTAGAAGGCATAGAAAATGAAACATTTATTTAAATGTTTTTGAAAATCTACTTAACAGTAGCATAATAATCTGTGTTAAAAACTTGTGTCCCAAACATATACTTTACTATAACTCATTTAATTCATCTGATTGACAAGCATAAATAATCTTATAACTCTATTCTGGAAGAAATGTCATGTGATATATTTTAAAGCAGTAGGTTAGCATGATTGTAAAATCTGGTTGCTAGTGTGTGTTTGCTGTGCATTATTTTGTGTGAAGCGGACAGATTTGTTCTGGGGACGGCAAGTGGGATGATGCTCTACAGGGGCACGGCTCGGTGAGATCAGATATATGTGTATATATGTGTGTGTGTGTGTGTGTGTGTGTGTGTGTGTGTGTGTGTGTGTGTGTGTGTGTGTGTGTATGTATGCATATATGTGTATGTGTATATGTATGTGTGTGTGTGTGTGTGTGTGTGTGTGTGTGTGTGTGTGTGTGTGTGTGTGTGTGTGTGTGTGTGTATATGTATGTGTGTGTGTCTGTGTTTATGTGTGTGATGGCTTTTTTTTTAGGTAATAACGCAGGTGTTTCTGAGAATCTGCATAACTATGCAATATGATTTATAATAATTTTTATGAATACAATATTTTACTCTATTGACAATAATGAGTTTAAGTAAATGCTCATATACAAACAATTCAAGATTTTCTGGACGCTGTTGATAGAACTCACATGACAGAAAATAGATGCATCTTAATGCATGTAATGTCTGAATCATATTAGCCAAAGTTTTTGATTTAAATGAATGTTAGAACATAATTTTCTCTCCTCTTGATTTCTAACATTAAGATTATTTGAATGCTATTAGAATACAAGTGTTATATATTACATAGATCTATATAATAGTATGAACAGTTTAAAAAAAAAAAAAAAAAAAAAAGTTTATTTTAGTTTATATGATGCTGTTTTACCAAATGTGTAGTTTTGTCTTGATAGATAATTGAATTGAAAACTGTTAACCTCAGTTAAATATAACTAGTATTAAATTGATAAGGTGGTAGCTGAGGTACTGCTGTTTAGGGTAGGGGGTTAACTTGAGTAGTAAATACTGCTCTAAGTTGGAGTTTTCAACTCCAGACGGGATGCAAGGTTTAATCCTTACATTATTTTCACTTGTTCATTGTTATATGTATATAGTTTTGACATCCACAATATATTTTGTACACTCATTGTCACTACAAACAAAATTGAATCCTATACAAAATCCCATAAGAGATTTAATAAATACAGCTATGTTTAAAGGTACACCTAAAAGAGGAGATGTAACATTATTTATCTTGTTATTTGTTATTTCGATCATAAGATTCTTGAGTTTTAAAAATGCCAAATGACATCTTTAAAAGGAATTTCTTTAAACATTAATGGATTGAATAATCCATGTAAAAGGGCAAGGCTAATAAGATACATTAATCTACACAAGGCCAATCTAGTCTTCCTGCAAGAAACCCATCTCTTGAAAAAAGATATTGATAAACTAGCCACTAATAAGTATACAGTATTGGTTAGTTCAGAGCACACTCAGAAAAAGAGGAGTGGCTATTTTATGGAATAAAAGTATGCCCATTCCTAAAACCATTAAGTCTTATCAGGATGACAAAGGAATGTTTTGTATGGTTACAATACAAATTAATGGGAAGACTTACACTTTAATTAATGTATATTGGATACCTGGAATTGGTATTAATACAGTGAAACATCATATTGATAAGATCATATCATTCTCTGTAGGGGATATTATTTTAGCTGGTGATTTTAATTGTATACTACATGAAAGTGATACTACCACTATAAAGAAAAGAAGAATTACATCTAATGCAAAACATTTAAATGATTTTGCTAATTCTTATCATTTGAATGATATTAATAATCAGATAGAGTCAAAATCATTTCCATACACCTTTTTTTTCTAACAGATACAAAACTTATTCAAAAATAGATAGGGTCTTTATTTCTAACCAGATGGTAACAGATTTAATTAATTCCAAAATCATTTCATGTCCTATATCTGATCATAACTCAATTGTTTTCGAATTCATGATAAAAATACTCATAATGTTCAGATCAAAAGGATACCAGCATACTTAACTCAGCTAAAAGACTATAAAGAATATATACTTTCAGAAGTACAACATTTTCTAGACATAAATAATACTCCTGAAGTCTCCATTGTCTATGTTTGGGATGCCTTAAAATCATATCTATATGGACAAAGTATCAGATGGTATAATAACAAAAGGAAATCTTGGGATAAGGAATTGTTAGATATTCAAAGTAAACTAGACTCTTATAAACATAATAATAAAGAAAATATTATGGACAAGAAAGTTATTGAAGAAATAAACAAACTAAATGAGAAATACAAAGAAATTTTAACTCATAAAGTTAAAATAACTTTAGAGAAATACAAGTTTTTGTCTTATTCAATAAGCCCCAAATACTTACATAGACTTAAAAATACAACAAAAAGATTGAATAAACAAAACCATATCAAAGAAATCTTTTCTCTAAGGAAAAAGAAGAATGTTTCTAGTATACCAGAAATACTGGATGAATTTAGAAATCACTTTCACAAGATTAACCATAACAACATTAACATGGAACCTAAAAATAAAATAAAGGAGTTTATAACCACAAACATGAATAAAAAGCTTAATAAACAAGAGATTAAACTATTGGACAAGAGTATTTCATATACAGAAGTTATTACACAAATAAATAAGCTTAAATCAAACAAAGCACCGGATAATGATGGTATTATACCAGAGATATATAAAATCCTTTCTAAAACTACATATTCATTAATACATAAGGTTTTTATTCTGGCCCAAACTGAGTTAATAACCCCCCCATCTTGGCAATATACATTTATTTCACCAATTTTAAAACCTAATAAAGATCCAACTAGATGTTCTTCATATCGACCCATCTCATTACTTAATGTTGATTATAAAATGTTTATGAGTATTTTTGCTGATAGATTGAAGACAATTATCCCGGCATTATAGACATAGATCAGACGGGCTTCATTGTAAATAGAAATACTTTTGATAATATAAGAAGAACTTTAACATTAATTGATTTTGCAAATAGGAAAAAGAAAGATTTAACACTTATTAGTCTTGATATAGGTTCAGCATTTGATTCAGTAAGTTGGGACTATCTGTTTACCTTACTGAAATGCACAAATTTCTCTGATGCATTTGTAAATTTAATTGAGCATTTATACAAAGGAACGCTGGCTTATATTAAGGTAGGAACATATGTTTCACAAAAATACCCATTCTTAAAGGTACAAAGCAAGGATGTCCACTTTCTCCACTATTATTCACTTTAGTAATGGAGCCTTGGGCTAATTTGATTAGAAACAGTACTGACATAGAGGGTTTTGAAATAGAAGAAAATACAATATCAAAATTCAACTTTTGCAGATGATGTTCTAATTACATCAGCAGGATCTAATTCTTCTATGCAGTCTTTATTTGATAAAATGATGAATTTTAAAAGTATTTCTGGTTTAATATTCAATGAAGAAAAACTAAAATACTACCTATATATACACGAAAAAATACTCTCATTAGTGATTTTACTAAATATGTACCCAACTCAGGTCAGATAACTTATTTAGGTATAATACTATCTAAAGATATTAAATCTATTATATATAATAACTATAATACCTGTTTTCTTAATATACAAAATCTTTTTAATACCTGGAATAATATGTTTTTTACTATGGAGGAGAGACTTACAATTATTAAAATGATAATATTCCCCAAGATTTTAAACTTAATACAATCAATAATACTTTCACCTACAAAAATAACTATCAAGACACTGAATACACTAATGTTAAATTTCTTATGGGCACCTAATAGACCTAGGATTGCATTAAAGAAACATACTAATAGCTGGTCTCAAGGGGGTATTTCTTTTCCAGACTTTAATTTATATATTATCTCTTCTATTATAAAAGTTATTACTTTATTAATAGATCGGTCATATGTCGCAAAATGGAAAGATTATTGGGAGCTAATTAGTATGCACTTCATGAAAATCTCCTTAACACATAAAAATATGATTAGAAATAACTCCATGTTGTGGTTGCTAAAGGAATTTTGTACTTCACCTATTAAACCTAAACATATGGTCTGTTACCCATTAAATATTATTATTAGTTATCGTAACTTTATATTCATGCACCCTAAGTAGAGGGAATGGAATTTTATTGTATTCCCTATAATTTATACTCAGGGTATGCTTATGTCATCTACTTCTGAAGGAGCTCATTTAGCTATAGATAATAATCTAAAGTACTGGTATCAGCTGATATCTGATAATAAAGTTAAAAATCTAGATTTTTTAAAACAAGACTTTGATATAAGAGAAACTTGCTGGTTAGAGGTTCAGATCTTTAGACAACATCTCATTGATAGAATAGATCTAATGTCTATAACAGTTAAAGAATCTATTCCAAAACTGATTGATTACTTGATAATAAATTTACAGCATAAAGTTTCTGATAAAGGTAAACTTTCATATATACATAAAATTATCAGACAAGAAACTTTTTACAATGTAGATTCATACTGGAATTATTTCACCTCTATTAATGGGGACCCACCAACTCAACAAGATAAACAATATATATTGGAATCTGCTTATAGAGCTACATCTTCCATTGTCTGGAGACTTTATACATGGAAATTTTTACATAGATCTTTTATACACCTTTGATGATGAATAAAATTAATAATAAAGATAATCTATGTAAGAGATGTAATGTAGAAATTAATGCTGACTGGGCTCATATGTTTTATGACTGTATGAAGTTGAAAGAATACTGGAAGTCAATTAATGAATTTTTGCAGGCTCTTTTTACAGATAATTTCATTATTTCTAAGTCTCTTATATTATTCAACACACCTGTACCTCAATGTGTTAGAAAGATTAAGCTTCCCTTGTTATGGTCTATCCTAGCAGTGGCTAGGAAAATAATAACTAGAAATTGGATTTCAGATACACCTCCTTCGTTCAATGAATTTAAAAATGTTATGAATATAATGTGTCATATGGAAATAAGCACAATTAGAATGAGAAAAACTAGAAAAACATCACATTTTATTGTATGGGATAATTTACAAAATTTGTTAAAAAAATTCTAATTTCAATAGCACAGTATTTTAGTTTAATTAATTGATCTGATTGTAGTGGATGTCTTTGTAAATACTTTAGTTGTTTTGTTGAATATTATAATAATACCTATTTTTAATTATTTGTATAAAATTGTTATGATATTTCTCTTATATGTTAAAACAATAAACTTGTTTTGAAAAAAAAAAAAAGAATCTCGATGGCAACACCCAGATCTGCTCTGAGCTACAGCACAAAGGCATGAAAATTACCGAAGCAACTGATATTGCCAACATCCTGGCAAATAGGTTCAGTGCTTACTTTACCCCCCCCCCTCACCCCCTAATAGCCCATATCTATACAGGAAGAATGCAGAGTCCCTGTAATCACAACTACACAGGTAAAAGCTGCACTCTCTAAAGCCAAAAACACAGCATCCATGGGACCGGACAACATCCCAGGCTGCGTTTTACATGAACTTCAGAACGAACAGGCTCCCCACTTAAGCACCATGTTCAATAATAGCCTCACATCAGGCTTTGTGCCCACTGAATGGCACACAGCAACAGTTATCCCACTCCACAAAGGGGAGCCACCACTGATCCCGGGAACTATCGCCCTATTAGCCTGACGAGCCTGGTCTGCAAGGCCATGGAACGTATCATCATGGAACTCATAAACAAAGACATTGGTAACCTCCAAACACTGGAACCCACCCAGTTCAGGTTTGTGAAAGGCATATCATGCCTCCTTAACCTGATTGACTTCTTTGAGGCAGTCACCAAAGCCGTAGATGAGAGTAAGGTGGTTCACACAGCCTATCTTTACCTTGCCAAGGCTTTCGACACCATCCCCCATTCTGGAATTATAGCTAAACTCACTAAACTAGGTATAAATCCCTACATCCCAAGATGGGTTGTCAACTGGCTCACTGACAGAACCCACACTGTAAAAGTTGCAGACTCCAAACCTTACCTCAAAGCAGTGACACGTGGAGTACCACAGGGTTACATCCTGGGACCTCTCCTGTTTGGTATCTACTTCTCTGAAGTACAGGCTAGCACAGAAGGCCTCTGGCTAATGAAGATTGCAGATGACTGCAAACTAGGAGCCATAGTCAAGTCCCCAAATGATGTGGACATCCTACAGAAGGGCCTCACTGAGACAGATGCCTGGTGTCAGAGCCATGGCCTCAAGCTCAATGCCAAAAAGTGCAGTGCCATCCCCTTTGGTAAAAACTCTGTACCCATGAATAACCACATAGGCAATAATCTATTTAACACTGAATGCATGATAAGAGACCTTGGGACCCAGGTGGACAGTAGTCTCTCCTTTGATAGCCACATCACCACAGTAGTCAAGAAGTCCTTCTATGTGGCACACCTCATCATTAAAGGGTTCTCATACAGGAAAAAAGAGGTCATTGTTCCCCTCTACTCGACACTCATTAGACCCATTATAGAGTACAACGCCCCTTTTGGAATGTACCTCACAAGACATCTGCAACAGCTGGAAAGGCCACAGAAGGACCTCACATAGAGGATTACTGGCCTCTAACAAATGCCCTACACTGACTGCCTCAAAAAACTCCAGCTTTACTCCATAGCATATCGCCTACTCTGAGGTGATCTCTGCCTAACATATAAAGCTATGTCAAACCCAGAGCTGTTGGACATGCTACACCTAAAGAAATCCCAATCCCTCTGAGCTACACGCTCTAGGGACATAAACCTTGCCACCACAATAAACAAGACATGCTGGAGGGCTAGATTCCTGTCCCAGAGACTTCCCATACTCTGGAACCGGCTACCCATCTATATCAAGCAAAGATCTTCATTAACACTCTTCAGGAAAAATCTTGATGAGTGGATGGGAAATAAGAAATACACCCTGGGGATCACTTCTGTGTCTCTGCTCAACAGTGGCACAGGAAAATAACTTTCTTGGGTGGCGTAAGCCAGGAAACCTTGTTGGCTAGGCTTGCGTAGGCCCTTGGGCTGATAGCCTAGTACCTACCTATGAACCTATGGACTAAGGAACACATACATGGAAAGTGATGCACAGCATTGACCACTCACAATAGTCACCCAGGTGACTGGATGAGGGATACAATACCCACCTGTGTGGGCAAATGCAGACACTACAGCCCTGAGCCACAATGCAGACCATCGTCATGTGGCCTGATGTCAAGGTATACCCATCACCTAGCCTTGTACAGCTGCCTGGCACAGTTGACCGCCACACATCCATGCAGACATGCACCCATGCATGTCAGTACTGGCACCCTGTGTGTGTGTGTGTGTGTGTGTGTGTGTGTGTGTGTGTGTGTGTGTGTGTGTGTGTGTGTGTGTGTGTGTTGTATGGTGTGTATGTTCACATCCCCACTCCCTACAATCCCCATGGGCATACTGAAGCATGCTGTCTGATGTCAGACACCTCCCCATACCCTTTGCCCATACAACCCCCGTATGACCTGTGTGGTGCATGTAATACCTGCACAGTGATGTGTTGTGGCAATCCCACTACTGATGAGTTGTACTCCTGGCCCTGCCAAGTGTGCCAATGTGTGTGAGTCCCTTTGAGAGTATGTCTGGGTTGACGCTGGCACCTGTTTATGCGGACAGGCACGTGTATGTCACCTACCATATAGCTACTGTATCACTGTTGTAGATGTCACTCACCATCACATATATGTTCTGAGTGCTCCACAGCAGGTAACCCATGTGGTGCATCCAATAACTGCATCGAACTGTAATAGCACTACATAGTTGTCAGGGGTTTGATACCCTGTGCTAGTAGGTGTGTGACACAAACATGCTTCAGTTTTACTCTCCCACCCCTCCCTGACATGTTTTTGCCTCTGTCTGCCTCTCCCACCCCCTCTCTGGTGGATGTGGAGACCTAGACCTGCTTTGCTTAGGCAGCAGCATGTGTATTTTAAGTGATGCTCATGATCAACTGATGGCCTGTGCATGAATTACAGCCCTCCCCTAGCTGATTTTATGTGAAACAGCTGTAGTAAAACTCCCATAGCCAATTGCATGGAAACACACTTCAATATCTAGGAACATCATGGTGGTGTTGGCCCTTTTCATTCACTGTGAGCAGGAACTAGATCTGTCGTTTGGCAAATAGCATCTCAGATGGATTGGGGATTTACCTCTAACAACATACACTATGAAAAGAGGGCAACAAACAGGAGGGGATGTGCCTGACCTGACTACAAACTGTTAGTGCTGATATACTGCATTTGGAGTAATGTTGGCTTAACAGTGTTTGTGTGGATATGGCTGTCGTAAATGTTTCAAACCTGCCATGTCAGTTCCATGTTTATGAGGAATCCCCATCTGCAGGGTCATCTGCAGACTGGGCTGCTTTGTGTCTTTGGTTTCATGTGTTACCCACGGAGCATCTATCTGTGAACTGCAGAAGGTAATGTGAGGATTGCAGTCTGTTGATGGTGAAAGCAGTGATAGTTACTGACATCATATCCCTCATAGGACATATGTTGCAACAAACCCTGTTACAACAGTAAATGTATGCGGTTATCACACCAACATGTCTATATTGGCCCTGTGTATGTGCTTCCAGCTACACCTCTGTCAACCTTTGTACATATGTCATGCATGAAGTGGTGCATATGTGCTGTACACCATTATTAGTGTCATTATATCTAATAACAAGCCAGTGATATATCTGACTGCTACACATGTTATGCACAGTATGGGTTATATTCCATGACATAACCTAGACATTCTGTGGATGTTTGTACAGTACCAAGGTCTGTGTACTTATGGTGAATGTTGACAGTGTGTGTACTGGTAATATGTACTTTTAGCCTGTGTACAGACTGTGGTAGATGTCATTGTTTTAGTTTCCCTCCTATCTGATGTTATATGCTGCTCCACTGTATGGTACTGTATTGGTGTACATGTTTGTAGGGCCATATACACACGTGTCCCATACCACAGACAGCCATCAGACCAAACTGTGTAGCAGCCCAGTATAAGTAGGGTCAGTCTGTGAGTGGCACATATGAGGATGTTGTAAAACAGATAGTCCATATACTGTAATATTATGCTAGCTTACTATATGTGGCTGTGGCTGTGTTCACATTGGTTGTGGTTATGCACTTTCACACAGGTGTATCTTACCCTATGCTGTGACATGCCTGTTGAGCCTGCTATATATGCAGGTACATGTGCATTTCCCCATAGGAGATGTAGGCCAGTGTTGAGCCAGTCTGCATGCAGCCTGCACAGTGCATTGTTACATGCCTAGCAGCTTAGTGTACTTACCCAGTGAGATGTCATGTGCAGATACTTGCCAGATGTACTGCTGCCGGGCCTCCCTTAACAGACATATATGTCAGACAGAGCAGTGGAATGCTGTACAGAGGTATGTCAATATCTAGTGGATAATATGTGGTCATGGCACCTTTGTACCAGTGGTCATTATGTGTCAGGCCAGACAGGGGCGTATGAATGCATAACCTATGGTGGCAAATGTATTACAGTCGTTATGTGTTATACCCATCTACATGGCTGTCTACATCCATATTGTCAGGCATGATACACATGTTTTGCACTAAGGGCTTATGTGTATACCTCTGGAATGTACAGAGTGTGTTAGAATTTCCACATATATTGGCCAATATCTCTGCTGTAGTCTGCAGCAGCATTACGTGCTAGCAGCGGTATGGTACAATGATGTCCTTAGGATGTCTGTCAGTAGCCAATGGCACACATGTCATAAACAGATGTGACCTCCCACATACACCAAGTCTGTGAAGACAATCCCAATGACAGTAGCAATAGTCTATTAATATACCTGTTTTGCATACCTGACATCACCTTCAACTACGACATTTGGACTATAGGGGCTGGGGTAGGGCTACACTCCATGTCCAGGACATATGGTGGAAATATATGTACATATACTTATCCAGATAACTATATATATATATATATATATATATATATATATATATATATATATATATATATATATATATATATATATATATATATATATATATATATATATATATATATATATATATATATATGGTTCTAGGACGTAAGATCGACAAGGAAAAGACCGACATCTACTTCACCGACGCGAAAACACCGACACAGAAATAATCGACACTACAAGCCACGGACATTTAACGGGTAAGGGGTTTAAATTTCGCTAATCAAGCCTACCACGTTCAGGTAAGGTGGCAGCGTTATGCATGTGTTAAATTTAAACCCCTTACCTGAACATGGTAGGCTTGATTAGCGAAATTTAAACCCCTTACCCGTTAAATGTCCATGGCTTGTAGCGTCGATTATTTCTGTGTCGGTGTTTTCGCGTCGGTGAAGTCGGTGTCGGTCTTTTCCTTGTTGATCTTATGTCCTAGAACCATATATATATATATATATATATATATATATATATATATATATATATATATATATGTATATAATTACACATGTGTAGTACTTCCAATTACCACTGTCATGGCAACCACTCACTATAAAACCCTACATCATGTGGGCGTGGTCTCTTTACATTTCCTGTGTGATGGACATCCTTCCTGTGTGTGGGCATTAGTGTTATCAACAGCAGGTAGCAACACCTATTACAGGAGAACTGGCACATGCAGGGCAGCCACATATTTGTAGGAGGATCAGAAACTACAGACAGACTGCGAGTAGAGTTGTGTTATGCTTTGTATAGTACTGGTGTTACAGGGGGTGTGTGTAAAGACTAGTTTACCTTGGAATGCAGTCTGTCTGCATAGCTCACAACTGTGGGCCTATCATCCTTGTCAGTCCACCAAACAGGTCCTGTGTCAGATATTACATTGGCAGTGAGTGTTGAGTGCTATCGGTACATGGCTACATCCATTTCTGTTTCTAACCTCAATTCCTTGACTAAGGGTATGTTGCAGATTATCCTGTAACACCAGCAACTTGCTTAGTGTATGGCAACAGTTGTCCACATATGTGCCTGTGTTCCAGCCTCTGTCTTCCACCTACATACCAAGCTTTGCACATATGTCATGCTGTCGGTGGTTGTTCTATAGTGGGTTGTGAGTATATCACACTGCCATTGCTGCCATCAGTACACTGCTGTTGTATCCCCCACACACATACGGTGGGGATGGGGCCATATATGTGTGGACATTGCCTACACAATACATGTGTGCCCTTATGCACTCCAGAGGCCAGTGTATGTAACAGTGGTAAATGGCCCTGTATTATTGAGTCTATGGGGGAAGCACCATAAATGAACTAGGCTGTTACAAAATGTGGGGGTATCAGGGGTGAGCTGCCTTAAGGTATCTGGACGTACAGTACCATATACTTCACCTATATTTACATTACTTACATGAATTGGGTTAATGCAAGCCTACTGCCCCCTGCCATACAGACTGTTCTGTTTGTCGGTGTCCACATGATGGTGTCAGTTATGCCTTGCGATGTAGCAGTTACAACTCATTTGGTCACATGACATCTTTACCACCTACTGAGTTTGTACTGTGTGTAGATAGAGGTTGCAGAACTATACATCTGCATTACATACTGTTGATTGTTTGGTATCCTGTGGCCCAGTTTGTCTTTACTATTGTACAATTTGAATGGCTTGGCCTGGACAGCAACAGCTGTGAACCTTTCCAGACTATTGTATTAGTGTAACTGTTTCACAGTTGCATTACACTGTTTATATGGTTGTCAGTGTCTGAACAGCTACATGACATGGCATATAGAACTGTAATAGTACACAATTAAAGGTTTTCCATTCCTGCAAACCTGTGTGTGGTGTTTTTCCTATGACCTCTCTGTGGGTATATGTAGCAGGCAACAGTTGACATTTGTATGGGTGACCCATACAGTGTCCAGTCATTCAGGGGTTAACTGCAGGCATAGTGGCTGTTCCACATTGTATGCACATACTATGCATGTATCTTACTGTACATATAACTGTGTGTGTATGTGTAGTCAAATGTATATCTATATATATATATATATATATGTATATATATATATATATATATATATATATATATGTATAGATATATATATATATATATATATATATATATATATATATGCATATATGTATATATATATATATCTATATATTTATATATATATATATATATATATATATATATATATATATATATATGTGTGTGTGTGTGTGTGTGTGTGTGTGTGTGTGTGTGTGTGTATCTGTATCTGCATATCTGTGTCTGTATATCTGTATCCTGGGGATGTTGATGGCTTCCACATATTACATTTCCTATGGGATGCAGACTGTACTGCATGATATGTTACCAATACCAGCCTGACATCATACAAGTGGGATGTAGCACTGGTAACATCTTGTGCCCATGTGTGTCAAATCCTGATTAAGGGATCTGAAACACTTAGTAGTGTATTGCAGGGTGGATGTGTTTGGCTGTGGTGGGATGCCTATTTGTACAAGACGTATAGTGTGTGTGACCTCTCAATCCCATTACTGGTGCATGTGGACATATGTGTGTTTGTTAATCTGCCATTGCTATCTACAGATGTATGGCCATATATATATATATCTGCTAACATATATATAACTATGTCCGTATATACCTACATAGATATATATCTGTTTACACATATGTAACTTGCTGTGTATATGTAGACATATAGGTGTAGACACATATATGCGCCAATGTAGGCATTTACATGTATATATGTTTATATATATATATATATATATATATATATATATATATATATATATATATATATATATATATATATATATACAGTTTTAGATATATATATATATATATATATATATATATATATATATATATATATATATACATATATAGATATGTTGTATCATTTTAGATATTAATATATTTACACAGACATACATCTAGATGTTGGTATACATTCTCTGTACTGTTGCATGACTGAACTGGATGATATGCTTCTGAAAATGTCTGATTTATTTGTATCTGGCATGGCTTAGTGGCAAATCACTTTGTCTATGGTGTGCAGGGCCCTGGGTTTGAGCCTTGCAGGAGCTGTTTGTTTTGTTGTTGGCCAGAACATGGCCCATTGGATACAGAGTGATTAAGGCACTTCTGAGGAGTTGTAAGTGAGTGGGTTTGCGCAGAGCTAAGCAATGCTAACCTCTGGTTGCAGTTTCTTACACTCAGCTTCGACTTTGCTTAATCTGTGTAGGCAATGCTTATCCCCACACAAACACACTTAAACATGCTTACTAGTGCTTATTTGCGCTTACACCTGCTTACTAGTGCCTTATTCATTATGACACTGTCACTTCACATGTGCATTTAATGCAGTACTCCAGTTCACATTTAAATGTTATTTAGTACGTTATACAGCAAAACAATGTTCATATACAGATTTCACATCAAAAATGGAATGTGCTGCAGTGGGACTTGAACCAGGAATGTGTGCTCGTTAGACGGATACTCTGCCCATTACACTACTGCTGTGCTGCTTCATTTGCATATATCTTCCTTGTTATCCTCTTCAGCCTTTTAAGCTGCTTTAACCATACCTGAGCGATGGGCACACCCACGCAACTACAGTTAGCTTTAATCGGTGTTTTATAAAAAATAAAAGGGTTTCTTTATTTACTTTTTCAGTACTGTTGCTGTTGTACACATGGTGAACTGTTGGTGGGATATGCAGACACCTATGAGCGATCTCACTCATCTTTTAAAACTTTCTGCTTTTCTACATTGCAAGGACGTGTTTATTCTGAGAGCTCTGCTTTCAGACATGCCCCCTGCACTCGTACACGCTCCATGTAAGCCTGGGAGCTCGGGCAGCAGGCCTTCATTAATATGCATGGCATGCTACCGTCCTGCCCCTAAATGGGTGCTTCCGTGCAGGACTAGACTAGTCCTGCATGGAAGATTAGTAAATCTGGGGGGGAGGGGTCTGATAACAGGACTAAAAATCAGTTTAATTATGACTTTCTGACATTGTTATGGGTCATATAGCTGTCTTTATGTTGTGGACACTTAAACTGGCTTTTTGTTTTGCCTTGTGTGATGATCTGCTGTGTTTTCCATTAATTTAGGATGTCTGAACACTTATCTCTCTATGGTCAGAGAGTAGAAATGATATATCTACAGAAACAAACTTGAGATGAGGGTCAAGAGGGAAAAAGGGAAAAAAAGGGGAAAAAAGAGGGAAAAAACTATGCCATGTCTACTTTCCATTTATTCTGCAATGTGCAGTGCATTCAGTACATTTCTTACTGTTCATCTGTTTGTCTAAAGACTGCTGCTCTAATGCCGCTATACTAGATTCTTGAAACATATAAATCTAATTAACCAGACTGGGGAGATGGTCATACTCAGACACTTCCAGTTTTAACTGAGACCAGTAGAACAAGGATATTTTTTTCATACCAACAAAAGAAGAATGTGCAACAGCCCTTAGACAGAGAAATGGAAGGAAGACAAAACCTGGAAATTCTGAGCCAGAAATATTAGTAATGAACTAATATGCTATCAACATGAATAAAACTAACTTTAGGATCTTTTATGTGCTAAACCTTTGAATAAAAATAAGTACCTAAATGAGAATACAGTTCTACTATCTTTTCAAATATGCTTATAAAAATAATAACTTTTGTATAAACAATGGTTAAAAATGATGATTTACAAGAATAGCAGAGTAAAGCTGTTGAAACATATGATCAAACAGGGGCAAATATGCATGACTTTGACTTAATAGTGAGCTATTACAAGGTCTAGCCACTCCTTAAATAAGTTATTATCTTAGTAAAGCATAGCAAGCCTTATTTTTATTAAGAAATGGTTAAAATTGTTATCTACATGATATGTTGAATATTGCTTGAAGATCTTTTCTTTAAGTGAATTTTTTTCTCTTCCTGTATCCATAAATGCCATGGCATTTTATCTGTACTGTATAGCTTTGAATATGTTTTCTAAAAGAGTGATGGGGTAAGCTACTCTACCCCTTAATTACTGAATAATTTTGTGTACTCATATATTATTGTAAGCAGACGGGTACATATAATCTAACAAAATGAGTTTGCTCTTATTACTTTAATATCTTATTTTAATATATAAGCAATGTTAATACAACTCTTAAGTTAAACAAACATATTTCTTTGTAGGGGAATCATAAATATTAGATGATGTCTATGAAAAAGCAGGAATACAAAACACTGATAGGGTGTTAGAGTTCATGAATCTTAGTTTCACTTGTGTTAGTACTCAGATTGTTATTTTTTAACTTACATATTACTCTTATTGTATTCAGAGCTACTATGTTCTTTGGTTGTAATC
The DNA here is from genome assembly GCF_019279795.1 of Protopterus annectens. Taxonomy (NCBI): domain Eukaryota; kingdom Metazoa; phylum Chordata; order Ceratodontiformes; family Protopteridae; genus Protopterus; species Protopterus annectens. The sequence continues at coordinate 447,349,095 of NC_056730.1, forward strand.
AATTAATGTTAAAAATATCTTTCTCTGAATTATTCTTTTATCCTCTTTCAGATAAAGGGATACAGTGGATAGGCATGGGGGTAGTCTGAAATGGTCCGGTGCTATCTATATAATATTTGAAGTGTATTTATGGCAAACTTCTTATGCAAATTTACAGGTTATTTACTTAAGTAAAACAGTTAACATGGCACTTCTATTACTCCTTGAGCTATGTGGTCTATAGACTCATGGAATGTTAAGGGGCTCCAGGACAAAAAGAATAGAAAGCTTTTCATGCACTTACCATTTAAATCTCAAGCAGACTTACTATTTATTCAGGAAATGCACATGGCAGAAAACTGGGATAAAGATAAGGATAAAAAACGGATAAAGTTAATAATAGCATCAGGTAATGATACAAATAGTAAAGGGGTGGCACTTATAATTAAAAAGTCATTTACAGGTCAGATAAATACTGATTAATTTGATTTGAGGGGACATTGGTGTTACTTTATAACTTGATATTCTGAGCTCTCCAAACCAGTGCTATTTTTAAATGACTACAACCGATGTTTAAACCAGTAGGATTTTATATTATAAATCTATAACATTCTACTTAAATTTCCAGATCACTTATTTATACTAGGAGGAGACTGGAATTTGATCATAGACCCAAGTTCAGATAGGACTGGGAAAGGTATTGGTCAAACTATACAACAAGTCTTTTTGGCACCAAAAGACCTGTTATTAGACTTTGAACTGTTTGACCCATATTCTTTCAGAGACAATAATAGCTCTGCAAATAAATATACATATTATTCGCAATGCCATAAAATCTGGTCCAGAATAGATTTTTTTCTTAGTATCAGATTTTTTTTTATGGATCTAGAAGTCAAATATTTTATAGAACCACAATTCTTCTTGGATAACCCATGAATTAATTTTAACATCAATTGACTGGGATCAATAAAACCCTCTTTATTAAAATCAAGGTGGTCCTTAAACCAAAATCTACTGCAAAAGAAAGATGTATAACAGGAAATAAAAAAAACATTCTAGAAGAGCTCTGTGATGTTTGTCTTTTCCCAGTTAGGGGTCGCCACATCGGAACTCTGATCTGCTAATAATTGGCAGTAGATTTTTTTTGATGGTGCCAACTTGCCAGCCCAACACCCAACCTTCAGCAAAGGCACACCCATTCACGCATGTCTTTCGGAGGCCACTCGACCACAGGGAGGACATGCAGACTCCACACAGAAGGTACTCCAGCCAAGAATTGAACGGGAGAACCTCTTGTTGTGAGGCAACAATGCTACCACTGTACTACCACGGCTTGTAAGAATAGCTCTGTGATAACCTGCATAAACCCAATATACCTTATGGTATCCAGTGGGTGGCCTGTAAAACCAGAATAAGGGGAATCTTAATCCAGAAAGCCAGCTTTTATAAAAAGGTTGAAAAACAAAAAGAAAAATGCTAATTGATAGAATAAATGAGATAGAAAAACAAACTCAGAAAAGTAGCTCTCCGGAACTTGATTCACATCTGAATAAGCTACAAAAAGAATTTATCATTTGCACCCACAACAAAACTCACTTTTGGAAATGATGGCATTAGCTAAATATTCTAAATGGGCCCCAGCACCTTTTAAAATATTAGCAAGAATAATAATATACTCACAAAAGTCCCAACAATCGCATAAATATTTTATTCAGATAACTTATATAACACTACAGCAAGTATAATTAACATATTTGAAAATATTTACACTCAGATTTATGGCCCACATGAATTAACATCCATAGAGTCTAAAAGTGAAAAATTTCTATATGATATTTCTTTTCCTACAATCAATGAAGACCAACAAGAATCAATGGAGAAACCTTTTGCAGAACAAGAGATCCTAGCCATAATAAACCAATTAGACAAGGGTAAATCACTGGGACCTGATAGCTTCACATCTGAATTTTACAAACTATTTCATCAAATAGTATCCAAAATGCTATTAAAGGTCTTCAGTTGCATGAGGGGCCATGGTATTACTGATTTATACTTAATTCAAAATCAATTTTCATTTTAAAAGATAACTCAGACAGGAAAAATCCCTCAAACTGTAGGCCAATAACCCTGATTCTAAGGGGATCCAGTATCTGTCTACCTGGGATGACATGATTGACAGACTGCGATGCTTTGCCAGAGATGGCCTGCATCTGTCACCCCTGGGCTTCCAGATACTGGCCAAGGCTCTTGTCACCCATATAGTGCCTTTTTTAGATGGTGTTCCAAAGACCAAATTACCACTGTAACAGCTACAAACAAATGCAATCTGAGAGTCATGCTGCTCAACACTAGAAGTCTAAATCTCAAAATGCACTCGCTCAAAGCACTCCTTAAAATGGAGAACATCAACATTTGTGCTGTAACAGAGACCTGGTTCAAGGCAGCAGAAAGCACCCCTGCACTACCAGGCTATAACTTATTCCACACCTTTTGCCCCCAGATCTTGGACCAAAGCTCCAAAGATGGTGGTGTTTCCATAGTCATAAAGAATGCACACACCTCCAGACTGGTAGCCCAACATAACGCATCCGAGATAATTCAGGTGCAGCTAACATTGGGTAAGACAGCGAATCAGGTTGTATATATATATATATATATATATATATATATATATATATATATATATATGCTATTGATTCTCAACCATGTCCCAAGACTCACATTCCATATTCCTAAGCACCCTAGAGAATAATAGGGTCCAACATAACACTGTCATATATATATTTTATAGATCCCCAACCATGTCCCAAGACTCACACTTCATATTCCTAAGCACCCTAGAGAATAATAGGGTCCAACATAACACTGTCATGCTGGGCAACTTCAACTATGCCTCTATTAACTGGGAAAACTACTCATGTACCAATACACTTGCCCAATGTTTTCTGGAATTAATTAATTCCAATGCTCTGGACCAGCTCAATCTTACCCCCACTAGAGGTAGCAACATCCTTGACCTGGTCATTACTAACATGAGTGACCGTTGCTCTACACCAGTAGTCAACTCCTCTCTGGTTGGATCTGACCGCAAACTAATCACCTTGGAAATCCACATCCCTCCCAACACCTCCACAAAGCCCAAATGTAACCACCATGAAAAACTTCTCCAAAGCTAAGTTTGGGCTCCTAGAAACAGAGGTGGCTAATTTCATGGCACCCACACAAATGGAGAATATTTGCATGACCGCCGAATCATACACCAATGCACTGTAAAAACACGTACACAAATGCATGGATCTCACCATACCCAATAGAACTAAGACATTCTCCTCATAAAAAGGAAGCCAATCTGGTGGTCCCCTGCCATAAACAAACTCTACAACAGAAGGGGGAAACTGATGCAGAATAAGGTGAAGTCCCAAGACTGTAAAAACTCCCTTATCAGCCTCAACAAAAGGTTGAGATCCCTCATGAAATCCTCTAAACTAGCCATGAAAACAGAATTGCAGCAGATAGTAAAGACAACCACAAGGCCTTCTACAGTTAATTAAAGAATCTCCATGGCAATACCTAGATTTGCTCTGTGCTACTGCACAATGGTACCTCCTATACCAAGCCAACAGGTATTGCCAATATATTGGCAGACAGATTCAGTGCTAACTTTACCCCTCTCCCCCACAAAGGACGAATCACAATACCAGTAGATTGCCAGCCACCCAGTATTACTGCTGGACAGGTTAAAACAGCACTGTCCAAGGCCAAGAATGCAGCTTCTATGGGACCTGATAATATCTCTGGCTGTGTTCTACATGAACTACTGAGTGAACTGGCACCTCAGTTGTGTGCCCTGTTCAATCACAGCCTCAGCTCAGGCTTTGTCCCTACTGAATGGAGCACTGCTACAGTCATCCCTCTCTACAAAGGTGGAGTGACTACCGACCCTGGGAATTATCGCTCAATTAGCCTGACTAGTCTAATATGCAAAGCTATGGAACGCGTCATCATGGACCTAATAAACAAGAATATAGGGAATCTCCAAACTCTGTATCCCACACAGTTTGGTTTTGTGAAGGGTAGATCATGACTACTCAACTTGGGCGACTTCTTTGAGTCAGTCACCAGAGCTGTGGATGAAAGCAAGGTGTTTCATACAGCCTACCTTGATCTGGCCAAGGCCTTTAATGCCATTCTCCACTCAGGAATCATAGAAAAACTCACTAAGCTAGGCACCAACCCCTATATCACTAGGTGGGCTACAAACTAGCTTACAGATAGAACCCACAATGTGAAAGTAGCTGACTCTAAGTCAGACTGCTGACCAGTCAATTGTGGAGTCCCACAGGGTTCGGTCCTGGGTCCTCTCCTGTTTGGTATCTACTTCTCTGAAATCCTGGCCAACACTAAGGGACTCCGGCTGACAAAGTTCGCAGATGATTGCAAGTTGGGAGCTATTATTAACTCCCCAAGTGATGTTGACATCCTACAGAAAGGCCTCAATGACACCAACGACTGGTGTCAGAACCATGGCCTTAAGCTTAATGCCAAAAAAAAGTGTCATCATTCTCCTTGTGAAACACCCAGTTCCCTTGAATTATCACACTGATGGTAGTCCACTGAACACAGAAGGTGTTATAAGAGATCTTGGAACACAGGTTGACAGAAATCTCTCTTTTGGCCACTGTGGTTAGAAACTCCTTCTGTGTGGCACATCTCATTACTAAGGGTTTTGCATCCAAGAAGAAAGAGGTCATCGCCTCCCTCTACTCTTCCCTCATTAGGATAATCATCGAGTACAATGCCCCATTTGGCATGTACCTCACTAGACACCTGCAACAACTGGAGAGGCCACAAAAGTGCCTCACAAAGAGGATCCTTAAACACTTATCCTATATGGACTGACTGAAAAAACTTCAACTATTCTCTGTCTCATATCGCCTACTTAGAGGCGATATCTGCTTGACTTACAAAGCAATGTCTGACCCAATTCCTCCACACCACATGCTCCAGAGACCTCAACCTCATTACCACAATCGACAGAACATGCTGGAGGGACAGGTTCATAACCCAGAGACTGTCCATGGTATGGAATAGACTTCCCATACATGTCAAGCAGAGCACCTCACTGTCCCTCTTCAAGAAAAATCTTGATGAGTGGATGGGAAATATAAAATTCACCCCAGGGATCACTCCAGTGGCTCTACTCGATAGTGGCACTAGGAACTAAGGCGGGTGGCATGATGCCAGGGTAATCCTAGTACACACCTATGAACCTATTAATACTGATACAAAAATGTATGCACCACTATTTTTTATTTATTTTACATTTGTTAACCGGGAAAGATCCAACTGGACCAAGTCCATTTTCAGTGGATGCCCGGGGAGAAAAGCTCCATGTTTGACAAGAAGAATAACAAGTAAAAATAAACAAAAAATAAGCAATACAGTATAACTGTAGGACAAGTAAATAATAAGCAAAAAATACATATGAAAGAATCTAGCACAATACTTCATATAGGGTTACATGGGAATAGCAGTATCTTACAATATCTGTAGACAAAATATTACAAGAGAAGGTAGAGACTACATTTGCTATTAATAGATTGTTTAGATTTTCTAGTAAGTGTACTGAGAAAGAGGTAAAAGGCCACTGTGGCTTGATAGGGAGTGAGTGTATGTAAGTGTGGAAGCGCTAGTGAAAAATAATATTAAGACTGTTGTGGAGGAAGAGTGTGGATATAGTCATTTTCAAGTAATACATGGACAGAGCCAGTTTTTCCTGAGATGTGGTTTTAATAGTTTTTTTAAAGTTATAGTTTGTTGTTGTTGGGGATATATTAGAAGGAAGGTTGTTCCATTTTTTTAGTTATAATGTGGGAGAAAAGGGCTTTGCCAGCAGTGTTGTTTGCAGATGTGATACTTAGGAGAGGTTTTTTGATGAGAGGAGAGGGCGACTAGGAGAGTAGGAGGTTAGTAGCTGTTGTAGGGCTGGAGTTTTCTCTGGATAGTTTATGATGTTGTAGGCATAAGTAAGATGTAAGTAAGATAGTAGGTGAGGGAATTCTAGCCACTGTAATTGTTTTAGTACTTGGAAGTGATGTGTTCTGAAAAGGGAGTTGTTAGTAAACTTGACTATTTTATTATAACATGACTCTAATTTGTCCATAAGAGATTTTTTGATATGTGTCAGTATTGGAGCAGCGTATGTAAGTGTTGATAGGAGGTGAGTTTGTGCTAGAGTGAGTCTTGCTTTGTCTGTGAGGAAGTTTTTGTGTCTATAAAGAGTGCCCAGTTTTTATGAACTTTCTGGATAGTTTGAGCTATGTGCAAATCAAAGGATAGGTTGTTGTCTATTTCTATCCCTAGGAGCTTTGTATGGGTGCATGGGGAAAGGATAGTTCCGTTTTTAGATAAGATGGAAAAATCATTGGGAGTAGTTTTTGTTATGTTAGGGGTGAACAAGAGAAGTTTTGTTTTGTTGGGGTTTAGGATAAGTTGGATGTCTGTGATCCAAGTTTCTATAGAAGAGAATGATTCTTGGGCTTGTTCTAGCAAGATGTTGACAGATGGGGCTGTGCAAATGAGTGTCGAATCATCTGCGTACTGTATTAGTGAGGCTTGTGTTGAGGCAGTATGTAAGTTGTTAGTAAAAATAGAGAACAGAAGTGAGCCTAATACTGAGCCTTGTGGTACCCCTATAGAGTTTGGGAGAGGGGGGGATAGTTGATTTTGCCATTGCACAGATTGTTTCCTATCTGATAAATAACTTTTGAACCAGGAGATAGTGGGGGAAGTAAAGGATAGTGAGTGGAGGGTATCCAATAGTCTAGCTGAAAGATTGAAAAAAAATGTTTTCTTACATAATCTCATCTGAACAGTCAGGATTTATGAACTGCAGACAAACCTGGGATAATATGCTTACACTAGACACAGCAATCCAGCTAATAAAACAAGAGAAAAATCTGAGATACACATTGGTACTTGATGCAAACAAAGCTTTTGATAGGGTAAACCTATCCTTTTTACTTTTTGTATTAACCTGTTATAATATCCAAAAGAAAATATGTAGAAATGACTCTGGAACTGTATAGTAAAACCTATATAAATAAAACAAACTCAAACCCAATTATAAGCTTAAGTGGAACTAGGCAAGGATGCCCCCTATCCCCCATATCTATTCAACCTTTATATAGAACCCCTTTTCTTGTATTTAAAGCAGAAGTCTTTCAATTGTATACCAAAAATTATAAATACACAATTATTTCTAAAAACATTTGATGATGATTTGAATATATATCTTGAATTCCCTAACACAGAACTAAATAAACTTATCTCAACTATAAACACATTCCCAGAGATTTTGAACTATAAAATAAACACAAATAAATTGCTTATTTTCTCAATAAACCTACTTCACCATAAAGAAAATTATTTTCCAGAAACAGAAATAAAAATAAGATATAGCTTTAGGTACTTGGGGATAAATTTTGATAGCAACTATAACCTATCATTACAAGCAAACTTACTCAAGACTTGGGAAAATATGCAAAAAGATATTCAAAGATAGAATAAAATTAAACTGACCTTTCTCTCAAGAGTAGCAGCTATAAAATGAATATAATTCCCAAGCTGTTATACCAGTGCAATGTAATGAATGTAATTTTTTTAAATCAATAATTATAGCATTATAGAAATATGTCTGGTACCCTAAATCTACTAGAATTAGCTATCAAAAATGAATACTTCCTAAAGATAAAAAGGGATTGGGCTTCCCATACTTTAAGTTATACTTCGACATTATTTGTTCCAATAGGATTTTACAAATTATGAATTTTAATCCTGAAGAACATGGAAACTCACCGCTGTGGATTAGAATATGGTATGAGCATATTCAAAAATTTAAAATGAACCCTAAAACTCTTCCATTCATTAGTCAGGAAAACCTTAAACACATAAAAATACATACAAATACATACCCTGCTCAAAAGTAAAATACTTGCTTTCCAAAACCTCCTGAACTCAATAAATCTAAACAATTCCTTAATTCTTCTCCAACCAATTCACCTTAATCCAAATATTAAGATGAGGAAGAAAGTGGTAAATCTTGACAAGTATCCGAAAATTAGACAATAGAAATTGTGGGATATAGTAAAATATAAGGAGAACCTACTGAGGAAATTAGATCTTTCAACAGACTCAACAAAAACTATATAATCATATTAAGGCAACTGTTGGAACTAGCTTCCCCTTTAGTGATTGACCTGAAACCAAGCAAAAAAGAACTAGAATTATTTAAAACATGATGGAAATTCGTATAACTAAAAAAATGCTGTCACGTGTATATAAATTAATAACCAATATCAGATAACAATCATCCTTGATATATTCAAAATATTGCCCTCTTAAGGCAGGTGATTACTCCACAGAACAGAAACTACAAGACATTAAAATATTCTCAATCTTACACCTTTTAAGATACTGATTTATACACAATTAATGACAAATTATAATGCATACTTAATTCTGAGCAAACTAAATCACTACAATCCTGAAATCTCTTCTAAATGTCCATCCCACCTAACTCTGAACGCTGATTTATTACAAATATTCTGGAGCTGTATGACCCTACAAACTATGGTATGCCCTTAGAGTAAGATTAGAGAAAATGGGATGTCATAAAACAATTCTTTCATGGGAATTTGCAATACTGAATATCTGTTACCTGAATATTGACTATCTGTTACCTGAATATTAAATATCAATTCAAATAAACTACCACAGCTTCTTCTTCTGGCTTTTCCCAGTTAGGGGTCACCACAGTGGATCACATGTCTGCTCATGATTGGCAGTGGAGTTTTTTGGTGTTGAGTTGCCAGCCCTGTGCCCAACCTTCCACGGAAGGCAAACACATGCACTCACACCTAGGACCAATTTAGAGTGTCCAATCCTCCTACAGCATGCCTTTGGGATGTGGGAGGAAACCGAAGCACCCGGAGGAAACCCACACAACCACAAAGAGGACATGCAGACTCTGCACAGAAGGTACCCCAGCTGAGGATCGAACCAGGGAACCTCTTGCTGTGAGGTGACAACACTAACTGCTGCACCACCGTGGCTGCCAAAATAAAGTACCACAGCAAAAACTACAAATCTTAGTTACACATTTTACTGTAGTTAAACTACACATTATGCAAAATTGGTTAGACTGTATGCAACTAACCTGGATGGGCTTTAAAAATATAGCGCGCATATATATATATATATATATAGATATATATAGATATATATAGATACATATATATATATATATATATATATATATATATATATATATATATATATATATAGATAGATATATATATATATATATATATATATATATATATATATATATATATATAGATAGATACATATATATATATATATATATATATATATATATATATATATATATATATATATATATCCTCCCATAAATTAATGACATATAGCCATAAGAGGAAATCATAATACCTTAAATATTAGAATTTTTCTTGACCACATTTTAGCTGAGTAAAACATTTTAATTATACAACGACCTCCCATTAATATTCCAAAATGTGCACGCTTATTGGTCAGCATGCACGTTGTAAATTAGAGTTATACTAATGGAAAAAGGTCCGGTCGCCCGGACTTTTTCCATTAGTATAACTCTTTTTTTACAGCAATGGAGAAAGCAAGATCTCCCTTGCTTTTTACACACTGTCTCGCTATGTTAAACGAGTTTAATGTAGTGAGACAGCTTTAAAAAAAGTAACGGAGATCTTCTTATCTCCATTGCTTTTTTAAAGGTGTCTCGCTATGTTAAATGGGTTTAACATAGCAAGACAGCTTTAAAAAAAGCAACGGAGATTCTCCGTTGCTTTTTTTAAAGCTGTCTCGCTGTGTTAAACTCCTTTAACATAGCAAGACAGTTTGTAAAAAGCAACGGAGATCTTGCTTTCTCTGTTGCTTCCGCCCACAGCTCTGATGTACTGCATAAGCATATGCATGCGCAGTACATCAGAACTGCAGCAGAATCCCAGACAACTGAGGAAGGGCGGCACGGAGGCATTATACAATGCCATTATTTAAGAAAAGTAAGTATTTTTTTTCCTAAATAATGTCATTGTATAATAGCAATAACCCACTTCTGGGTCTGGGTAATGCTGGATTTACCCATGGTTGTCTTTGTTTGGCCACTCGGGCTTCGCCCTCATTACCAAACCACACCAACCATGGGTAAATCCAGCATTACCCACACCCAGGCATGGGTTATTGCTATATTAACTCATAACACATGTTTATATTGAATCTCTGACAACATTTGTATAGTTTTGCTACAATTTTTTTTGTAAACCTTACCAAGTTGAATTACAATTCCATGGATCATCTGAATTCTGCAAGTATTAGCTTTGTTCCTGTGGCACCATATGTAAATAGCATATATATATTTTTTATTATGTTTTTTTTCCTCTCTCTTTCCTTTTTCTACTGTTATACATATCCATTATAGTAAAGTCTATGTTATATGCTAATTTTAAAACTTAAAATGAAACATCCTGTATGTTATGTTTCCTTATTAAAAAACTTTCTTCTGAACACAAACCATGCATGTTTAAAAATTTTGATTTGTATTGTTACCTTCTAAACATATTAGTTAAAGAAAATAAATAAAAATATATTTAAAAAAAAGAAGAGTAATAGCACAACTTCCTGAGCTTCAGTATCTAGTGGAAATGCTCTTCTGAAAAGATTCACCTACTCCCACCCCACTGAGTTGCTCCACACATGGATTTAACCTGAAAGATTATCAGACCTCTGTGTTTTCTCTAGTTTCAGTTCATGAAGATGGAATTTGTCCCAGTACACAAGAGGGTTAACTCAGTATAACCAAGTTGCTGAATGGAAATATAATCATTTATGCATATGCACAGCTTTTTGTAGTATTCATTCTTCTTGGCAGCTGATAGACTACTGCTTGAAAATCTTTCATCTAATGACTCTGTAGTTCTATATGAAGACATAAACACTCATGTAGACAATGGTGGAGGTGTCTGTAGAGGCAAGGTTGTAAGGAATACCTTGCCTGATGTGAATGCAATTTTTATTGTAGTGCTGTGCTGGTGAGGGGCTGCACATAATAGAAAACATGTTCAAATACAAGGCTGCACAGAAATGTTCTTGGTACAATTATAGTTCAGGCTAGAGTTCAAAGATTCACTTCATAGCCATGTTATCAGACCTAAGGACATATTTTCCGGATACAGAGATCAAACAAAGTGTTATGCTATCAACAGATCATCATCTGGCTGGTGTGAAAGCTGGACAGACCAATGAAACCCAAATACATAGGGAGGGTATCTTGGGAATAGCTAGCAGATATTTCTTTGTGAGATGAGCTCAGGACCCATCTCTTCCAGAACATTTTCCAAACCTTGACCATTTTTTCACTCTGCATCCCGCTCCTTCTTCACCAGGATAACAAAGGAGAATACGTCATCTGAATGGAACCCCATTCACTACCAGAGTAGATGTTCAAGTTATAAAGGCATTAGACTTCAAAGCATCCCTGTGACACACAATTCCAGAGTGTTGTAAAGGAACCGGGACCAAAAGCTTGTGTGTTTTGTCACAGTGGTAACCCACAAATGTACTGGTGAACAGCAGCAGTAAGGAAAAAATTAAGCTAAAGGAACAGGTGTTCAATTTAACACTAGTAGGAAGAGGAGTGGTCAGAAGAATTATAGCTATCCACATGCCAAGAAGCTAAAGATTGTATCATTCACCAAAACAAAGGCCTGGGTGTGGTGAATGTTTGGCAAGGGCATGGAAAACGACTTTCAAATGGTCTTACAGAGAATCTGAAAAATCGTGTAATGACTCAGTGGCAAGACAGTGAACAAGCTCTACTCATGAAAGATGGAAAAACACCATCCTTGACCACAGACATTGCCAGGAGGTACACAGAACACACTGAACCAGATGACGTGCAATCCTCTGAGGAGACAGTACCAGAAGCAGCATGTAATATCAGGGCCATTTCTGTAAATGAGATCAATATGGCAATTAAACAATTCAGTGGAGGTCCCGCCTTTATGTATGGGTGTAACATGGGATATTTTCCAGAGTTTGGGCACATAGTTTTCAACAACTGATCTGTTTATGAGAGTGGAGATTGGGATAGCAATAGCATCTGCTGTGAGTTTCAAGAAATAGCTGTGGAGTAGGTTGGCTGTTGTTGATGAGGTTTTTAGTTTGGAGAGCATGCTTTTGATTGAAGTGGTGGAAACTGTTTTGAGGATAAAGCTTATATTAGTGTTATTTGTGTTGGGGGGGGGGTGGTGAGGAAGGAACTGTCCTGTGATACTAAGGATAGAATTGAGTTCACAAAGTGGGAGTTGAATTGTGTTTCGATGGGAACTTTAATGTCAGGGGTGGTTGGTTTGGGGGTAGCTTTTTCGGTGGGTTTTAGTACCTGGTTTACATTGTTCCAAAATTTTTGGGGGTTGTGTTGGTATTTAGTTTGTAATGTCATGTAGTAAGATGTTTTGTCCAGCCTAATGCATTTTTTGCATGGTTGCACAGTTCTTTGTACTTAGTTAGGCTTTGTGTTTCTTTTTTTTTTTGATAGTAAAACCAGGCAGTGTCTCTGGACTTAAGGATTTGTTTGGTTTCTTTACAGAGCCAGAGGTTTGTAGATGTTCTAACCTTGATTTTGCGCAATGGAGTGACAGTGTCTAGGTGTTGTAGAAATGATTTGGTGAAATATGCTACAGCCTGGTCAAGTGGGAGGGTTTTTAGGGGTGTCTAGTCACTGTTACAGAGTAAAGTATTGAGGACCTCAGGAGAGAATTTTTTTGTGTTTCTAGTGGATATATAGTTAGTGGTTTTGCATATGCTTGTTCTACTACGTATAAGGTATATTATGTTGTGGTAACTTAAGGTGTCTGGGAGACTAACTGCATGGGGGTACAATGTGGGGTTGTTAGTTAGGACCTAGTCAAGGATGGATTCCCTTTTAGATTTTTTTATCTAGTTGGAATTTGGACTAAATGCTGATAACCACGGAGATTTATTAGATTACTTGGTGGTTCTGATATGCAGGTGAGCCAGTCTAGGTTGAAATGCCCCAGAATAAGGGTTTCTTGTGAATATGTGGAAGAACACCAGGATAAGAAGTCTTCAAGGCTAGCAAGTGTATTACCAGGTGGAATATAGATCACAATTATGGTGATGACCTTTTTAGGGTGAAGTTGAAGTTGTGAGATAAGTATGTCCCAGTTATTGGGGGAGGGGTAGGAGTTTGGTAATTAATGTACAGTTAAGTTGGACTTATACAGTAAGGCAGTTCCACCCCCTTTACAAAGTGGTCTGTCTTGTTTAATGATATTGTAGCCAGTAGGGAGAACTTCTGAGTTAGCTATGTTTTATTTAGCCAGGTTTCTGTTAAAGCAACTATGTCTGGGGAGTAGTGGGCTATTGTGGCCTGGAGTTCACGTATTTTATTTTTGACACTTCTAATATTAATATTTAGCATTAAAAGATGATTGGTTTTGCTGCTGTTGTTGATTTGCCCAGGGATGAAGATAGTGGAGGTGCTATGTTCTGACATTTGTGTTGTAGCAGTTTGTGTTGGACAGGATGGAGTTGGACCTGGGTTGGGGTAGATATCCCCACTTATGGTGAGCCAGGTGTTAAAATGGTGGTACAGATGTTGGAGTTTGGTGATGAATGTGAGAAAGTATTGTGTTTTTTTTTTGGAGTAGGAATGAGATCATATGTGTTTAGTTCTGAATTGGTCCGTTATTTAGTTCTTGAACAATTGTGGGCAGATATTATTATAATGTGTGGTGTCTGTATATGAGAGTGCATAATGTAGTTTTGTGCTACTAAGTTTAGAGATATTGCTAGAGTGATAACTTGTGGTGTTATAAAGAATTATGAGAAGACAGACTAGACTTACTTGTGTGATAGTCATGGTTATAAAGTTTAAGTTGGTTCTATGTGGGGGTCTGGATAGGAATTATAGGGTTGCACTATATGTGGATGGGTAAGTAGTGTGGTTGATGTAAATAATGCCTAATGGGAATGAGAGTGGTTGGGAGTATTTCGTGGTGGAGCAAGTTGGTGTGGTATAATGTGATCTGACTTGAGGAGCTGTGAGTGGTGGAAATGATGTGAGGGTGAGCTGTGGGTGTGGCTGTGAGTGCTATAAATGTAGAGGTAGTGGGGGCAGGAGGAAATAGGGGGCAGGGCAGGGGAGTGGAGAGAGCCTGAGCATTAGCGAGGGCGAACAGAGTGGGGCAGAGCCCACCAAGACAAGAGTAAAAAGTAAGTATTACTTTACAAATCTGAACACTTTAAACAAATTCCTGAGGTCTAATGGCTTACCAGCAAGCAGAATGCAATTGCTGAAGAGCACTTGTGTCCTAGTGGGAGACTAGAAATTTAAAGATGGCTCCATGCTCAGCAGGATTCTAATATAGACTTACTATTGGTGGAGGGAGATAGCACAAGGGGTGTAAACCAGGTGGAATGCAAAGAAACCAGCAAAACTAGAGAGGCAATCAGTGGAAATCTATCAGTGAAGGCCTCAGAGGGGGCCTAAGTAATAATTCAAACTCTACCTGTAAAGTGAAGGAGAGAAGAGACAGCAAAGTTTATTAAGGTTGGGAGTGTGTCTTCACATTGACATGCTTATTAGCAGCCAGTTTGTGCAGAGATTAGAGTAGGGAGATACATTAGCATTGAAGGGAACTGTATAGAGATGCAAATAAACAGGTGGGCCTCAAGTGCTAAAAAATAAGGCAGAAAGCACTGAGAGGGCTGCTTGATGGTTAATTTAATCACCAAGATCTGAATTAAATGTATACTGTCTATTGGACAGTTAGGATTACTGCACTAGCTGGGGGGGGGCACAAGGCTACAACAGTCAGTTTTATTAGCACGCTGAGAACTACTAAGAAATACTGCTAATGTTATAGTTTCACTCTCATGAAACATACAAGTAGAATGCCTGGGTGGACTGACCCTGCTCTTGAGGCTCAAAATGTATATCCTTGTTTAGTTTTGCAGTACTGATTCCTTCTTATACTGTATGGGTGGGGTGGTAGCCGCAGACTGCAGATTTGCTTGAGTGTGCTCAGCAAGTGGAATGCAATTGCTGAAGAACACTTGTGTCCTGGTGGGAGACTAGAAATTTAAAGATGAAAGTTTAAAGTTCCTGTTAAAATTTAGTTAAATAAAACCATATAAATAAAAACAAAACAAAAATAGCACCCAACAGTAGTTCCCATTGAAATTCAAATAAACATATTTGGGATTCTTAATGTACTAACACTAAAAGTGCAAAGCCATGAAAACCAAGTGCTAGTTTGAGGTGAAGGGAGCAGTCGTTCAGGGTGCAAAGTGTTAAGAGGCACAACTGTCACTTGCCAATCAATCTTAAGTGAATTTGAGGTCAAAACTGCAGTGCATTGGTGTTCCATGTGAAGCATAAACAGTAGCAGCTGCTTGTTAGAAACAAACCAAGTAGTTTTCTGCAGTTTCCAAGGACAGGAAAGCATTTCTTTTCTTGCTCATTAGAGTTGCAGAGCATAGATCTGTAAGAATGGACAAAGCTCACTCCTTAAGGATGAGCAACAGATTGTGAACCATTGTGTTTTTGAAGTGAAACTTCTTATGGGACAGTGTGAGAGCTAGACGTATAATGGAAAAGTGAAACAAAAGTAGGTAAGTCAAACACCACCCTTAAGGGAGAAGTTTGACTTCCATACTTCTACTTCATCTTTTCACACACACACACACACACACACACACACACACACACACACACACACACACACACACACACACACACACTTTAGAGTTAGAGTGAGCGAGCGATACCTCACACATGCATGCACACACACACAGACACACACAAACACACACACACACACACACACACACACACACACACACACACACACACACACACACACACACACACACACACACACACTTTAGAGTTAGAGCGAGCGAGCGATACCTCACACACGCATACACACACACACACACACACACACACACACACACACACATACTTTAGAGTTAGAGTGAGCGAGCGATACCTCACACATGCATACACACACACACACACACACACACACACACACACACACACACACACACACTTTAGAGTTAGAGTGAGAGAGCGATTCCTCACACACACATGTACACACACACACACACACACACACACACACACACACACACACACACACACACATACTTTAGAGTTAGAGCGAGCGAGCGATACTGCACACATGCATGCACACACACACACACACACACACACACACACACACACACACATACTTTAGAGTTAGAGCGAGCGAGCGATACCTCACACACGCATACACACACACACACACACACACACACACACACACACTTTAGACAAACAAACTCCTAAAACCTGGCACTACAGTAAACCCAAGTCCAGACCCAAATGCTCCAGATATCAATCTCACCACCCAATTCAACTCTTTCTTCTTAGACTCAATCTCTAAACTAACCACTTCCTTCTCCAATATCAACCCACCTTCTATGCCCACACCCCTCCGACTACCCCCCCATCTCCTACCTCTCATCTCCCATCTTTCTCCCTAAAATACATCCTTACCTCTACCATAAAAAAACTATTGCAAAAGCTTAAACCATGTACTAATGCACCTGATAATATACCCTCATCCTTCCTTAACATAGCTGCCGAAGCCATCTCCTTTCCCATTAGCATCCTAATAACCGATCTATCCAAGAAAGTTATGTTCCAATACTCTGGAAAAAAGCTTTCATCATACCTTTGCATAAAGGAGGCAAAAGCAACGACATCTCTAACTTCCGCCCCATCGCCATCCTTTCTCCAATATCAAAACTCTTAGAAAAATGCATCCATCTCCAACTCCTTCCCTATCTTCTAGATAATAACCTACTAACCTCCACACAACATGGTTTCAGACCCGGCCACAGCACCATGACTGCCCTCCTTTCCTTCCTAGAAACTGTAAATGCAGCTAGAGATTCTGGCTGTATTGTATCCACCCTCCTTCTCGACCTCTCTAAAGCCTTTGATACTATATCTCATAGCCTTCTCCTTACTAAGCTATCTAACTTAAACCTTTCCCCTGTCGCTATCAATTGGTTCACCAGCTATCTCTCCCACAGGCAACAAGCAGTCAAATGGAAAACAGCCATCTCCCCCTTCCTGAACACACCCTCTGGAGTCCCACAAGGCTCCATCTTGGGCCCTCTCCTCTTCAATATATTCATAAATGACTTCTATCACTCACTTCCCCATGCCAAACTCGTTCAATATGCAGATGACTCCACAATTATCTGCACAGCCACATCCATTCCAACTCTCTTAAAATTAACCCAAGATGCCTTCTCTACCACTGAACAGTGGATGAAAAACAATCATCTTGCTCTCAATGCATCAAAAACCAAGCTTATGATATTTACCCCCTCAAAAAACACAACCATTGACAAAAATACATTCTCTATCATCAGCCTAAACCACACACCTCTTGAACTAGTATCAGAAAGCAAACTACTAGGGGTCCAGATTGATGACAAACTCACATTCAATAGCCACTTAGTACTAAACATAAAAAAAACCCACATTAAACTTGGCATGCTTTATCGCCAAAATCAATTCCTCTCTACATCTACTAAGCTCACTCTGGCTACAACATTCCTTATCCCTTCCCTTCTTTATGGTGCTCCTATCCTAACAAACCTTCAATCATCCCTCAAAACAAAACTGTCCACATGTTATAATAAAATTGCAAAATTTGCCATTGGCCACAAAGCATCTACCCACCACTGTGTATCTCTCCACAAACTAAACTGGCTTGAGCTTCCTAACTATCTGTCCTTTACTCAGCTCAGTTTTGCCCACAAAATCATTTTCCAACCATCCCTCTGTCCCTCACTCACCTCCACCTTTAAAATGCACATGCCTCAAAGACTCCTAAGATCTAATAACCAAAATCTAATAGAACTGTACAAACCTCTTCACTCTCCAGGAAAAAACCTGCTGTCCTTTGCCCTGGCACGCCAATGGAACTCCCTTGCCCCCTTCATCCGCACTACTACATACCGCCCAGCTTTTAAAAATCCCTGCATACCCATTTATCATCCTCCTGGGAACGCTCCTGCTCTCATCCCTGCTAGTTCAACCCATCCCCTACTGACGTCCTCTTCTCTTAATTAGTTTAACATAAGGAAGCAACAACTCCTAATAAGTCTCAAATTCTACTTTTCCTTAAGTCTCAAATTCTACGTTCCTTTCAAGATACATCATATTGCAATTGTTATTGCCATTTGCTATGCTATACTTTACATATAAAATGTAACCAGAATACTAGAATTTTACTACTTATAACTTAGACCCTTCTCTATGTAACCATCTCCTTTTTGACTTAGACCCACATTTGACTACTCCTAGCAACCACTATTATTGCCTTATTACCACTGTTGTTGATAATTGCTTTTAATATGATCTGCTTAATATGATTGTAAGTGTTAAAGTGTGAACCTCAACTACTTGTAATTCCTTGTACCTTGTTTTGGAGCTTTTCTCCCCAGGACTCCATTGAAAATGGGTACTTCGGGCCCAATGGACTATCCTGGTAAATCAACTACAAATAAATAAAAAATAAAATAAATAGAGTTAGAGTGAGAGAGCAATACCTCACACACACATGTACACACACACACACACACACACACACACACACACACACACACACACACACACACACACACACACACACACACACACTTTATAGTTAGAGCGAGCGAGCGATACCTCTATCACACACACACACACACACACACACACACACACACACACACACACACACACACACACACACTGAGAGTGAAGACAGCTGAAGAGTGAGATTGCACGAGCAATCCACATATGAGTATTCAGCTTTGAAGAATTAGCCTGTGAACAGATAAAGCAACTAGGTAAAGTACAACTACCAGCGAGTATAGGAAGGGTATGTTCAGTATATGGAATGAAAGCACTCATACCTAGAACAAAAATAGTTTCTAGAGTAGTAGGAGGGAAATGCTTTAAGAAGATGTTAGTTGAAAGAAAAAGTGTGCTCTGAAGGAGATCACGGATGAGACAATGTCAGCACATTAAGGACTGGGCCACAAAGGTATCACTGTGGCTGTACTAATGGTTGATTGAAAGAACTTCTGCTCAAGCTTGTTGTTGAATTTATAAACAATGATAAGAATTTATGTCCCAGTGTGATGCAAGACATGAGAAACCAGAACTGTCAATCATTTTGTAGAATCTGTGTTCTGAATAACTGGCCAATATAGAGATGCTCTTGGATGAAAAGTTATATTTACAATACTCACTTAAGATAGAACAGTGGTAGACAGACCATTTTTTTTCAAAAGATGCACAAGTTTCTGAGATTCCCAAACTAATTCATTCTCATTCCCAAACAAACTAAACATCCTCAGCAGGCAATATGTTTATAAGTCTGGCAGGAAGTGGCAACAATCCAAACGGAAGGTAGCTGCTGAGAGGGGGGAGACAACCCTGCTTGGTATGGACAGGAGGTAAATTACTGTTGCACTTCTCCATACAAGTAGTCAGATACTCTATAGAAATTTACATAGAGGATGAATAAACAATACTTGCTTAAAAAAAAATTCCGCGTCCACCACGTGCAATAGAAGTGAAATGTATGTAATGAAGTGACAAAATGTACTTATTTGGAAAACCATGTATATGTTCATTTTCGCACTTCATTACAGAAGTTTCACTTTTAATGCATGTGGCATCCATGCAAATTTATAGAAGAATATACCTGCCTTGCTCCTTAAATATGGAGCACCGGATCATGGAAGCTTATGCCCATGGCTTATGCTTTTCTTCAATTATAATATAATAGTGCTTTAGTTATTTGTAAATGTTAATCTTCACTATCTTATTGGAAAAATGTATGTACCTTTTTTCCCTAGGTTTCCACTGAAAAAGGCTAATTATATACAGTCAGACTTGCCTGATGAAGAAAAACAAAGAAACAATTAAACCAGTAAATAAATGCACAGACTAACCCTGGCTCCAGTCTTGATTACTTGATACCAGAATAGGCCATGCAGTATTTGATAAACATGAAAATATATTGCAGTTTCTCAGCTGCTTCCTTAAACATTTGATAAAGAATCATTGCTGAACTGCTTGATGGTGGGCTGCATTCCTTTAATGAACCTTGTATCATATCTATGACACCTGCTGAAAATGGTAATGGTGTCTTTCACCATACTCTTGTATGTGAATTCCTACCTTTCTAATGTTAAGGAATGCTCTGCAGTAATTACTTTTAGATTCAGGACACACAATTCTTCACTCATTTGATAAAATGTGTCTGTTAACGTATTCAGTAAATATTCTTCTATTCTGTACGCTGCTGGTCTATTGGAAACATTTCTGACTAAAAATTTTAAGGTGTGATATCACTGCTGACCTATGCTCACTTCTCTGTTAAGTTAGCATATTCATTGTGTGTCTGCTGGTTATTATTCTAGGCTTTCTATTTACTCCCAAACATATGCTAGCTAAGTCAGCTTTGTGGATCAGAAAAATGAAGTTCTGACTAGAATGCAATGCCCAGGACTTACTAGCACCTAGGACACTGAAGGAGGCAGTGAGGGAGTGAGCATCTGACATTGATTCACCCAGCCTGAGGAAACTGAGGTCGGTATCCTGATGCAATGCAGAGAACTACTGGAGGGAGAGGTACAAAGTATGCAGTATATGGGCCAAGGATATCCTCTTGGCTGAGTCAAGCCATGCCCATAGGGCAGCCTTCATTAAATATCTGAGGGAATGCATGCACACATTCACAGAGGAAGGGGTAGCAGGCCCTGACAACTATGAGCACACATATTAAATATTGAGTGAGGGTGTAAGGTCATAAATCAGAAAAAGAAAATTTTGATACTTGTCTGGATGATGGTTTCCCAGTAGTAACTCTAACCCCATAGGAGAAGCAATGGGCCAAAATGTCATGGGAGAAATAATGACTTTCAAATACTGAGGGACAAAATGAATCAATTAGAAAATAAAAAATAAATAAAAAAATCACACTACTTAGCTACACTAAATTATACCTATGTGGTTAAAGTTCAAATACTAAAACAATAGAATGACACCGACTCAATACAACTCTATCAGTGTACCACCAAACATATGCATAGTTATTGGAAAATAAACTTCACAAAAATGGCAACTACACTAAAACAACTTCAAAAACATTAATACCCCCCATCAACAAATACAGTCAGATTTATACTAACCATGGCAAACTACCAACATCATAACTGAGTACTTTAGTATTTCATTTAAAATATTCATATTTTAAGTTATGTGCACTTTGTAGTAGTCCTCACTTTCAAAGAAGTAAAAGATGTTTCCAATTTCCTTACTTTGCACCTGCTGCAAACTAAAATCTCCACTGTCCAAAAAGTTCAGCATTGGAAAGCTTACCTAGTAAAATCAAAAAGAAGCACTTCTGTGTCTCTTCTTTTACCCTTTTTTGTTGCAAATACTAAATCTGTGGTTTCACAACAGTTAAACTAATACAGATATTTAAACAATCAAGAAAAGAAGCACTTAAAGCAATTATTTCACAAACGCAAAAATGGAACAAATAGGACACCATACACACACATAGATTGATAGATACAGATGTAGACATAGATCAATAGATACAGATGTAGACAAACATCAATAAATATTTAGACAGCTACCTTTGGCCTTGTATCCTGGTTGTGGCTAAAAGCGTTCTGCTGACCAACAGTTATTTAATTAACAAATAATAAATCCATGAATAAATATGTAAATAAATGATATCATATCATAAGTGTTAAGGTATTGTTTACCAGTGTGATTATGAATGTGAAAATCATTATTTCAGTTATTTTAGCTGTGTTGTATTCTGCTGTTTATTTGGGATTCCTACCTGCTATCTTTGTGTTTCACTCTGATGAAAGTTACTCCTTGTGAATTATTTTAATATTTGCACATATCTCTACTGTGTTTAGTTATTGTCTTCCACCCAGATTATTGATTAAATATGTGACTAAGCAAGCTGAATCACTTGGTGCCCAAAATAATAATAAAACAAATAAAATCATGAATTAGTACAGGAATGAGTGTGCTGCATATTAACATCTAACTGTCTCATTTTAATTTTATTTTGTTTCCATCTGCTTATAGACAGGAAAATAAATAAATATATTTTTCTCTTGTGCATGTGGCTTCATAGACAGATGACTGGGGTCATGCCATTGTAATCAAGCATAATTTGCACCACAAAGGAAGCCTCTCTGACACTAATTACAGGTCTGGAATGAACTGAATTTCTCTAAGAGCAGTGATGAAATGAGAATGCCATCTCACCAAGTGCTTATTCATTATGTCATGCTGTATGCCTCTGAATTGTAACACAACACTGCATTTCAGAAGGCACTCCACATTCCATTTGGCAGGGTTCCCATAATCAATCCTGTCTGTCTAATTAGGTCATTGAACAAAGGATATTAGAATTTACAGGCAAGTTTACTCTGATACTTTACTGTATGTGAGCCTAATTAGCAGTGGTACTAGAGTCCAGTTCCAGAAATTGAGAAAAAATGCATCCAAATGATACTGCAGCTAAGAAATTAACAGAATATATATATATATATATATATATATATATATATATATATATATATATATATATATATATATATATATGCACTTCTGGCTTATTGTTAAAATAGTTCATTATTTTATTACTCTGTGATTATCTGTTAAACGTCTTAATAAAGAACTGGATATCCTTTTCTCAACTCCCCTTGCTACATCAGATTTTGAAACAGTAAAGTATGCGTTTAAAGAAAAGTGTCAATGTGAATTTATTGCAGCCATCTGACAGATAAAGGGATTACTCTAATGCTTATTTCATGCTCATTCAGCTCAGCTCAGCTGTTAGCCTACTGAAAAGGAAAGAGGAAGAAGAAGGGACCCATGCAGGAATAAACGTGCATGTGAGGTCATAGTTCTCAACCTCTTAGCACAAAAATCTGGACAAAGCCAAAAATAATGGGGAGACAAAGCCTCAAAAATAGGGGTTAAATATTCCCCAGGATTTAATAACACCTATACTAAGAGTACATTAAGTGTACACCATTCTGAGTGAACAGACAACACAAACATAACTCACACCATCTTCCTGCTAATTTTATTTTTCTTACTGATATTCTTGCAGCTTTAAATATTGACAGGGATTCATAAAGGTTACCAGAATGTGTAGCCTACATGTACACTTAGTGTAATCTTTCTGAGTGACTACAAAGCACAAAAATGTGATTAGAATGTTCCTGAATACATACTGTGCACACTTAGTGCACACTTAGTGTAGGCTTTATTGGCCCACTGTTATTATAAACTTAGAAAGTTGCTAGAATAAAAAGTCTTGTGTTACCATGCATTTTCTGAAAGATATATAGTTATTGTTGTTGTGTCTTTTCCCAGTTAGGGGTTGCCACAGCGGAACTCCGGTCCGCTAATGATTGGCAGTAGATTTTTACGTGCCGAGTTACCAGCCCTGACGCACAACCTTCAACGAAGGTACGCCCATTCACGCATGTCTCCACACAGAAGACGCTCTAGCTGAGAATCAAACTGGACAACGTCTTACTGTGAGGCGACAACGCTACCGCAGCTCCACCACTACAGTCTGAAAGATATATAGTCTGAAACTCAAATGACTGTAATTATTTAGTGAATTTAGACTTCACTGATTTGCCACAAAAATCCAGAAAATCATAAATTTTATGAGGAGCAGGCCAAAAATATAAGGCAAAAATCTGGACATTCTGTGAAATTCTGAACCATTGAGAGGTATTTGTAGTGTCAATCTAAAAGAA
This sequence comes from Protopterus annectens, assembly GCF_019279795.1. NCBI lineage: Eukaryota > Metazoa > Chordata > Ceratodontiformes > Protopteridae > Protopterus > Protopterus annectens. The sequence continues at coordinate 447,373,086 of NC_056730.1, forward strand.
ACAAGCAACAGAGGAAACCTGCTGCCTGCTTTATCTTCTTATTATGTCACATTTCCCTATTTACCATTTATTCTGTGCTTTCTGTCCTTGTTGTTATACACACATATTTTTAGCAATACATGATACTAGCAGCAGCTGTTATGCCATTTTCCCACCTCTCTTGTGACTGATTATAAGGATCATTCGCACTTTTGCTGGCTAGGAGTGACAGAGGTACAGATGAACTGCTTATACAAAATGTTTCAGCTTTCATTATGGACCCCAGTGTTTCTGTATATATTACAGAATTATGATATAGTACTGTATTGTACTTTTAGCTCTATATCATCACATTCAGAAACGTGGTTTACTCAAAGTACAGTTAATGTCAGGAAGGGAGCACACAGGAAGCCATTGAATTCAGAAGGATGTGGGAAAGGGATGAAAAGCTAGGACAAGAATTCCTGATTAGTACATGTTCAGCGTGAAACCTAGTCATGGCTATGATTGGTATAGGTGCATAGCCCAAGGCAAATGGACGTATTTCTCATATGTTCCTGAATATTCATTTTGTATGAGCATTTAATATTTCAGTTTGCTGAGTGTTAATCATGTGAATCATGAGATCACATATTCCTGGTAGCAATTTGATTATTATGGGCATTGCAGCAGATCTAAGGGATGTAGCCTTTGTGTACTATAACAGTAGATATATGGATGAAGGAGATCTCTGTACTGATAATAAAGGCATTTAGCTCACCTAGTTATTGGCAAAATTAATAATTTTCTTAAATTAAAAATGGACTGGTGCAAAGAGACAGATATGGGATTAATAAGATGTAAAAAATCATTTAAAACGTTATGTGAGAGTAGTCATTGTATGTTTGGGATGTACAATCTTCCAACTAACAGAAGACTGAGACATCAAAAGAACAGAGAATAGTGATTCCGGTAGAAAAAAATGTTGTATAAGTAAACCACTATACGACCAACTGTCAGAAACACCAATAAAGAAACATCAAATGGAATATGAAAAGACCACATTACTTTTCTGGTGAAAAGTTTACTAAATACAAAGAGAAGACAAAATATTCAGTATGTAGGCTTATGCATGGAAGCTGTGTCTTTTGTTCTCAAAATGCTCCCACTAACTAAATATATGAACTCTGTGGTTGCACTTCCTCAAAGTAAATGGAATACTTTTCAAGATAAAATAAATGCATATGTTAAGATGAAATAGTGCAACTGATGATATTTAGTTTCTGGAAGGAAGGAAATAATCCATTTAGAAAAATATGTTTTTTGTAATAATTTTGGAATTTATTATTTGGAAATATCATTGTGAACCATCAAAAATTGTATGTTATATTAAGAAGTAGTTATTTATTTATTTATTTATATCTGATTACTGGGGGTAGAGAACTGTTAAATACTGACCTGTTTCAGGCTCAGCCTTGGTTATCAAGTTTATCACGTCTTCTACTTTACCTTACAGTGCTCTTTTATTGTAACTTGACAGCTACACTACTTTTAAATTTCTTTTTGAGTATAGGTTAGTGTTCATTATGTGAGTTACTTTAGTTATTCCTGGAATTAAAAGCTGGCACAAACCATTGATTTAACATAGTATTATACCAAATTCTATTGTCAACATTATTAAGTAAATGCCTTGGCTGGGGTGGCTTCTGTGAGGAGTCTGCATGTCCTTCCTGCCGTCACGTGGGTTTCCTCCAGGTGCTCCAGTTTGTCCTACCACATTCCAAAGACTTGCAGTAGGTAGACTGGATACTCTAAACTGGCCATAGGTGACAGTGTGTGTGTGAGTAAGTGCTATGAATGAACTACAGGACTAGCCACCCAGTAGTGTAAACCTTAGCTCGAGATGATTGTCACTGTTAAAGTGACAACCCAACTCCATGTGCAAAATGAGAAAAGGGGTTGAGGATGGATGGATTTGGGAGTCTGGGCTCTGTTAGTTCTTGCCAGTCAGAATAACACCCCTGCTCTTCTACTCTGTAAAAGAATTGCCTTCTGGACTTTATTCCACTATGGGGTGCAGTATAGTGCACTTTACTATAATATAAATATTGGTTCAATTGTAGCAATTTTTGCTACAAATCATTAGATATCTTTTCTGCTCTTTATTACTTATATATTACATGTACTTAATACTTACACCATATCATCTAACCCTACTATGTTAGCAGTACTTTCTATATAAAAAAAACAACAAAGTCAAAGCAAACATTACATTAAGTTTATTACGAAATATGTATTCAATATTTTAGTGTCATTATATAGCATATCAAACAATTCAAAAATAACATTATGGATTCACTATTTAGAAAATATCTGTTGAAATAATTTATGTTTTACTATATATCTAGAAAACATCTTTTGCTTTGTCAGCTTCCTTCTTAAGTAACATGCCATAAACTTCTCTGCCCTTCAGCTCCTCTCGTAAGCAATTGTTCAGACTTTATCCTGTGCTATCACTATGTGGACAAAATCAGGTCTGAAAATGCATTGTGTTATATGAGATAATGGAATAGGTTCATAGGTTCATCGGTAGATACTAGGCTATCTGCCTGAAGGCATTTATAAGCCTAGCCAGAATGTGTTGGCTTTCCCCACCCCCTTAGATTAGTTCCCTGTCCAGCAGAGCCAATGAAGTGATCCCCGGGGTAAACTTTCTGTTTCCCATCCACTCATCAAGGTTTCTTTTGAAGAGTGTTAGTGAGGAGTTCTGCCTAATGTAGAATGGAATCTTGTTCCAAAGCATAGGAAGTCTCTGGGACAGGAATCTATCCCTCCAGCATGTCCTATTCATTGTTGTGGTGAGTTTTAGATCCCGAGAGTGTGTGCCTCGAGGGATAAGGTTTTATTTAGGTGGAGCATGTCCATCAATTCTGGGTTGGACATGGCCTTGTATGTCAGGCAGAGATCACCTCTGAGTAGGCGGTATGCAACCAAGTACAGCTGGAGATTCTTCAGTCGAGCTGTATAGGGCATCTGTTTGAGGCCATTGATCCTCTTGTTGAGGTACTTCTGTGGTCTTCCCAACTGTTGTAGGTGTCTTGTAAGGTACATCTCAAATGGGGCATTGTACTCTATGATGGGTCTGATGAGTGATGATTAGAGAGGCACACTGACCTCTTTTGATCTGGATGTGAACCCTTTTGTAATTAGGTGGGCCTCATAGAAGGAGTTTCTAACCACTTTGGCAATGTGATTATCAAAGGTGAGATTACTCTTTACTTGGGTCCCCAGATCCCTTATTATGTCTTCCGTATTTAGGGGACTACCACCTATGTGGTAGTTTGTGAGTACTTTGTTTTTCCTAAAGGGGATCACTATGCACTTTTTGGCATTTAGCTTGAGGCCATGATTTTGACACCAGGTATCTGTCTCAGTGAGACCCTTTTGGAGAATGTCTGTGTCAGTTGGAGAGTCAATTATAGTCCCTAGTTTGCAGTCGTCTGCGAACTTGGTCAGCCAGTCCTTCTGTGCTTGCCTGTACCTCTGAGAAGTATATGCAAAACAGGATATGTCCTAGGACTGAGCCATGGGGAAGCCACTTGTAACCGGTTTAGAGTCTGACCTAGCTCCCGCAACTCTCACCATGTGGGTTCTGTCTGTGAGCCAGTTGGCAACCCATCTAGTAACATAGGGGTTTATGTTCAGGCTGGTGAGCTTGTCTATAATACCAGAATGGGGAATGGTGTCGAAGGCCTTTGCAAAGTCTAGGTAGGCTGTGTGTACCACCTTTCTCTTGTCTATAGCCTTGGTAACTGTCTCAAAGAAGTCCACCAGGTTTAGGAGGCATGATCTGCCCTTAACAAAGCCGGACTGGGCAGGGTCCAGTGTTTGGAGGTTCCCAATGTCTCTATTAATGAGTTCCATGATGATGCACTCCATAGCCTTGCAGACCAAGATAGTCAGGCTTATAGGGTGATAGTTCCCGGGGTCTGTTTTAGCTCCACCTTTATGGAGCAGAATAACCGTTGCTGTGCACCACTCTATGGGTATGTAGCCTGTGGAGAGGCTGAGTTTGAACAGTGTGTTTTAGGTGAGGGGTTAGTTCGTCTTTGAGCTTGTGTAGGACGCAGCCTGGGACACTGTCCGGTCCCATTGATGCTGTGTTTATGGCTTTGGAGAAGGCTGTTTTAACCTGAGTGTCAGTGATTTCAGGTACTCTACATTCTTCTGGTATGGTTATGGGCCCTTTTGGGGGTTAGAGGGGGGTGAGGTTTGCACAGAACCTGTCTGCCAGGATGTTGGCAATATTGGTCGGTTCAGTGTATTTTGTGTCATTCTGCACTAACTCTGAGCAGATCCGAACATTGCCACTTAGATTCTTGTCATAGCTAAAGAATGTCTTGTGGTTAGCTTTAGAGTCCTTGGCAATTTTTCTTTCGAAGCTCACCTTGGATGATTTTATGAGGGATCATAGTTTCTAGCTGATACTGATCAGGGATGTCTTCCCTTCCTGGGATTTTACTCTTTTCTGTACTAGTTTCCTCCTCCTATTGTATAGCTTGTTTATGGCAGGAGTCCATCAGACAGGTTTCTTTTTCTTGGAGGAGTGAGTCTTGGTTTTGTTTGGGATGGCATGATCCATGCATTCTAGTAGGTGCCCGTAGAATGCATTAGTAAAGGATTTTGCAGATTGGACAGCATTATCCTTCAGCATGGGGGCTTTGAAACTTTCCACCTCGGTCTTAAGTAACATGAAGTTTGCTTTTGAAAAGTTTTTCATGGTGGTTTCCTTCTCTGAGGGTGGGGGCAGAATGTGGATATCCGAAGTGATTTGTTTATGGTCAGATCTAACCAGCAAGGGATTGACCTCCTGTGTGGAACACCGGTCGCCCATGTTGGTGATGACCAGGTCCAATATGTTGTCACCTCTGGTAAGAGTGTTGACCAGTTGAACCAGGGCATTTGAGTTTATAAATTCTAGGAAATGTTGTTCAAGGAAGTTAGTACTTGAGTAGTTCTTCCAGTTAATGTTTGGGTAATTGAAATTACCCAATATTAGGGTGTTTGGTAGGACCTTTATGTTTCCCAGTGTTTTCAGAAATGCGGAATGGGGGTCCTGGGACATGGTGGGTGATCTGTAGCAAGCTACAATTTGAAATGCAGTTTTGCTCATTCTTAGTTGCACATGGATGATCTCTGAAGCATTGTGCTGTCCCACTAACTTGAAGGTGTGGGTATCCTTGATGAATATGGATACACCCACGCCTTTTGTATTTTGGTTCGGGTTCTATGGTTGAAATGTATGGTATGAGCTGTAGCCTGGTAGTGCTGGGGTGCTCTCTGGAGCCTTAAACCAGGTTTCTGTTACTGCACATATATCGATTTTCTCCATACTGAGGAGTGCCTCGAGTGCATGCATTTTGAGGTTTAGACTTCTGGCACTGAGGAGCATTACCCTCAGTTTTTTGTTACTTGTGCTATTTACGGCGGTGGGTTTGTCTTTTGAGCCTTGCCTAAAAAAGGTACTATGGGGATGGCAAGAGCCTTGGCCAGTATTCGAAAGCCTAAGGGTGACATGTGCAAGCCGTCTCTAGTGAAGCAGCGTGGCTTGTCGAGCATGTCATCTCAGGCAGACAGACACTAGATCCCCTTTGAATGATACCAGAAACTTAGCCAATTGTTGAAATCGAGATTTTTTTCTTTATACCGTGGTATCATTCTTGGTGAGGACAGAATGCTTCTCAGGGTCATACCGGCCTGGGCTACGTGATCAGAGAGCTCTTCCATGTCTCTTTTCATGTAGTCCAGGGAGGTACGGCTCAGGTCATTCACACCAACATGGACAATGACAGAGTGATATTTGTATTTGTTCTGGAATGACCTGAGTGCTTGTGTTATGTGGTGGATCCTGGCACCCGACAGGCAGCTAACAGTAACCTTCTCCTTATTCAGTCTAGTGAGTGGAACGTCAGTGTGCCTGACTGTAGAGTCACCTATTACTAGTATGTTGGGTATGTTATTTTGCCTTAAGGGCTGTGATTGCATGGCACACTGGTTTTGTGAAGTATGTGTTTCATGCTTTGTGTTGGGGGGTGGAGGTTGCTTGGATGTTTTCTTTGGAGGTCTCTGTTGCTTTTGCAGATTTTTATTTAGAGCCTTTGAGTATGTTTTCATGTATTTATGTGTGTTTTTTGCCGGTGCTGGTTTAATGGGTCTATGTGAGACTGGTGGTGTGATGCAAGTATTTCCCTTCTCCTCTTGACTGTCTGATCCATTCTTGGGTTGAGAGAGCTTAGCCTCCAGTTTGGCTGTATAATTGCATCTCTCGCATGTATTAGTGTTTGGTGGTAGGAGGAGAGGGTTGTCTGTGTACATGAGGCAGTTGTAACATTGCCTCAAAATGCCCAGATTCACCAGTTGGACTGGAGAGTACACCTTAAACTGTCCTTTGGGCATGCCTGGATAGGTATAGTGAACTGTTTTACTCGATGGCTGGTAAGGTTGAATGGAGAGCTTTGTCTTTCTGTACAGTACAGGAGGGTCTAGTGCTAGGGTTTATAAGTGCTTGCTATGAGTCTTGAGCAAGTGCTGGGCTGAGAAATTAATGGCTTGAGTGCTTAAGTTGAAAGTTTGTCTAGTTCCAAGGGAAAAATTGAAGAGGAGACTTTGTGGAGCTGGGAATTTTTCCCCTAGCTGCCCGGTGCGCAAAACCAGGAAAATGCAGTATTTATAGCAGGGAAATGAAAGAGATAGAAATTAGCCCAAAATGGCCAATAAACTACTAATTTCTGGGCTGAAACCACTCCTCCAGGGACAGCTAGGCTGCTCAAAGCTCCCATCTCTCACAGGTGAACAGAGAAATGTCCTTCTATCCAAGTAAGGTATGGGCAAACACAGAGATTTGTAATACAGCCCTGAGTTCAGCACTAACCTGAAAACTGGACTATACTAGCTTAGAAAGTTGGGAAACAAGTATAATTTTTTTTTTCAGAAAATAAAGCAGATACAATCAAAAAAACACTTTAAATGCACAGAAAATGGTACTTATTGTTATATATTGCAGATCAGAGTTGTAGTCAATGCCCCTAGTAATAAAGTAGGAAGAAACACAAATACAGTAAAAGCAGATGAATAAAGTGCATTTTTTTCTTATATATAAAACAATAGAAAATGAACAAACTGATTTAAACAAGTTACGCAGTTAACCAGAAAAAACTCAAAACTGAGCCCTTTTCCAGCAGTCTTCAATCAGACAAGTTCTAACGGCACTCTC
>NC_056730.1:447387816-447462177 GCF_019279795.1 Protopterus annectens
TGAATAATGAACAAAATCAGAGGCATTCTGCAAACATTGAGGAACAGAGCAGTGAGTGTTATTTCTGTTTGATAAAGGTGGCAGTGATCAACCAGATACTTTTTAGGTTCATAGGTTCATAGGTAGGTACTAGGCTATCTGTCCAAGGGCATTTATAAGCCTAGGCAGAGTGTGTCAGCTTTTGCCGCCCCATTGATTAATTAACTGAGCCTCTGTCAAGAAGAGCCAATGAAGTGATCCCAGGGGTGTATTTTCTGTTACCCATCAACTCATTAAGGTTTCTCTTGAAGAGTGTTAGTGAGGGGCTCTGCCTAATGTAGTTAGGAATTTTGTTCCAAAGCATGGGGAGTCTCTGTGACAGGAATCTATCCCTCCGTCATGTTCTATTTATTGCTGTGGCGAGGTTTAGCTCACTAGAGTGAGTGGCTCGCAGTGACTTGGATAGGTGGAGCATGTCCATCAATTTTGAGTTAGACATGGCTTCGTAAGTCAGGCAGAGATCACCTCTGAGTAAGCGATATGCCACTGAGTATAGCTGGAGTTTTTCCAGTCGGGCTGCATAGGACATGGTGTTCTGCTTGAGACCAGTAATACCCTTGGTGAGGTACTTTTGTGGTCTTTCCAGCTGTTGGAAGTGTCTTGTGAAGTACATCCCAAACGGGGCATTGTACTCTGATGGGTCTGATGAGTGATGAGTAGAGGGGTACTATAACCTCTTTATTTCTAGATGCAAACCCTTTAGTAATTAGATGGGCTACATAGAAGGATTTCCTAACTACTTTGGCAATATGGTCATCAAAGGAGAGATTACTATCTACCTGGGTCCCCAGATCTCTTATTACCTCTTCTTTATTAAGGGGGCTGCCACCTATGTGGTAATTCATGCGTGTTTTGTTTTTCCTGTATGGGATGACTATGCATTTCTTGGCATTTAGCTTGAGACCATGACTTTGACACCAGGTGTCTGTCTCAGTAAGGCCCTTTTGGAGAATGTCTGCGTCAGCCAGAGAGTCAGTTATGGCTCTCAGTTTGCAGTCATCAGTTAGCCATAGTCCGCCTGTGTTTGCCTGTACTTTTGAGATGTTTATGCAGAACAGTAGGGGTCCCAGGACCGAACCTTGTGGGGCACCACTTGTGACTGGTTTAGAGTCGGACCTAGAGCCTGCTATTCTTACCGTGTGAGTTCTGTCTGTAAGCCAGATGGCAACCCATCTTGTGACATAGGGGTTTATGTTCAGGCTGGTGAGTTTTTCTATAATTCCCGAGTGGGGAATGGTGTCAACAGCCTTGGCGATGTCAAGGTAGGCTGTGTGAACTACCTTCCCCTCATCTATGGCCTTGGTGACTGTCTCGTAGAATTCAACCAGGTTTAGTAGGCATGATCTGCCCTTAACAAATCCGAACTGGGTCAGGTCAAGTGTTTGGAGGTTCCCAATGTCTTTGTTAATGAGTTCCATGATGATGCGCTCAATAGCCTTGCAGACCAGGCTAGTCAGGCTTATGGGGTGATAGTTACCAGGGTCAGTTGTGGCCCCTCCTTTGTGGAGCGGAATAACTGTTGCTGAGCAACATTCTATGGGCACATAGCCTGTGGAGAGGCTGAGGTTGAACAGTGTGTTTAGGTGGGGGGTTAGTTCATTCTGTAGTTCATGCAAGTCACAGCCTGGGACACCATCTGGCCCCATTGACACTGTACTTTTGGCTTTTGAAAGGGCTGTTTTCACCTGTGCATCTGTGATTTCCAGGACACTACACTTTTCCAGTATTGTTATGGGCCCTTTTGGGGGTGAGAGGGGGGAGAAGTTTGCACTGAGCCTATCTGCCAGGATGTTGGCAATATCAGTGGGTTCAGTATATTTTGTGCTATTTTGCACTAGCTCAGAGCATATCTGCGAGTTGCCACTTAGATTCTTGACATAGCTAAAGAAGGCTTTCTGGTTATCTTTCGAATCCTTGGCTATTTTTATTTCGAAGTTAGCCTTGGAGGATTTTATGAGGGACCTTAGTTTCTTACTGATACTGATCAGGGATGTATTTCCTTCTTGGGATTTGCTTTTTTTCTGAACTAGTTTCCTCCTTCTATTGTATAGCCTGTTTAAGGCAAGGGTCCATCAGACTGGTTTCCTTCTCTTAGGGGAGTGAGTCTTGGTTTTGCTAGGGATGGCACAATCCATGCCTCCTTGTAGGTGCTCATTGAGTGCATTTGTAAAGGTTTCTGCATCTTGGGCAGTGTTATCCTTTAGCGTGGAGGCTGTGAAACTTACCACCTCTGTCTGAAGTAAGGTGAAGTTTGCTTTAGAAATGTTTTTTACTGTGGTTTCCTTAGTTGGGGTGGTGGTGGTGTGTGGACATCCAGAGTGATTAGTTTATGGTCTGATCTAACCAGTGATGGGTTGACCTTTGGTGTGGAACACCTGTCGCCCATGTTGGTGATGACCAGGTCCAATATGTTTTCACCTCTGGTAGGGGAGTTTACCAGCTGATCCAGGGCATTTGAGTTGATAAATTCCAGGAAGCGCTGGACCTGGGAGTTTGTACTTGAGTAGTTTTCCCAGTTAATGGTAGGATAATTGAAATCGCCCAATATCATGGTGTTTGGTAGGACCTTCATGTTTACCAGTGTTTCCAGAAAGGTGGAGTGGTGGTCCTGGGTCATGGAGAATGATCTGTAGCAGGCCACAATTTGCATTGCAGATTTGCCTGATGTTAGTTGCACATGGATGATCTCGGAGGTATCATGATGCGCCACAAACCAGGAGATGTAGGTATCCTTGATGAATATGGATACACCCTCTCCTTTTTTGTTTCGTTCCATGTTCTGTGGCCGAAATTTGTGGTATGAGTTGTAGCTGGGGTGCTCTGTGGAGCCTTGAACCAGGTTTCAGTTACTGCACAGATGTCGGCATTCTCCATATTGAGGAGTGCTTCAAGCGCATGCATTTTGAAATTTAAACTCCTGGCGTTGAGTAGCATAACCCTCATTTTTTATCTGTGCTGTTTACGGAGGTGGGTTTGACTTTTGAGCCTTGCCTAAAAAAGGCACTATGGGGGCAGCAAGAGCCTTGGCCAGTATTCAAAAGCCTAGGGGTGACAAGTGCAAGCCGTCTCTTGTGAAGCAATGAGGCCTGTTGAGCATGTCATCCCAGGCTGACAGACACTGGATCCCCTTTGAATGACACCAAAAGCTTAGCCAATTGTTGAAATTGATCATTTTTTTCTTTATACTGCGGTATCATTCTTGGTGAGGGCAGAATGCTACTCAGGGTCAGGGTCATACCCGCCTGGGCCACATGATCAGAGAGCTCTTCCATGTCTCTTTTCATGTAGTCCAGGGAGGTACATCTCAGGTCATTCACACCAACATGAAGAATGACAGAGTCATATTTGTACTTGTTCTGCAGTGACCTGAGTGCTTGTGTTATTTGGCGGATTCTGGCTCCCGACAGGCAGCTAACAGTAACCTTCTCCTTGTCCAGCCTAGTGAGTGGGACGTCAGTGTGCCTGACTATAGAGTTGCCTATTACTAGTGTGTTAGGTATGTAATTTCGCCTTAAGGGCTGTGATTGTGCGGCACACTGATTTTGTGTTTTATGTGTTGTCTGGTTTGTGACGGGAGGTGCAGGTTTTTTGGGTGTCTGCTTTGGAGGTTTGTGATGCTTTTGCAGGTTTTTATTTAGAGCCTCCGAGTATGATTTTGTGTATTTATGTGTATTTTTTTGCCAGTGCTGGTTTAGTATGCCTATGTGAGGCTGGATGTGTGGTGCAAGTGTTAACCTTCACCTCATGACTGCTTGTTCCAGTCTTGGGTGGAGAGAGCTTAGCCTCCAATTTAGCTATATAATTGCATCTCTCACATATGTCAATGTTTTGTGGCGGGAGGAGAGGGTTGTCTGTGTACATGAGACAGTTGTAACATTACCTCAGGATACCCAGGTTCATCAGCTGGACTGGAGAGTATACCTGAAATTGCCCTTTGGTCATGTCTGAATAGTAGGTTGAGCTGCTTAGTCACTTGGTTGCTGAGGGGTGAATAATGAGCCTTGCCCTGCTGGGCAATCAAGTGTCGGGGTATATTAGTGCTTACTATTAGGTCTGAGCAAGTGCTGGACTGTAGAATGCTTTTTAAGTGCTTAGGTTGAGAGTTAGACTACTTTCAAGGTAAAAACTGAAGAGGAGACTTGGTGGAGCCGGGATAAATTTAGCCCTAGCTAACTGGTGCTGCCCAGATGTGCAAAACCGTGCAAGCATGTATTTTACAGCAGGGAAATGAAAGCGATAGAACTTAGCCCAAAATGGCCCACAAACTACTTACTTCTGGGCTGGAACCAGCCCTCCAGGGACAGATGGCTGCTCAAAGCTCCCTCTCTCATGGGTGAACAGAGAAACCTCCCTCTATCCAAGTAAGGTATGGGCAACTCAGAAAATTGTAACAGCCCTAAATTCAGCACTAGCCTGAAAACTGGACTATACTAGCTTAGAAAGGTGGGAAACAAGGACATTTTTTTAAAAAGATAAGGCAAAAACAGTAAGAATACACTTAAAACAGCTTTAAACAACTACAAACAGTAAAAAATACACTTAAAACAGCTTTAGATGACTACAAGCAATCAGAAAAGGCTTTTAAACAAATTAATCAATCAACCAGTAAAAAAATCTCAAAACTGAGCCCTGTTCCTGTAGTCTTCAATCAGACAAGTTCTAACTGCACACTCCTGCCACTGGGGTGTAGGGGAAACGTCTCCAAAAAAGAAGGACTGGGTTAGTGCTCAAATTATACAAACAAGGCTAGATTCAGCAGCCCTGGATCTAGCCTATGCTACAGCAAACAAGGCACACCAATTTCAGTAAGAAACAGTTCAAATATGCAGGCACTATAAGCCTTTAACCAGAAATTCCCAGCTCAGAAGGGCAGAGTCCAGCCTCTCCTCCCTCAAGAGTGCAGACCATGAACCTTCTTAATGTAAAATAACTGGCCTGAAGCCCAAGTACTTAAACCAGAACTAATACACTTTTAGAATAACAGACATTGAGCCCTCAATCTGCAGTTCCCAACTTAGAAGGATGTAAGCTACCTGTCCTGCCACAACAGTGCAGACCACAAACCTTCTTAATGTAAAACAACTGGTCTGACGCCCAAGTGCTTAAACCAAAAGGCTTAGAATGATAGCTACACTTTAATCAGGTTACTACCAAGCAGTAATAATTACAATTGAATACTTTTAAGAAGGCCTGGATTACTGCTCAAATTATGCAAACAAAGCTAGATTCAGCAGACCTGGATCTAGCTACACTTTAATCAGGTTACTACCAAGCAGTAATAATTACAATTGAATACTTTTAAGAAGGCCTCGATTAGTACTCAAGTTATGCAAACAAAGCTAGATTCAGCAGACCTGGATCTAGTCTATGCTACAGCAAACAAGGCGCACCAATTTCAGTAAGAAACAGTTCAAATATGCAGGCACTATAAGCCTTTAACCAGACATTCCCAGCTCAGAAGGGCAGAATCCAGCCTCTTCTCCCACAAGAGTGCAGACCATGAACCTTCTTAATGTAAAATAACTGGCCTGAAGCCCAAGTACTTAAACCAGAACTAATACACTTTTAGAATAACAGACACTGAGCCCTCAATCAGCAGTTCCCAACTTAGAAGGATGTAAGCTACCTGTCCTGCCACAACAGTGCAGACCACAAACCTTCTTAATGTAAAACAACTCGTCTGAAGCCCAAGTCCTTAAACCAAAAGGCTTAGAATGATAGCTACACCAAGCAGTAATAAATGCAATTGAGTACTTTTAAGATGACGCAAAAGCAAAATAAAGTAGGAAGAAACATAAATACAGTAAAAGCAGATGAAAAAAGTGCAATTTTTTTTTTTGAGTGAGAAAATGAGATGGGTCCAGGAGGAGTATCCAAATGCAAATTTGCAAGAGAGGGGCGGGCAGTTTCAAAGCCACCAAGATTAACACCAAAACAAAAGCAGGGAGGGTGAGTGGGGAACTAACTGAAAAAACAGAGCCACAGCTTCCAACTAGATAGTATTCAATGCAACACAAATAAATCAATTTAAATGCTGTATTATTTGAACAAAGTGCAGATAAAGATTTACTTAAATTCACTTATACGTCCAGTTGATTTCATATCATGTAGGTCTTAGTAGGCCAAAGCTCAGAGTTTAAGCAGAAAATAATTTAAAATGTACCACTTATATAAGGCAGAAACCGAATAATAATGAAGTAAACTACCCCCACTTTTCACTGGCTATTCAAGAATTCTAACAAGCACTTACTGAAAAAAACAGAGCCAGAACTTCCAGCTAGATAGTATTCAATGCAACGCAAATAAATCAATTTAAATGCTGTATTATTTGAACAAAGTGCAGAAAGAGATTTACTTAAATTCACTTATACGTCTAGTTGATTTGATTTCATGTAGGTCTTAGCAGACCAAAGCTCAGAGCTTAAACAGAAAATAATTCAAAATGTACCACTTATATAAGGCAAGAACCGAATAACAATGAAGTAACCTACCCCCACTTATCACTGGCTATTCAAGAATTCTAACAAACACTAACTGATAAAACAGAGCCACAACTTCCAGCTAGATAGTATTCAATGCAACACAAATAAATCAATTTAAATGCTGCATTATTTAAACAAAGTGCAGATAAAGATTTACTTAAATTCACTCATACTTCCAGTTGATTTGATTTCATATAGGTCTTAGCAGGCCAAACCTCAGAGTTTAAGCATAAAATAATTCAAAATGTACCACTTATATAAGGCAGGAACTGAATAACAATGAAGTAAACTACCCCCACTTATCACTGGCTATTCAAGAATTCTAGCAAGCACTAACTGAAACAACAGAGCCACAACTTCCAGCTAGATAGTATTCAATGCAACACAAATAAATCAATTTAAATGCTGTATTATTTGAAAAAAGTGCAGATAAAGATTTACTTAAATTCAGTTATACGTCCAGTTTATTTGATTTCATGTAGGTCTTAGCAGGCCAAAGTTCAGAGTTTAAGCAGAAATAATTCAAAATGTGCCACTTATATAAGGCAGGAACCGAATAACAATGAAGTAAACTACTCCCACTTATCACTGGCTATTCAAGAATTCTAACAAGCACTAACTGAAAAAACAGAGCCACAACTTCCAGCTAGATAGTATTCAATGCAACACAAATAAATCAATTTAAATGCTGTATTATTTGAAAAAAGTGCAGATAAAGATTTACTTAAATTCACTTATACGTCCAGTTGATTTGATTTCATGTAGGTCTTAGCAGGCCAAAGCTCAGAGTTTAAGCAGAAAATAATTCAAAATGTACCACTTATATAAGGCAGGAACCGAATAACAATGAAGTAAACTACCCCCACTTATCACTGGCTATTCAAAAATTCTAACAAGCACTAACTGAAAAAACAGAGCCACAACTTCCAGCTAGATAGTATTCAATGCAACACAAATAAATAAATTTAAATGCTGTATTATTTGAACAAAATGCAGATAAATATTTACTTAAATTCACTTATACGTCCAGTTGATTTGGTTTCATGTAGGTCTTAGCAGGCCAAAGCTCAGAGTTTTTGGCTTTGTGGTTTGTATAAAGAGATGTTGAGAGGAATGGTGCCATGTGATAAATGTTATTACTGTTCCTGTTTTTTTTTTCTTTGCAATTATGCTGAAACTGATTAACCAGATATATTTTGAGAATGTTTCACTGGCTTTTTTAATTTGTGTGGAGCAACTTTATTGAAATCTGATCATAGTCAATCACTGAAAGGCAAACATTGTTCAGAAAACTCTACAATATACCTCAGAGCATCTAGGACTTTCATGGCTTCTGGGGGGTCTTGCAGCTGCCAGATCCCTGGGTTAATGCAGTTTTTTTCCTCCACAAGTGCAGACTTGCTAGGATAAGACATGTTGGATGAATGGATAACTGCAGAACAAAACTGAAAAGAAAGACACATGGAAAAAGAGAGGAAAAAAGTAATATGGAGTGTGAGTAGGCCCAGATGGTTTGGGCAGCAAGGGTGAGGGGACATGGAGCATTTCTCCCTAGAGTGCCAATCTACCCAGGGCCAGTCCTGCCCTTCCAACTGTGTTCCAATAAAATGTTATCACTGAACACATATAATCACAGTATAGTAGTATTAATGGGTTTTGTGCTACATGTATGCCACCTTGCACAATGTACATACATCACACAATCTTGTCAATGATCCCTAAAATAAATCAAGAATTTCATACAATGATCTTGAGATAAACATTCCAGAATGCATGGGGGTGATATCATATAATTGCTCAATACAGCTTAATGTGACAAACATAGATATTATTCACTACACAAGAATTTCTATAAATGATATGATACATGAGTTATTGCTACAGCATGTAGTGAGTTTTAATCAACACAGTTCTCTTTTATCTGATGATCTGTCATAGCACATTGTCCAGTCATCCAAACATATATCATGTAAGCTGCAACCATGTTCTGTCTTACAAGTGTAATAAGATTTCTCCTGTGGTGTTATCAGTTAATGTGATGTTTTCTAGCTTGTAGACTTAGATAGGCAGGTGTTCTATTGTAACAAGAAGGACTGGTTTGTCCAGCAAATCTGGTGTGTACACTTCCACTCAGGAGAAATATTTACAATGGGAGAGGGCTCCCCAACAATTTCAATACCTTCTGTGCCAAACATTTATTTTGCAAGGCAATGATGATGTCGTCCTTTCAAATGTATTATATAACACACTTGTCATTAGACTTCTACAATGGCATGAGTAATACACATTTCTCTTGAATGTGAACTTAGATAGACTGGTGTTTAAGCCAAAGAATGTGCGTGGCTATAATGACAGGTAGGGTTGTCTTATCCAAAAGATCTGGTATGTACACTTCCACTCAGAAGAAACATTTGCATAGAGAGATGGCTACTCCACAACTTCAATCCTTTTTAGGTCAAACATGTACTTTGCCAAACAATGGTGATATCATTCCTTCTATTGTGTTCTGGCACACACTTGTAGTACGACTTCTCCTATGGCATCAGCAGTTGATACAATGTTGTTTAGATGGTGGACATTGATTTGTAGGTGTTCTAATCCAACAATGAGTAGCTAGTATAACTGCATATGAGTCTAGACCCATGTAGCCATCAGATCTGGTATTTACACTTCTACTCAGTGTAAACATTAATACAATAAGCAAGCTCCCACAAACCTTTCACTCACTTTTAAGCCAAGTGTCTGCCTTGCAACAAAATAAGGATGTCATCTCTTCAAATGTGCTCTTTCTCACACCTGTAGTAAAATTTAACATGTGGCGTGAGCAACTAATATACAATGCTATAGAGTGTGTACATAGATAGGCAGGGATTCAGATATGGAAATGTTTGTGTGTACAATGACAGGGACAGGAAGAATTGCCTTAGCCAACAGATGGTAATATGATTGACACACAGTTGTGTGAACACTGACATGGTTAAAATATTTTCATCCTTCAAACTAGATTTTAAGGGCTACATGATCATTCAAAAGTAATACTTAAGTTAGACCTTAAAGAGGGTGCTTTCAGACACCAGCAGTTTTAGGTTACCTGTGGCAAAAGCTGTTACTACAAAGCTCTCTTGAGTGTGCAACTAATTAGGCAGGGGTTCAAATCTTGCAATTTTGCAACTACTATGGTTGTACAAAAGATTATCAAAATGGTGTAGCAATGGTGTCATAACAGATGTGTTGCACATAAATTAAAGTAGCATTATTGCCTTCATGTCTACAGTATTTTTATAATTCATACACAATTTAGGTGACTCATATGGTTTTAAATATGCCACTTACATCATCCCTTCAAATATGTGCTTTCTGACAACTTTTCTAATTATTTCCTCAATGGAACCAGCAGTTATACAAAGTGTGGGCCATGATAGGCAGGAGTTCAAATCTGGTAAGGTATGTGTGGAAGACAATAGTGATAGACAAAACTAGCTTACCTAACAAGTGGTAATATGACACAATCACCATTGTGCGAACAC
This sequence comes from Protopterus annectens, assembly GCF_019279795.1. NCBI lineage: Eukaryota > Metazoa > Chordata > Ceratodontiformes > Protopteridae > Protopterus > Protopterus annectens. The sequence goes on from NC_056730.1 coordinate 447,397,865, forward strand.
TAGCAGGGATAATGGCTTTTGAACTCCAGAAACCATTTTATGAGAGGCATAACCATTGCAACAAACTGCTGACTTAATCCCTTCAAGGGTTTGCTTCATGACAGTTCATATATTATTCTTTCTGTGGTGTTAGTGGTTTATATGCAGCTCTATGAACTATAACCTCAGGTAGGCATGTGTTCAAGTCTAGAAAGATGTAACTATTGTGTATGTAAGAGAATGCTAAGAGACATGATTAGCTTCTCCAAAACAATGTATATTTTTAATTTGACTTATTGAAACCATTTACAATTGGAAACAGAAAGGCTATGTTTTATACCCCTTTAAGGGGAATCATATGCTTTCAAACCCAATGCTTAGGTTATTTCTTAAAGTATGTGTTGTTTGACAACTGTGATATGAAATCTTGTGTGTCATCATCAGTTATTGCACACATCAAGATGAACTTGACTTATATTTCTAATGTTCAAATCCAGTGGTGTGCACTTTTTACTGTTTTGTTCACAATATAGTGATTACAGGCAAGAATGGCTTATTCTACAGATCTTGATAGGAGCCATGCTACATAATACCCACAAGGTATAATAGGACCTGTGTATTTATATTTTGTAATGGTTTTGAGATGGGTAGTTGATGTTCATTCAGTAATTGCTGTACTTCCTTATCAGCATGCCAGGTATAATGATGCATTCCAATGCATGACTGTTAGCACAAACCACAATAAGTGATCAGTGTTGTGGAATAGTTTTTGCCATTTGTTGTTTTGTGTAAAAAATGTATGATAATTTCCATGACTATGTTGACAGCCATGCAAAGGAAGTAGTGGTTGATGCTGGAGAATATCAACATTGTTATAGGTCAGTGTACACCTGCTGCATGTAATATCTAGCAGTTTCTACAATTCACTTAATACCTGATGGTACTGTTGCACCTATCTTTGAGGTATGTTGTGTGCCATAATTCAGGTATTATAGTGTGTTGCACAGTACTTAATTTAGGGGGGCAGTTTGATTTTCAGCATGATAGTTTACTGCCTTCAGGGATTTACTTTATCATACTGCATTAACTGTGTATGTGAGTCAACAGCATGTACTACACAAGTAATGCTATGCTTACATAGCTTTACATTCCAGTAACATATAATAAAGTGAAATGGTGCATGCAACTGTTGTCATTACACAACACTGACATCAGGCACATTCATGTTGGTATTACATCTGCTAGGCAATAACTATCATCAGGAGTGGTCTTCCTTTCACACATATCTAATTATGTCCATAGTCATACACTGTCATTCATACTCACACAACATATGCTACTAGACTGCCTTCATGTGACTTGTGTCTTCCAGGTTTCCATTTTAGTATATTTTTCATGACATATCCCACATCTCCCATGTTCTTATGTTTGGCAGTTGACACAGAGGATTACGGTTCGAAGCTCTTAATGAGCTGCTTCCTGTAGTCAGAGTACAGGGTTTGAAGTTTTTGGGGATAGAGTTTTGCATAATGTTTAAGGTCTTTGTCTCACAGATACAAGGTAAAGGTTTTGATTTTAACCTCTGGTTATCATCTAGACTTGCAATAATCTGCAGGCTAATAGCTAACTATTTACCTATAAACCTATACATTCACCAGTATACCTCAGTAGTGTGTGAGTGATGCTTCATTTAAACACACTCTGTCACCTATGTCTCTATTGGATAGAGGTAAATTGTAAATGATTGACCACACATGCCCTAGCTTTCTGTTACCGTAAAATAACCTCTAGGGTGCCAAATGTGAAGGATACATTTGAGATGCCTGGCTAGGCTTAAAAAGGCCATATATGCTTTGGATTGGACACTCTAAACTGGCCCTAGGTGTGAGTGTGTGCGTGTGTGTGCCTTCTGTGGAAGGTTGGGTGCCGGGGTGGCAACTCAACACTGTAAAACTCCACTGCCAATCAGGAGCGGATAGGTGATCCACTGTGGCAACCCCTAACCAGAAAAAGCTGAAAGAAGAAGAAGAAGATTCTTATGAGCCTGTAATCTTATCTATCTTATTTTTTAGTCTGTACCAATATAATGCAGCATAACTTTTTTATTAATTTGTCTTTTCAGTGTGACAATTATGTTTCTGTGGTGAATCCTTGCGGATTGTACTACATATTGATTTGAGATGGATTAACTGTCTTATTTCTAAAGTTTCCCAACATGCATGTTGTTGCCACAACTTGTATAATCATTATGGCCAGGTTTTCCTTAATTTTCTCAAAAAGTCCACAATTGTATTTATCTGCTTTCACTTTATCTTTGATACATATTAGACATGTGAATTTTTAAACTTGTGTAACCTGCATATCTGTTTAAACAACAACCATTTTTTTCATTCTGAACATTTAATGCCCTGTGTTTTATTTACCAATGCACAAGACAATGACAGTGAAGTTCCCACATGTATACTAACTTACTCAATGCCATTTACAAGTGTATAAACCTTTCCTGTGCCCATGTATTGCTAGGGTGACTTGTGCAGTGCACACACATTTGTTTAATGTACTCTGCTTTGTATACACTGCCCTAACTCAGCTTGGCCTCTAGCAGTTATTATGGACTGAATTATGGGCTGTTTAATGTGTAGAGCAGCTCACAGTTTTGTATATTTCATTAGCAATGCTGCCCATTGTGCACTGATGACTGATTTTATTTACTTTAGTGCAACATGTATGTGCTGTTAATGAATCGCCAGATAAATCTTCGCAGAGCTTTTATGTATATATCTGAACCAGTTGTGAATACCAGTATGTATAACTATACAAGGATATGTATATACAATATGCAAGTAACAGAAAACGAAAATACAACTAAGTACAAGTCTGAGTTCTGCATACTAATTAATGCTTTATTCAATATATATGGATGACAAATTAACAACATTTGTGCTGAAATATCTACCTATGAGAGTGCAGGCAGTGTATATCTGGAATGTGTAATTTTCTTCTTAGCCACCTTGAGTCCCCCAGTGGTACTTGAAACATTATCTAAATCATTCTGACCAAACCAATGTACTAGCATGCTTTCAGATATCGTACACAAATACAGAATCAGCAGTGGTGGTCTGCAAATACTGACATGCTATTTTACACAGTGCACACTCATCTGTTTATTTCACTGTCTGCCAGGAGACTGTCTGGTATACATTAAAATAATTAGACTAAATACTAACCTTTTAAGCTGCTTGCAGCTTATCAGAATGCAGATGATTAGTGAATTGCACTAAATTACCTATTTTAGGCATTATTTTCTTTCTAGCTTTTTAGATCGCTCACATAGTATTCACTATAAATATTCTGATTGTCTTAGAACAAATCTAAAATATGAAATTGTACTAAAATATAATCAAAATATTTCTTATATTTTTTCTTAACTAATCCCTCTCATCATATATAAAATCAAGCTGTCATGGTATCTGGCAAACTTTTCAAAAGGAACAATGTCAAGTGTACGTTAAACTTTGGCACATTCTGTCAGATTAGAGAGAATAAATAAAGAATAATGTACACATACAATTTATAAAAATGAAAGAAACTAATTCTTAACACACTGTTGTATTACTTAGTAATTCTTGTCTGCAGATACAAAAGAATGTGATTGAGATTCAGGTGCCTGGAGAAACTCAAGATAGTATGAATTACAAAAGGTCATGTCAACATAAGGGTAATTAGATTTTCAAAGGCAAGATGGTATTGTGCTTAAATATGGAATTGAAACTAGTAGAATCACAAAACATTCATCAAATGATATCAAATATCCAATTTCGTACCTAGGGTAGTCACTTAACCTTTTAGTGCCCCTAGTCCATCTTGATATACAAACTGATATAGGCAGAATTCTATGGAGAATGAGGTAATGTACTTTATTCTTGTTACCCTGGGAAAATTTACAGACAAAAATAAATAAAAATGTGGAAAAATAGAAAGGTTAAAATAGGGAGTAAAGGTTACTAGCTTAGAATCATGCAGTGTGGAACTAAGGAAAATCTGCTACTAACATTCAGTGCATGTCATTTGAACTATTGAAGTTTAAACAGACCTTAAATAAAATGAAGATTACGTATACATTTGTGCAGACCTTAAATATGAAAATTAGACATATATGTGTGTGTATTTTTAAGAGATACAGAAATAAATATATTATATGGCTACAGATATGTGATAAGTCCTATCCCTCTTCCCTTGATAAAATCACTACTTAATTAGCAGTGTGAAATATGCTCATTGGTGTATAAATGATTTAGCTTTTTTTCCCCATTGGTCTGTTCCTTTTCCTAAGACCCCATGATAATATATACAGTTTATTCTATTCCCTTTTCTAAGTTTCTAGTTTATTTTTTTTTTCTTTGTCCTATATTCCTTTTCCCATGAACCCAGCCAGTGACATATACACGTAGTGTCTAAGAGTTGAAACACAGGAAATATTCTTTGATATTAATTAAAAAGTCTACATAGGGAATAGGAATAGCATAATAAAAAATGTATTTCTGTGAGAATGTTTGACTAATGCCAATGGGTAAACTTTGAAATACACCAGACACTGTCATGTCACCAGTAGAAGTAAGCTTCAGCTACTGACTAGTATAAACACTACCAGTTCCCATATGGAATGAGTGTGATTCTGCTTTAATTTTTGCTTGTATTGTGAAAATATAAGGCAGTACATTTTTCCAGATGGCATTATACACGTTGTGTGTAAAATTAATTCTTTAGGAAAGTTATCAAGCATTTTGACACTTTTAACTTATGTTTCATAGTTATCTTGAAGTTGGCCCCTCATTTATGCATTCTTACAAGAATGAGCACAAAAGATGTCCCATATAGCTTCTGGGAACACTAATTTATTTTTGCACATGTATTTTTTTGCCTTTGATGTAGAAAGAATCCTTCCTCCCCTGATGTATATTCTCCACTGTTAGATTTTTTTTTCACAAGTGTAATAAATACCCACAAATTTTCCAAAATCTAACCTCACTTAAGTTATTTTCTATCTTTTCACTTTTAACGTTTGGCAATCTCCCATGAAACTGCAACCCGTATTGTAATGTCACTGATTTGCATTTTCCTTCTCAGACAGACACAAGTACTTTCAACTGCTCGATAAATGTATAGACCGTTTATAATGTCTGGCAATGTTACAGATTCTAACTCATTTATTTTATTGTTGCTGAATTTTCACTGAAGTGTCTTTAAAACCTTTAAACTTGCTGCTCTGTTTCCAGGCCTACTTCAGTCCTGAATGCCTTAGGCTTGGCAGGTACTGGTTACTTGTATTTCTTATTATCTGCATACTTAGCTGGACAACCCTAAAATCCACCAAGGCAGCTTCTTGTAAAGGGCATGTAAGGAGAACAAACATTCTCCAACAGGGTGTTAATGTACAGATATCACCCAGTAAAAAAACAAGTACACTGCTTCTCAACAGTCTACTAAGATTCTGTAAAGCACAGACCGAAAAAAGCAAACAGCCACCATTTCTTACTATTGCTAAATGCAGATTTGCTGCTCAGAGAGAGTAAAATAAAACAAAAAATAAAGAAAAAAGCAGCAGATGTGTGCATGAGTACATATGTGCATATGTGTGGGTGAGAGAGAGAGTGAAAGACAGAGAGAGTGAGAGAATGAGCATACATCTTCTTTACAATGCAATACCATGCATTGTCTAAATAGTAAGAATTATGAGACTCTAATGTCTGGCATTGTTGACTAACTGTAATCCTCAGGGACATACCAGAAAATCAAGAATTGTATGAGGGACATAGCAAATCTAAGAGGCAAAATTGGGGACATTCTGCAAAATTGGGGACAGATAAGAGGCCTGGAGGGTTACAGTGCCTTTAAAACTAGATTTTTTTTTTTTATTTTTAATTTTTATTCATTTAGTCAAAATGAGACAGCTGAAATGCATTCAGCCAACAAAGTCATTATGTGTGTGTGTGTGTGTGTGTGTGTGTGTTTGCATGTCAGAGAGAGAACAAGACAGAGACAGAGATAGGGCATACATCTTAACGTCTTTGCATTAGCATGCATTGTCTAAATAATAACTATTATGAAACTATTAACACTTGGCATTATTAATCCTCAGTGATTTACCAGAAAATTAACTATTGTATGGGAGACAGTACAAAACTATATGATAAAATCATGGGTCTTTGCAAACTCAGAGACAGTTAAAAGATAAGGGAGGAGTGGTTGCAATTTCTTCTGTTGTATGACTTTTTTTTTTAATTAATTTGGTTACAATGACATGGCTGAGATGCATTCAGTCAACAAAAGCATTATAACTGCTGGGCATGTGTGTTTGTGTGTGTGTATGTGTGTGTGTGTGTGTGTGTTTGCATGTCAGAGAGAGAACAAGACAGAGACAGAGATAGGGCATACATCTTAACGTCTTTGCACTAGCATGCATTGTCTAAATAATAAGTATTATGAAACTATTAACACCTGGCATTATTAATCTTCAGTGATTTACCAGAAAATTAACTATTGTATGGGAGACAGAACAAAACTATATGATAAAATCACCGGTCTTTGCAAAATCAGAGACAGTTAAAAGATAAGGGAGGAGTGGTTGCAATGTCTTCTATTGTATGATTTTTTTTTTTTAATTCATTTGGTTACAATGAGGCAGCTGAGATGCATTCAGTCAACAAAAACATTATAGCTGCTTGGTGTGTGTGTGTGTGTGTGTGTGTGTGTGTGTGTGTGTGTGTGTGTGTGTGTGTGTTTGTGTACAATGCATAACCAATATTTTGGATGTAAAATACTTATTCCAGCTGCAATTACATACACTTCAGCAAATTTGGAACCCTAGGTGGAGGATCTATTTTATATCAAAAATATAAAAAGTATAGAGTAATAAAAAATACAAAGCAATTTAACACACAGCTTATTCTCTAAGTACAATAATGCCCTTCAGGGAAGGCATTATTGCTTGTGTATACTTGTCGAAAAATAAATCATTTGTTCTGTAACAATACAGCTCTGCATAAGCAAATACCTAAGAAACAGAAAACCATCTCCAGAAACAGTTCATTTATGGACAACATCTTATCCATGGCATGTTTCTGAGCATTGATTTTGACTCCTTTGCAAACACTGTATGTTCAGTCATTAAAGGCATTTCTCCATCAGGTCTTTAGAAGAAACTATGTACCTAAGTGCACTTTTCTTCTTTCAGCCTATCATGGGTTAATAGGCCTGTCATGACTCCCAAGGCATGCTGTACAGAACAACAATGAATGCATGTACTAGCACTTGGTAAATCATGCTGTCACCAGTATATATAAAATGACACCAAGGGCTGGATTCAATAAAGCCTATACATCCATGTAGAGCCGCTTAAACATGATAAACATTGTGGCATGCTAATTACTACATAAGTAGCTGAACTGTATGTTAATCAACCATTCCAAGATGAAGGAGCTATTCAACAAGGTATAAAGGAATTGTGTAGACTCAGTGCAGGTTTTGCCTTAGAATTCCAAAACCTATTGGAATACAGAAATTTAAACTACTCTACATGGAAACAATATTAGGGGCTATTGTTGCTCTTATATATGTGTACCTGCAACAATAGCCCTGAATATTGTTTCCATGCAGAGTAGAATACAGAAATGGAGACTACTCTACATGGAAACAATATTAGAGGATATTGTTTCTCTTACATATGTGTACCTGCAACATGCCCAAGTTTATGCTGCTGCTGCTACTAATAGACCTCAACCAAGAAGGAGAAGAGTGTTTAGACCCCGTTTAACTTTTCATGATCTACATGAGGTAGAAATTGTAGAGTGTTGCAGAGTGGGCACAGGCCACTACAGGGACTCTACAACCTGTGTTGTACTCAACTGAGAGCAAGGGCAAACTGGGGAGAACCAATATCTGTGGTTTCTAAAGTATGGGTAGCACTTAGAATATTAGCTACACGAACCTTCCAGAGACCAACAGAGGATATGTTGGGGGTGTCACTGGCATCAGGATCCTACATCAATTCCTGAATGCTGTGCTATAACATGCCAGTGACTACATACATTTTCTCCATACACCTGAGGACATAGCTACAACTATGCAGGATTTCTACCCTATAGCACACTACCCTAAAGACTTGGTTGCCATAGACTGCGCACACATTAAAATCAAAGCACCACCCAGGGAGCAGGGAAGGGTATTCATAAATAGAAAAGACATCCACTTCATTAACTGCCAGGTTATGTGTAACGCTAAGGGAATCATCCTGAATGTGTGTGCTGGCAACCCAGGCAGTTACCATGATTCCTATATCTGGCACAACTCTCAACTCTATCAGACATTTTCTAGGTGGGATATCACACAGGGTCATTTACTGGGGAGATGCATATTATGTACTTGAGCCCTGGCTGATGATACCCCTCAGAAATGCACACCCACTCAACGAAGAACACTATAATGAGGCATGTGCTCAAACAAGAAATATTATACAGCATGTGCTTGGGCTGCTGAAGTCATAGGTCTGGTTCTTAGATACCACTGGAAGAGCCCTGTAGTAAAATCCCCATACTTGTGCTGAAATTTTCACTATCTGTGTCATCCTTTATAATATTATTCTGAGAAAACAGCTTCAACAGGAACACCAAGGGGAAGGGGCACATATCGTCGTCACCCCCAAATGTGAGAACTGGCTCTGTCAGGAGTTGCACTGCTACATCCAAGCCCATGACCAGATGCACTGCTGCTACTTGAATGTGACTGATATCTGCTGGATGAGCTCGCCTCACAAGTCCATCCAGAAACATGACCCTATGGCCTACTATGTCTGAGTGTGGATGCCTCAATCAGTGATGGAGCAGTGGAAGGAGCACGACTATGGGAGAATGATAGGGCATAGCCCCATTGGCTAACATCAGATGATGCTGCTGATCTACATCCACATTGGTGCCTTCCCCCTCCCAGCAGACATTTCATCACAGACGCTGCCCATTCCATCATGTCATTCATCTTATCCATTGAATTGGCCACACAGCAGAGGTAGGTACTCATGTCACCCTGTGCCACATCTACAACTCTAAGCATGTCCTCATAGGCCCTGTTGGAATGTCTCTGCACTTCAATGATGGCCCTAAAAGTATGTCAAATGGCACATAAACACAAACCAGGATCAGGTGGAGGGTGGAAAGCAGGCCTCCTCCGAGCACCCCTAACAGTCCTCCCGCTAGACACCTCACCCATACTTTGGCTGCAACCAGAGTCAACTGGCACTCTAGCCACAGTAACCACACTACCCTGATCAATTGTGTCACCCTGCACCTGTCCAAAATTTGAGGGCTCACTGGAAGAGGTATGCATAGGCCTACTGTCTGTGTCTGATGGAAATACAGGGGATGACTGAATGTCAATCTCAGTGTCAGATTCAACCTCTGCACTTCCTGACTGTGCCTCTGTTGGGTCACCATCCTCATCAGAGTCTGCCGATACTCTGACATCTGGTGGTAAGGGTCCTACACTTCCACTGTCAGGATCACCTTTGATAATAAGTAACAAACACAAGAATGAAATTAATACTTACCCTAAAATTTAATATATGATAAAAAACGAACACTGGTGTCACTATCATAGATGGTACAGCAATACACGTACACTCATGACAGGCACCTCACATGTATGGATAAATGTAGATTTCTGACAAATAGTCATCAATAGTCAAATAATCCAATAAAAATATTTACCTTACCTTGTATAAATGACTCCACACTTGCTAGGGAGGATGGTTATGGAAGAATCGAACAAGGTAAGGACACAATCATCACAATTGCAATGACACAGAGGGACAGTGACTACACAATTTTTGCCTATTATGTCCATTAACAATACTTTTAACTGAACTTGTATGACACATCCATGGAAAACCTGTTTACTTAACAAAAATGTGTCATGAAGTCTATCAATTTATCAACAGGCTCATCCAAAAAATATAAATAAAAAACATATGAACTATTGCTTATATTTTACTATATAAGTAAATCTTACACATTGACATATGTAAGCTTACCTGGAAGTTCCTCCTGGGACACACCTGTCCTCCCAGAAATATCAGCACTAACATCAAGCACATGCTGAATATGGCATCATTTTCTGTGTCACTGAAAGGGGGTTATGTGGATTTGTACACTTTGGAGCCATAATCCTATGTGACATAAAACACAGAAGGATACAACACATTAATATTAAATAATGAAATTCCTGCTTTTTACACACACATATTATATTTCCAACATTAACCACTAGAGACACACAGCTCAGTTATTAAAAGTTAAGGTTATGTGGTTTTACCATGTCACACTCACACACAATGCAATGTTTTACCTAAAAACAAGGAATACTAATGGCGTAATGTACTGTACACCAAGGAAATAACAGGATGACTACACAGTTTCAAGAGCAAACCTCTTGAAATACAACTTTTGTTGTGGCAGCACACAAATGGTACTTGTCCCCCCAAAAAACAGGCAAATGACTGTACAAACCAAGGAACACCACACAATTAAATTATTAAAATGCTTTCAATTCAATTATCACAAAATATGTGTACACATTTACAATAGAAAAGTCAGTTTTATACAATTGTCAGTCACCTCTCACTGTGCCCAGCACTCTCCTGGAGGTGTCTATGAGCCATCTTAGAGGCATAACACCCCTATGTGATTGACAATATATAATATTACATTTCCCTGGAATAACATACGAAAAGTGTAAGATAATCAGTTGTAACAATAACACTTGTGATGAAAGTGAATAAGGACTGTCTATCTGAGAAAGTAAAATGCCTGTCAAAAATACAGGTAGGTAGGTAAACTAAACAGTGTGACTCAGTCTGCCACCCTTCCAATGTATGCTGCACCAACACACAGCACATGTGGGACCCAACCTGGCAGTACTGCCTCTGCAGGCAGGCACTACCCGGGCCCTCAACATCAGGTAGCATTACACTGGCAGGTGATGCAGTGGTACCCTTTGGGAGTATTGGTGGAGGATTTGATTTTGTCACCTTCATAAGATACCAGGCATGGTGTGTGAGGTCATGGAAAGTACCACTGGTGCTTGTCTCAGGTGGATGGAGAAGATGCTCACCAGAATGCATGATGAAAAAAATGACAACCAGTCCAACAGCAAGCTCAGGAAGGGGAAGGTGATGACAGTTCCAAGGGTGAGGACTAGATTCTCACTGTTCCATGCTTAATGAGTATGGGCATCTGATGTCTCCTCCCTATCTCCAATCATGGTATCCCCAACCTGTTGTGTCCCTCATCAACCCTACCTCTGTCTTGTTTGTCCTGTTTGCCTGCGACCACTTCTCCACCTTCTCTATTGACCTAACCCTGACATACTTACATCTCTAATTCAATATTCCTCTCTTACTGAAATCAAATTATAAAATTTGGCACCTGTCCCACAAAAAAAATTGTCCCATACATAGTTACCCACTTCATGCATGTGTCTTCCTGACACACTGGATTTGGTGCAATTATCTATACAACATTACTGCATTGTTGTCACCCATTTTTGTTGAGGTGACAGCAACAAATTCATCCAATATTCTACCCATGTTCATTTTGCAGTTTTGAAGAAGTGGATAGTTGTGGCTCTTTCCTAATTTCCTCCTGCACATTCCTATATTGCTTTCCCTCTCTTCTTTCCTCACTTTCCCCTCCATTTCATCACTTTCTTATCTACCCCATTTTCACACCTTTAATCTGGTGAAAAAATAGAATCATACACAACACACGTCAATAATAAATCCCTAGTGAAGCCCTTCACTTTTTGTCCTCTGCGTTTGTGCAGACTTTGGCATTATGTACCAATGCTGAGTGACAGTGAATGTCTCTTTACATCTTATGGTATGTTATGGTTACCTCTACGCAATGCTGTTTAAACCTGTTGGGCTAAGGAAAAACACAGTTAAAGAATAAAGGCACTCATTTTGAATATTCCCTATAACGTTTATTTAGACTGATGAATGTATAAATATGCCGATACATATGTGTGCTGTTGACATAAATTGAGTACTGTTCATTTTTATACAGTACTTCACTGAAGTCATACCCTCTCACATTTGCAAAAATTATCACATGTAATTATTTAGTTACATCCTGAATGCATACGTTAAAAATAGATTGAGCTAGACTCAAAACGTGTATCATTTGAGCTCAAAAACATCACTGCTGTTACACCTGCTGCCACAGAGACAGCTAGGCAGCAGGTGTTTTTCTTACACTCAGTACTGTCCACAGTGATGACTGCTGTGCCTCTCCACTTAGCATGTTTGTGAGAAGGAAGATGAGCCAATAAGAAATATCACTATTTTCTCAATGAAGCAGAGACCCACGTTTGCTCATCTTTTAACTTCATGCAAATGGGGAAAGCAGTACTAATAGTCCTTCATGTCATAACAATTCTGACATTTGCAATATAAACTAGATTATGAACATCATAATATCTCTCAGTTATTTCTACTATAGCTGATATGCATAAGTACTTCTCATGTTCAAGTAGTAGTCATGAAATGTAAACCAGGCATGTGCAGGCACTTTGCCATCACTTGTGCAAACCAGCTACTCATCAGTGCACTATGGAAATAGATGAATGGCATGAATTAGTATGCTAATTGCCTTGTTATTCTTCATCCCATTATAATCCATATAAAACTACAAGCAAATGGAATATTCTTATTACTGATTGAACACATACTTACTCAGACTCATGTGTGCCCTGTACCCATGTCCTTGAAAATGGGTATGTCAGTAGTAGTTCCCAACTGTCAACTACACTACAGAAATAAATAGTGCACCTGCATTGCTACATCATCTAAACCTTTAAACTGACAATACATATTAAGATTGTTTTATACATGTAGTATGTGGATATCAATTATTCACAAATATAAATACATGTACATACACAGTTCCATCCATGCTGATCATAAAACATGTGTGTTTCTGTGTATAACAATAACTGTGTAATATGCAAAACATACTGAAAAACAACTGCATATGTATCAGTTCTGCTACTTGCATTCCTGACAGCTTTTTGCATCTAGTTTGAGAAGATGTCTTTTAAAGTACACCTACACATTAGGAACCCAACAGGAAATACAAAATCCACACTTTGCACACTATATATTATCTACATCATATAATGATGACAACATCTATAAAGACCACTATGACAAGGCAAAAGCATTCTTCAAGAATGGCTAAAAACAAAATATGTACAAGTGGGTTAAATTACCACAGCAGTCACATTATGTGTATTTCTGTATGTATGTGTCAGTGAATGTGCATAGTCAAATGGACATCAGTCTATATCCAACTATCATCAATCCAGTTCCATGCAGAACTAGTATCTGGACTGTCATAGATGCTTACTCAGCTATTTCTTACAGACCTCCCAATATCTTCTCACAAACATTCAGAAATGATGTCATCCTCTATAAATTGTTCAGCAGCAGTGTCAAAGTAAGACTTGTGCCATGGTACTTGCATTAAGAACTGAGTTATTTAGCTGATGTAACTAGTTAGATGGGGTTCTACTCTCAATGCATTCAACTGCATGTGTGTAGTCAGAAGAACCCCCACTAGAGGTAGCAACATCCTTGACCTGGTCATTACTAGCATGGGCGACCGCTGCTCTACACCAATAGTCAACTCCTTCCTGGTTAGATCTGACCACAAACTAATCACCTTGGAAATCCACATACTCCCCCCCCCCCCGCAAAGGTAACCACCATGAAAAACTTCTCCAAAGCTAACTTTGGGCTCCTAAGAATAGAGGTGGCTAACTTCATGGCCCCCATGCAAACACAGAGCATTTGCATGACCGTCAAATCATACACCAATGCACTGTACGAACACGTACACAAATGCATGGATCTTGCCATACCCAATAGAACCAAGATGCTCTCCTCCAAAAAAGGGAAGCCACTCTGGTGGTCCCCTGCCATAAACAAACTCTACAACAGAAGGAGGAAACTGATACAGAATAAGGTGAAGTCCCAAGACAGATATTGCCATTATACTGACCGACAGATTCAGTGCCAACTTTTCCCCTCTCTCACTCCAAAGGACCAATTACAATACCAGGAGATTGACAGGCACCCCGTATTACTGCTACACAGGTTAAAACAGCACTGTACAAGGCCATGAATACAGCCTCTATGGGACCTGACAATGTCTCTGGCTGTGTTCTAAATGAACTACAGAGTGAACTGGCAGCTCACCTGTGTGCCCTGTTCAATCACAGCCTCACCTTAGGCTTTGTCCATATTGAATGGCGCACTGCTACAGTCATCCCTCTCCACAAAGGAGGAGTGACTACAGACCCTGGGAACTATTGCCCCCATTAGCCTGACAAGTCTGATATGCAAAGCTATGGAATGCATCATCATGGACCTAATAAACAAGGATATAGGGAATCTCCAAACTCTGAATCCCACATAGTTTGGTTCTGTGAAGGTAGATTATGCCTGCTCAAATTGGTCGACGTCTTTGAGTCAGTCACCAGAGCTGTGCATGAAGACAAGTGGTTCATACAGCCTAATGTGAACTGGCCAAGGCCTTTGATACCATTCCTCACTCAGGAAGCATAGGAACAACTCACTAAGCTAGGCATCAACCCCTATATCACTAGGTGGGTTGCAAACTGGCTCACAGATAGAACCCACAGTGTGAAAGTAGCTGACTCCAAGTCAGACTGCTGACCAGTCATGAGTGGAGTCCCACAGGGATCAGGCCTGACTCCTCTCCTGTTTGGTATCTACTTCTCAGAAGTCCTGTCCAACATGAAGATAGTCTGGCTGACAAAGATCACAGTTGATTGCAAGTTGTGAGCCATTACCAACTTCCCAAGTGATGTTGACATCCTACAGAAAGGCCTCACTTAGACTAATGACTGTTTTCAGAACCATGGCTTTAAGCTTAATGCCAAAAAATGTGTCATCATCCGCTTTGGAAAAAAAAAAAACAGTTCCCATGAATTACCACAGCGATGGTAGCCAACTAAACAGAGAAGGCATTCTAAGAGATCTAGGAATACAGGTTGACAGCAACCTCTCTTTTGACCACCACACTGCCACTGTGGTCAGAAAGTCCTTCTATGTGGCACATCTCATTACTAAGGGTGTTGCATTCCAGAAGAAAGAGGTCATTGTCTCCCTCTACTCTTCCCTCATTAGGCCAATCATCGATTACAATGCCCCATTTGACATGTACCTCACTAGACACCTGAAACAACTGGAGAGGCCACAAAAGTACCTGACAAAGAGGATCCTAGGCCTTAAACACTTGTCCTATATGCACAGACTCAAAAAACTCCAACTATTCTCTGTCTCATATCGCCTACTTAGAGATGATCTCTGCTTGGCTTGTAAAGCCATGTCTGACCCAGCTCTGTTAGAAATTCTACATCTAAAGAAATCCCAAAACCCTCCACACCACATGCTCCAGCGACCTCAAGCTCATTACCACAATTAACAGAACGTGCTGGAGGACAGGTTCCTAACCAACAGACTGCCTTTGCTATGGAATAAACTTCCCATACATGCCAAACAGAGCACCTCACTGGCCCTCTTCAAGAGAAATCTTGATGAGTGGATGGGAAATAGAAAATTCACCCCGGGGATCACTCCAGTGGCTCTACTCAACAGTGGCACTGGAAACTAAGGTTGGGTGGCATGATGCCAGGTTAATCCTATGGGCTAGGCTTGAAAAGGCTCCAGGGCCATTAGCCTGGTACACACCTATGAATCTATGAGCCTATGAACGTGAGCCTGTATTCTACTGTCAACAATCCAGTCTCATGAAGAACAAATATTTTCAGTCATACATGCCTACACTTCGATTTCATACTGGCCTCCCAACATCTTCTCTCAAACAACCAGTGATGATGTCATCCACTAGAAATTGTCCAGCAGCAGTGCACAAGTCAGACTTGTGCTGTGGTGCTTGCATCATGTACTGAGTTCAGTAGCCGGTGTAAATAGGTAAGGGTTCTAATCCTACTGCAGTCAACTGTTGCATGTGTAGTCAGAAGAGCATCAACTGTTGTGAGTGTGCACAGTCAGATGGATATTACTCTGTATCCTACTATCATCAATCTAGTCCCATTCAGAACTAATATCTGGACAGTCATATATGCCTACCCAGTTATTTCATACAGACCTCCCAACATCTTCTCACAAGCATCCAATGATGATGTCATTTACTATAAATTGTTCAGCAGCAGTGTCAAAGTCAGACTTGTGCAATGGCACTTACATTAAGTACTGAGTTCTTTAGCTTATGTAACTAGTCAGATAAGGGTTCTAATCTCACCACAGTCAACTGGTGTGTGTAGTCAGAACAGCATGAGTCTGCATCCTATTATCAGTAATCCAGTGCCATGGACAGTAAATATTCTGACTACATATCCATTTTATGCAGATCTTCCAACATCTTCTCTCAAATATCCAATGATGATGTTTACTAGAAGTTGTACAGCACCACTGTAAAAGTCAGACTTGTGCTGTTGCACTTGTGTTAACTGCTGTGTTCCCTAGATAGGTGGGGGTTCTAGTCTCACTGCGATTGACTTGTGTGTGTGTGTGTGTGTGTGTGTGTGTGTGTGTGTGTGTGTGTGTGTGTGTGTATGTGTGTGTGCTTGCACATGTATGTGTTTGGTTAATTGAAATTCAACAGTCTATTTTAGAACAGCATGTGAGACACTCCTACTACCATCTTCTTCTCATAAATATGCAATGTTGATGTCATCGACTATAAAGTGTTGTCTGACACTATAAAAGGCAGACTTATGCTGTGGAACTTGCATTAGGTGCTGTGTTCTGTGAAAGTTATATAAGGATTCTGGCGCCATTGCAGTCAACTTGTGTGTGTGCTTGTGCTCAGTTAATTCACATTTGAGTGACCATTTTAGAACAGCATGTGAGACACTGCTACTATAATCTTCTTCTCACAAATATACACTGCTGACGTCATCATCTGTAAAGTATTGTCTGACACTATAAAAAGCAGACTTGTGCTGTGGCTTTGCATTAGGTACTGTGTTCTGCACATAGCTATGTAGGGGATTTAGTCTCAATGTGGCCAACTGGTGTAGTGTGTTTATTCAAGTATCTGTATGGTGTCAATTTTAGAATGGCATGTGAATCCACAGCTATGTCAGACACTCCTTCAAACATCTTCTTGTAATATACACTTTTGATGTCATCCTGTATAAAGTGAACTCTGACATTATTCAAGTCAACGATGTGCTGTGGTAGTAACATTAAGTACTGTGGTTTCCAGCTTCTGTACTAGATGTTTAGGGGTTCTAATATGACAGCAGGCAACTTGAGTGTGTATCTATTCAAATAATTTTTTGAGACAATTTTACATGGAGATGTGACTACACATTCATGTCAGTGACTCGTTCCAACATGTTCTTCTCAGCATACAATGATAGTATCATACTCCACAAAGTTCAACATGACAGTGTTAAAGTCAGACATATGTGGTGATGCTACTGTTACATTGTATGAAATTCAGCTTCTATACTTACACTTGTGTAATGTTCAAATAAGACCTAGTCTGTCTACTGCTGTGTGCGTGATTGGTGGCACATTATAGTCTTTGCTGGTGTAATGTTCAAATAAGACCTAGTCTACTGTTTTGTGTGTGTGTGTGCGTGTGTGTGTGTGTGTGTGTGTGTGTGTGTGTGTGTGTGTGCGCGTGTGTATGTTGGTTGGTGGTACATTATGGTCATTGTGTGATCTTTTGAATCAATTTTTCTTTCAGTATCACTAAGGAGATGCCTTAATGTAGTTACATGCATCTAACGTCCCCTTTTCCCTCTGGTCACATGACATCCTTCCTGCAGATGAGTGGAGGATGTTCTGATGTCAAAGATGCATACACATATCATGAATCAGAATACTTCCATGGGCGTCTGCAAGCCATCTCCGGACCACTGGATGTGTGATTGCTAATTCTGTCATTGGGTGGTATGCATGTCACATATGGAGAGAGGGACTATGTATTGCAATCACACAAATACACATATACACACATAACCTTACTATCTTCTGTCATACAGATAGAGTTTGCTTCAAATCTTATAATAATGTCTAGGATTTTATATAATGATGGCCATTAGCTTAGTAATAACATATAACCCAATGACCATTTCACATGTCAGTTTTGCTGTCATTAACATCATGTGCTATGTTGAGATTTGTATGTACTGTAGGCTTACAAGAATGTATACAATGTATGATGTGATGTAATGTATTGATGACCAATGCTGCCATTTCATTACATGTTCCTTCTATAACAGTTGTAGTAATATGTCTCCTAAGAACTGTTGACATAGGATGATACTATGTAAATTGTTGGCTTATTAAGGCATGAGTTTTTGTAGTGGAGCAGATAAACATTCTATTTACTTCTCCTTCAACCATCACACTGACACTTGCAGTATTGCACAGGTGTGCATGTGTATACCTACCGTCATTAAATGCTCTGTGACATGCATCAATTCGATATCATACTGATTACATGGACACAAAAATCTTGTTTCATTCATGTTACAGTGCTGTGATATACACACAAATGTCACATGTTTTGATTCATTTGCAACCCACTGGAATTTATTGTATGCATAATTGTGTTGCTATTCTCAAGGAATATTGATGTGGTCAGCAACACCATTGTGTGACTATCAGCATTTGTGTTAGTAAATGTTCTGCATGAGCCACAGTCAATTCATTTATGTGTCCTTATAATGCATCAGGCTGCTCAAACACAGCTTTCCCATAAAACACATATAGGCATATGTTGTGCAATTGATGTAAGGGTCTATATTATATCCTCAAAGAGGCATTCCATCTAACACCTCTTCATCAACACTTAAACGCAACAGCAGAAAATGTCAAACATTCACATCAGTGATTTCTTTCCCTGGCAAAGAAATCACTCAGCCATCCCTGTTAGTTTGACATTTTCCCCACTGTAGTGTGATCTCGCAGTTGGTATACTTAGCTATTGGGGTGTGGGGTGGCACAGCCCCCACATTGGGGAGTGTGGGGGGGCAAAGTCCCCCACTTTGTTATGTTTGTAGTGATGTGTTTTTGTTTTGAGGTCAAGAAATTTTTTTCCCAGGGAAAGAAATTGCTGATGTGAATGTTTGGCATTTTCTGCTTTTCTTGTTTAAGTGTTGATGAAGAGGCATTCAATGGAACACCTCTTCAAGGACATAATATAGATCCTGATGTAATTATGTGACATTGGTACAGTTGTTTGGCTGTGAGAATAGTACCACTGTGTGGCATGTCATGCATAACCAAGGTTGTGTTTGGAGTTTTCACAAATCATTTATTTCAATAAATGTAAAATGTTAAAGGGAATACACACCTAAACACAGAACTGTCTGTGGATGCCACCAAACATACTCAACCAGAGAAAATAGATAAACGGTTAGCTGACAGTTAGCCTCACACTTCACCCATCTTCCCTGTCACCACTGGCCATCAGCCAAAGTATACATGCAAGCATTTCCCAGTTTATCTTCTCTGAAGTACAGCTCATCTGTGCAGTCTCTAAGGCTGAAGACACAGAATCAATGTGCCCTGGCAACATCCCAGGTTGCCTATAGTATGATTTAAAACCTCACCTAGCAAACCCAATTGAATTCCTACTTAAGCAAAGCCTCCACACAGCCTATGTTTTTACAGAAGGGTGAACAGCAACAGTCATCTGTCTGAACGGGGGGGGGGGGCATCACCTGATAAAAGGACGTATAGCTCTATCCACCTGACTCTCATCATCTGTAAGGCAGACCAAAGATTTATGATGGATTTTATCACAAAAGGCTCAGGTAATTTCCTGACTGCATGCCAAACCCATGTTTAATTTTTTAGGCTACATCACGTCTCTTAAATCCATTTGACATCTTCAAGAAGGTCACCACAGGCATGCATGAGGGAAAGACTATTATACTGCATACCTTGACCTGGCCAATGCATTTGTCACAAATTCACACTCAGGTATTACAGACAGACTGTCTCAAGTGGGCATAAACTGTAACGCCACCAAGTGGGTTAACAAATGTATCACATACAGGACACAAAATGTTGAAATGTGTGAAGTCACCTCTAGCTAGAGTCCAGTGACCAGGTCCATACCTCAAGACTGCGTACTATGCCCTTTCTTGTTTAGTATTTAAGTCTCAGAAGTCTAGACAAACTTAAATATTCTATGCTATGTAGATGACTGCAAATTGTGTACAATCTTTGAATCCAAGAATAGCATTTTTTATAATGAAGAAAGTATTAGCACACACAAAGAAATTATTGCCAGAGCCATGGAGACACAGAAATTGAACAAAAATCATGATTAGTTCCTTTATGAAAGCAAATATACAAGCTAATTACAATATATACCCCACACCCCTATGAGCAGACCAAGTGGTATGTGACCTGGGTACTCAGGTAGATAGCCAGCACAACTTTCATCAGCATGCACCTACAACGGTGGCAAATCCCTTGTATGCAGAGCATCTCCTGAGTATGGGCAGGCCATCCACATCAAAGGTCATTATAGCCCCATTGTCAGCCCTCATCACACCAATGATTGAGTAGAATGCACCCTTTTGCATATACCTCACCACACATCTTCCAGGGATGATTTACTAGTGTATCACTTTTTCCACAGTGAGCTTCCACACATCTTTTTATTCATACAAAATTATTCTTTGTGATGCATAACAAGTAAGAGTTGACAGTGCATGACTCCCTTCAAAGTGTTATGCAAGATGCATGTGTGATACATGTTTCTGTGATGCACCCAGCTCATTGACAACATTGATGATGGCATGGGTTACATTTTTGGCCAAGACCAGAACGCCGAAGTTTCAGTATTTTGAAATACTGAAGCGGTATTAAAAAGAAAATTAAAACAAAGAAAACTACTGTTTCTGTTGGGGGCAAGCTCCCTGCATCCTCTCACTTAAATATACCATCCCCATGATTGCACGATATTGGGGACACCACAAATCCCCAATTCTGCACTTCCACATATGGCGCAGAATGGGAGATTTCCCTTTCCTCCACTGTAGCGCAATCTAGGAGTTGGTATATTTAAGTAGGGGAGGTGTGGGGGGTGCAGGGGGGCTTGCCCCCCTGCATAAATGTTGTCTGTAGTGTTTTTTTTTTTTTTTATGGAGCACTTCAGTATTTTGGAATAGTGAACCTTTGGCATTATGGTGTTGGCCATTAGAGCTTCGGTGTTTCAGTATTTCGAGATATATATATATGTGTGTGTCTGTGTGTGTGTGTCATGAAAACCTCTCAGCTAGCCAGGATTGCTTATTATGTATACTATAGTTGTAACACTGTCCCTCTTAATACCTCCAAAAAGTGGTAATTTTTGTGGAAGATGTGTTTGATTACACTTATAGATTCACAAAGCAAAATAAATCCTTAAGAGCGAATGGTTCACCACATACTTAAACTTTCAGCAGCAAAACCAGGTGAACAAAGGCAAAAGGCAACAGTCAATGGTTAAGCAAGATGCAAAGGCACTCAAAAAATCTTCAGTAGTAAAACACAAAGCTGGTTTATTAAAAGTCTGCACTTTTGCAGTGATACACACCGCTTCATCAGACAAAAAGTTAAAAGAACAATCCATATTTAAATGCTTAACAAAACTAATTATCCAATCAAACAAAAGCAAGGCAATCTGACTTTATTTAAAGCAATAGACCTGTCATATATAGGCTGCATGTTTCATTTCAAACCTCTGGATTTTAGGACTGGTTTTAATGGGAGACAATCATTTAGTCCAAGTCCTCTATGTGCCCTAAGTCTCAGGATCCATTGCAACACAATGTTTTCAGTTCTATTAGAAAGGTCACCTTTCCTCTGACTTTCAGGAACAACACGTAGAACTTTTAATAAAAATGTATGCTGTGCACCAGCTTGTAGTGTGTGCTTAACTAATGCACTATAATCATGTCCCTTCCTGGTGCAGTAGTTATGGCCCCTTATCCTTTCTTTGAGATGTCTATTGGTTTTGCCTACATAGAACTTAAAACAGAGTTGACAGTGAGCTAC
This sequence comes from Protopterus annectens, assembly GCF_019279795.1. Classification (NCBI taxonomy): domain Eukaryota; kingdom Metazoa; phylum Chordata; order Ceratodontiformes; family Protopteridae; genus Protopterus; species Protopterus annectens. The sequence goes on from NC_056730.1 coordinate 447,420,012, forward strand.
ATATACCACATTTTGTGTATTACAATCAGCTACTACTTTAAGTTGCCACAGATACCCCATCTCTTTAAACATCCAGAGGAAAGGATAAGGGACCATCATAAGTTGCAATAAATCCTGAGACTTTGGGCACATAGAGGACTTGGACTAAATGATCATGTCCCATTAAAACCAGTCCTAAAATCCAGAGGTTTGAAATGAAACACTTATAGATTACTGAATAATCATTGCAGTTGCACATACGTGTTCATGCAGAACATGTATAATAAGTCACAATTACATGCTTTATGTCATTGACTCAGATTAATGGTGGTATTATTATAATATTGTCCATGATTGTGATTAATGGTGGTATTATTATGATATTGTCCCATGACTGTGTGTGCTTCTGTCTACTGCTGTCCATGATTCTGTTGCTATGTGTACTGATTGGTTGAGACCTATGCTGAGATTACATTCATATTCCAGTAAATTATTTTGCACATTGCACAACATGCACCTACCCCCTATTGCATATACTGTCCTTGATAAATGCCCTCTCCAGTGATCATGTCAGGCTGCTTATATCAGAAGCAATTACCTCCATTGATATGTGACCTTGTGAGACAGTCACATAGCATACAATAATTGTGTGATAATATGATTATACTCCCACAGGAGGTGTAAACAGCAGTACATACTTTATTTTGTATATATCTGATTAATGTTCATGCTACAGCTGTCTTGTCTTTGTGGTGTACATAGACTGGCATGCCCTTATCTGAAGTGCATTAGCATGTTTCAGTTGTCCTCTTCCCCTTTCTTCATTCCTACTATTCATGTGTATGGCCCTTTTTAATACACATACTTCCCCCAGTATAGTTTATTTTTAATGCAGTCTATGTACCTTTGATGATCACCACCCAACCTTTATTTCAGTATGCATAAAACATGTTTGTACTGTACTGTGCACTGACTACACCTTCTTATAATGTGTCAGAGCTGTATTCATTGCCTTAAAATAAACACTGGTAGTCACTGCAGCTGTCCGCGTAGTCATGCCAAACTAGTTTTTCCATAGGTAAACATGTCTGCATGTCTGAAGGTATTTGTGCTGCTTTACATGGGTTCCTGGCTGGCAATACTGTTGCTGGCCATGAAACTGTGCTTGTATATGTGTAAGCACAATCCATGGCATACATATGCAATTAACACTGGTGATCATCCTGCTGACATGTAAACTCCAAAACGGAGTTTATTGAGTCCCTGGATAACACTTTTATTTTCTGTTCAGGAATTGAAATCAATGCTGATAAATCTACTGCTACTACCAAAACACAGAAATCATGTAAAAGGAATGCTGACACGTTGAGAATGGACAAACACATCCAACCTCATAGCCCCTAAGCTAATAATCCCAGCTATTTCCTCTGCTACTGTTACTCAGCTACAGAATCATCTCAGAAGATCCAGTTTCTGCAGCATAACCCCATATAAATTGTAAACCAAAATGCTTGACTATAATGTGTTCATTGTTAATGAATTCCTTAACTATAGAGGTAACAAATATTCTACTTTTGGACTTTTAAAGAACCCAACTGTGGCTAAATGCTTTATTGATAGGAGCCATATAATGTACAGCCAGTGACAGTTATATGACAGCTGCAATAGCCTCTGGGTTCTTTTCTGCAGTACTACTGACCACTGACAGGTCCTACAGTAAGATACAGAGTAGAACCAAATTTTTTTTAACTGTTCACTTGCAAGGCAGAGCTCTCCCTCACGATGAAAATCATGTAGAATACTTCATGCACTAGTGTTACAGGTAATTAGCTTTTAAAGAGATGCTAACTATTTCTAAGCATTAAATCCACCATTTATCTTTAGTTTTTCTCAGTTGTATTGTGCAAGTTAATAATATTTATACATCAGCTATTGGTAGGTAGGAAATGATCAACATGTCTTCTATGTCTTGATTCAACAAATTATTATTATTTTATTTTAATAAGCTCTTCTCGGTGTATCATTAATATGCATATCTTTTCTAGATTAATTTACAGTTGTCAGTTAATATTTCTATATGTCAACAGGTCCTTGATGACATGTTGATGCTTTATGTCTTCATAAAAATATTCTATAATTACTTATCTGTTTTAGCACAGGCTTGCCTGCCCCAACACACGTACTTCTCACCAATATACGTTATATCTAGAAGAGCTTTTTCAATCAGTCAAAGCGCTGGAATATTTAATTAGTTGACCATCTTGCAATGACACAGCTACTATATCAAACTGAGTGGCCTCTACTTGCAAAACAACATGTTTTGTCACCTCATAATATCGACAAGATGGCGATTCTGTTATAAACTTCTAACAATGTGAAATGTTTCTCTTACTATGAAATCCCCATGCTATTCTAAACCTTTCTCAAACAATCCTCTTGGAGATATAGACACTTCTGACCATTTGAAATAAACTCGGGTAAGCACTGAACCACGTATAAAGCAACACTGAAAACTCTCAGCATCACTTCACTGATATTTTTTTTCATTTTGACTATTGTTGTCACTTCCTCTGTATTATTTTGCTTAGTCTGCTGCATCAAGATATTTCTCAAACATTCTGTATTAGTCACATACATTTGGTATTTTTCTTTGTTCATTATGAGTTTTTTTTTAGCTTTTCTTGCATCTTTATCTATCTGTTTCTTAATGCTTCACTTTGGTTTCACCCCAAACGAGCTTGTCACCAGTGTTATTTCCAGTACCTTCTAGTCCCTCAATAATTTGCGTAATAGCCCTCTAGGAGACATGAGTACAAAGTTCTCATAAATCTGCATTTCCTCAGTTGTGTTGTTATTTATACCAGACTTTGAAGTGTATGGACCGTGTCCAGAAGGCACACCTCAGCACTGAGCACTAAGAAGAATTTTGCCCTGGGGATCATGGGAACAGCTTGTTCAGCAGATTAGCAGTTTTAAGTCACTGATATAGGAACCATATTATATATGCATGTGTGAGGGCAATAAAATTCCTAGACATATATACACCTCTAAGTAGACATGCATGAAACTTTTGTCACCCTTTTAAAGTAGTTCATTGTGCTCACCTCCCAAGTCAAAAAGGTCTGTTTTCCCATCCAGTCTTCGAGACTAGTCTTAAAGGTAGTCAAAGTAGTATTTATTTACCTGTAGTGGTAAATCATTTCATAGCCTGGAGATATATTGATTTATGGACCTATCCATATTGCCCCTTGCTTATTTGTTGGTAAAGATTTATGTCCTTTGTGTGGGAGCTTGTAGAGTCACTGGTTTTGTGAAGAATCGGAGGACAAATAGGGTTGAGTCTTTCATGGCCTGAAAATATGTCAGAGGTCACTTTGAAGCATCCTGTAGCCTACTGAGTATAAAGAGCACTGCACTAATTTACTGGGATGGCTGAAAGATCTAAGTCCTTTATTTTCTGGTTTTGAATCATCTGGTCCTTTCTTACTGAGAGATATACTTGAAGTTCTACATACCAAAGGAGGCACAATATTTTATTATGGTTCTAATAATGGAAGAGTACAGTGGTAGAATAACTTCTTTGGATCTTGATGAGATTCCCTTGAAAATTAATTGTGCCAGATAAAAGGATCTCTTGACTACAATGGAAATATAGTGACACAATTTAAAAGAGATACCCACATATGTACGTAGATTTCTTATTACTATATCTGCCTTAAGCAGAGTACCATTTATAACACATGACATGGGAGTAGATTTTTTTGACAAATTCTATTATGTTGAACTTTCTTATATTAAGCTACAGACTATCTACCCTTGCTGGAGCTGTTTAGTATCAGTTGATGTGAAAATAACAATATCCAACTTGCATTCCTCAGTAAACCTTCTGGGATGAGTGAGTCCTTCAGAATTCCTCTTGTTAGATCTCATGGAGCTTTTACATATTCTATTAGTAGTTATACTATTCATCCACAGAGTAGGCTCAGTTTGCTTTGCAATCATACTCAGGTGCTCTACTCTCTTTAATTTCTTCACAATTATTTGCTTTAATGTAACTGGAAATCTTTGTGATGCATGCACAGCTGTTAAAAATCTCTGAATTTAACTTAATGTTTTAATGACTCAGCATTTAACCAAGACTTGCGACAAAGCCACACAACTTTTAAAAGTATAAATCCTGTCCTTTAACCACTCATTTTTGTTTGTGCTAGCTTTTATAATGCATCTCTGTGTTGCATTTTTCTGTTTCATATACAGTATATAAGTGAAATATCTGTTCAGGGAATGTACAAATTATGCCTTGCATGACTGTGTCAAAATTCGACTTTATGAACATACAAACCATCCTCTGCATGATTATGTGACTACTTGTCTCTATGAGTCTGCAGATGCTTGTCTTTGTTGACCGCATATTGGCCCTTGGTACAGGGGAACTTCATCTGCATACTGTGTACATACGTATTCATACCCAATTTCAGGTCTTCTCAACATGTTAGCTTGTTGTGGTGATAGAACTTGAAAAGCAAAGCCATAATCTTGACATCAAACAAAGCATAGCTATTATTGACATTCTGTTGTTATATTTTGACATGAGGAAATCAGTAATGTTGGCTTCCAGTTACTTTCTGTGCCTTGAAAACTCAAATTTCTGAATACACCTTATGTCAAGACACTCTGCAGCAATACCAAGGGTAAAATCAATATTTTATCCATGAATGCATAGGTCCCAGTACAATGATTTATTTTCTTGCAACATCCATATGCTTCCTGAAATTAATGTGAATAGGTTCATAGGTAAGTACTAGGCTATCTGCCCAAGGGCATCTTTAAGCCTAGCCAGAATGTGTTGGCTTTCGCCGCCCCCTTATATTAGTTCCCTGTGTCTCTGTCCAGCAGAACCATTAGTTCCCTGTGCCTCTGTCCAGCAGAGCCACTGCAGTGATCCCTGGAGTAAATTTTCTGGTTCCCATCCACTCGTCAAGGTTTCTCTTGAAGAGTGTTAGTGAGGGGCTTTGCCTAATGTAGATTGGAATCGTGTTCCAAAGCATTGGGAGTCTCTGGGACAGGAATCTATCCCTCCAGCATGTCCTATTTATCATTCTGGTGAGGTTTATATCCCTAGAGCATGTGGCTCTTCGGGATTTGTTTTTTTTTAGGTGGATCATGTCCATCAATTCTGGGTTGGACATGGCCTTATATGTCAGGCAGAGATCACCTCTGAGTAAGCGGTATGCAACTGAGTACAGCTGGAGTTTCTTCACTCAGTCTGCATAGGGTATCTGTTTGAGGCCAGTAATCTTCTTGGTGAGGTACTTCTGTGGTCCTTCCAGCTGTTGCAGGTGTCTTGTAAGGTACATCCCAAATGGGGCATTGTACTCTATGATGGGTCTGATGAGTGATGAGTAGAGGGGCACAATAACCTCTTTTGTTCTAGATGCAAACCCTTTTGTGATTAGGTGGGCCACATAGAAGGATTTTCTAACCACCTTGGCAATATGATTATCAAAGGAGAGATTACTATCTACTTGGGTCCCAAGATCCCTTATTACATTCTCTGTATTTAGGGGACTACCACGTATGTGGTAGTTCATGGGTACTTTGTTTTTTTTTCAAAGGGGATGACTATGCACTTTTTGGCATTTAGCTTGAGGCCATGATTTTGACACCATGGGATGACTATGCACTTTTTGGCATTTAGCTTGAGGCCATGATTTTGACACCAGGTATCCGTCTCAGTGAGACCCTTCTGAAGGATGTCTGTATCAGCCAGAGAGTCAGTTATGGCCCCCAGTTTTCATGCGTCTGCAAACTTGGTCAGCCATAGTACTCCTGTGCTTGCCTGTACCTCAGAGAAGTGTATACCGAACATGGTGTATAGTGTAACTTCTGTATGCACTGCATGCACACTTATGGCATTCTCATACAGCTCATGTTTTGCTACTGGATTAAAACATCTAATTGTGTGAATGTCTATTTATATCACTAACAAGAAAACCATTTCTCTGCCAGTTGTCTTGCTTCCTGTTATATCACCTTAATAACATGTAACTTCTGTCCTATTTAGCATCATTGCAAGCAGCAAGGTACGTTTTCACCTTTGTTTAAATTATGTTACCTCAGCTTAATTTTTCATAAATCTCTTTCTCCCACTTTTTGTCTTGGCCCTGGACTAAAATGTGATGCAATAATTATCAACATTACCACATACAATCACAATACTAAAATTGCCAACATAATAATTAAACCACAAGACTCCTTCTGACAGTTTATAGCTATTTGTACAGGGTGGCTTTTCCCCGCTGCACTCCTAACATAGGGATCTGCTACTGTCATTGGCGTTTTATGCCTAATAACTTTGAAATAACCGTATCTCAAAGTTGGAAAAATTCTCCAAAATATAAAGTATTGATGTCAGTAGACAAATCACAACAATAACAACTCTGTACTAATATATCACACTTCTGCCTGTTATCCAGCTCACTAATTTCTATATTTTTAATTGCTTTTCTATGTACAGATTGAAAACATTAATTAGTATTAGAACATAAATTTGTCTCTCAGTTTATATTTTTATGGCAGTGATAAATCTGTCTCTGGGCAACAGATCATACAGTTCAACAAATTCTCATTATTTAGATGTATGTCTCAAGCTCAGTCATACACACATCAGTAGGTTACTGTTGCCCAAGGTTTCATATAATAAATCAACTATATTGCAGATAGTTCTTAGGGTCGCAGTGCTGTTTCAGTCTGTCTTTTACAGCTGCTAAGTCATTGTAATTCTCCAGTAAGATAAGTTAAATATTGTTATTGTGTTTTCCCAGGCTAGGTGAAGAAATGTGGCTACTTGTGCTTATGTACTTTTGAAGAAGAAAGGACATTGGTGAATTTAGAGGAACATTTACTGCCATGATAAAATATATCCACTGCTTTCAAAGTGCAAGACATAGTTTTATCAAAATTTGCTCAACTGCTAGTATAGTCATTTTACATATAAAATTGGCAATGGTGGTGTCATCTACAAAGCTTCTGAAACAAGCATTGGCATTTGCAAATGGAGTTTCATCAATGTGTTTCATTGCCCAGTTGCTTTATTCTTACCATATTTACAATAAACTGTAAAGAAAATGTTCTGTCAATGTAACTGCAGTACAAGTATAACTGCATTTCAAAACTAGTGGAGTCTGAAAGTAACAGTAACAGGAGTAGATAAAATAGTAAAACTGGTATGTAATATGGGATATTGACTTCTGGTTCAACAAATGAGGTTAGAGAGAAGAAAAAACAGAATAATGCATACAAAGGTTCATAGGTAGGTTCATAGGTAGGTACTAGGCTATTGGCCCTAGGGCCTATACAAGCCCAGCCAAAAAGTTACCCTGGCTTTTGCCACCCAAGAAAATTATTTTCCTGTGCCACTGTCTAGCAGAGCCACAGAAATGATCCCTGGGGTGAATTTCCTATTTCCCATCTAATCATCAAGATTTTTCTTGAAGAGTGCTAGTGAGGATCTATGTTTGATATAGATAGGTAGTTTATTCCAGAGTATGGGAAGTCACTGGGACAGGAATCTATCCCTCTGGCATGTTCTGTTTATTGTGGTGACAAGGTTAAGGCTTGATAATATTGTAAGGAAGAAGATGGGATGAGTGAAGGAAGGGATGGTCAATGTAGAGTTTTAGCATTAGTTTAGCAAAACATACATTAAATTATCACTGTTTTGGTTTTTAACTTTTACTTGTTGGTCAAGTGATTATACAGTTTGAAAAATTTGTGGATTTCCCTTCTTTTCATTGTTTGCAAATACTAGTGGCATAATATGTGGTTCTAGCCCCCTCATATTCTCATCTGCATCTAATCTACATGAGATAGGTACATGCAGAACACTATAATTGGCACTGATCTTCCCTTTTTCTCAAATTACTTCTGAACATTGTAAAATTTCCTTTTAGGTTTTTTTTTTCCTGTAATGCTGTCAACTACTAATAAATGCTATAATCGAGGTACTCAAGGCAGCCAAATGAATACACCTGAATTCTTTACAAACATGACGGAGAAATTGATGTAATGTTTATGTCATCCAATGTGCCCCCGGAGGCAACATATCATGCCACTGAAATACAGAAATGTTGGCAAATAGAGGAAGGGGGAGATGGTCAACAGCTGTCAATTTATGAGGGAAAGAAAGTTTGGGAGAGAGATAAATGTTGCTAATGAGAAAAATACAAATCATGAGAAATGTTGCTGGAATGGGTTATTGGAATGGGTGATGGAATAATAGAGTTAAGGAGGAAAAGTAAATGTATATAGTGATAAGCATAAGGAACTGTGCATCATATTCATGCATTCATATACTCTTTTTCAAATTATTAGATTAAGTATTTTCATAATAACAGAGGATACTTTTAATTGAATTAAGTTTTATAATACTATAATAGAAATGTTTATGTCAAGTAAATTCATGCCAAGGTATTGCATCTTAGTAAATATTCATGACAAGACAATAATTATTCAAAGTTAAGCTAGGTAAAATATTTTTATAAATGGAAAGAATGGAATGAATTCACACATATTTTTGAACATTTCTTATTCATGTAAGCTAAGAAGTCATTTTCCTTCTCTGCTTTTACCATGTAATACAACATAAAATACAACACTAAATAGGCACCCGGAATGATTGGAGCAACACTGGAAACACCATAAATGAATATACAGACTTCGCAAAATAATAAACAAAAGTCAGCTTTATTAATGCTTAACTAAAATTACTGTATTTTAAAATGTTGCATCTGGAAAGCTCAGTTGTGACAGTGTATGCTTTATTTATTAATTCATTTATTGATTTACTATTTGTTCACTGGGTAAGTGGACTGGTTGTTGAATCTTTTCAGCCATGACCCGAGTTCAAAGAGCAATCTGTTTTAATGGATCACTGTTGCAGTAACCTAAACTATGTAGGTCTTAACCCTACAACTGGCCAGCTTTAAAATTAAAGTTGAAGTGCAAAACTCTTCAGAGCATTGTTTGCCAAGGAGGGTGGCAAAACCCCTGAAGAACCATAGTAGGAAACAGCAAAACAATAACTATATACAAAAAGAAGTGGTAATGTCAACACCCTGGTAACACCAAAATAACCCGAGTAAGAAAAGATGGCGGGGGGGGGGGTGACACGACAACTACTAAAATGTTAGAGGAGAAGAACCTGGACATGCAGATAGTCACAGTGACTGGGAAGGCTAGTGTAGGCTTTTTTTAGGATTTTCCTTTCTTTTTCAGCATCATTTCCATTGGTTTTTGAAGGCCTGTTCTCTGGCTCCTTGCTGTTTAAATTGCCTTTCGAAAAAGGAATCCGAGGAGGAGGGAAAATTAGAATTTGTTCTAAAGAAAGAAGGTTGACTTTTTTGTTACTCCTTGAGACAATTTTTCTCTTTCATCACACTCCTTACACACATCAGCTGCAGAAGGGCCAGACAGAACCTTGTTATCTAAAGGAAAATTTAAAATATCAGACTGAATATCCTCTAGCAGGTTTTGAGAATGGTGCCAAGCCGATCTCCTCAAGACTGAACCAGAAGCAGCAGCTCTAAAAAAGGAGTTCATTAGCATCATACAAGCATTAAAATGTGTTTAGTCATCTGGGCAACAGCTGACACAGTAGATGATGAATTCATTATTTCAGAAGAAGGAACATTAACCATTATCATCTACATATTCTCAAAAAAATAACAATAAAAACTTTAACATATAAGCCCAACTGTTCATTATTATCAAATTTAAAGTAATGGAACAATACATCATCCCTAATTTATCCACTGCTTTCCCATCCTTATCAGAGGGAAAATAATTACTTGCAGAAGCCTGTTTACCCAATACAGATTTGGAGAAGTAAATAACTTTGAAATAAGCTTTAGGATTAGAGAGAAGATACTTGTATATCTCAGGTACCTTATAGAACTCATCTAACTTCTTGGAAACAGAAGGTTGACTGTAAGGTAAAGGAGCAGCAGTGGCAAAAGACATTTTTAAAGCAAGAAACACAAAAGGAACAACTGCAGTTTTTGACATCTGTAACTTTAAGAAATCAAACATATTTTCTGTGCTATAGGAATTTCATTCTGAGCTCACTGAAAGACCTCTTTCAACTTAGATAATGTAGATCAGAGTATAGCATGCATGCACTATGTCTTTAAGGAAGCATGCAAGGCTGTGCGTGCAAGTATATATTCCAGACATCTGCAGTCCCTAGTGCTATTTTGAAGAAGCAGCCAGTGTGTGTAAGCATGTATGATCACAACAGTTAGTTTTTACATAAGTTGCTTAGTCATAGCCAAATAAGCTTTACAGTAATGTGTTTGCATAGAATAAAGCTGCTTAAATAGAACCCACAAAGACTCATTTATTCATGTAGCAACATGGTGTCAGAACTGGGATGGAAAAGAATAAAACATTTGGAGCCATGAGATGTAAGGGCGACAGGGAAGGTAAAACCAAGAGAAAACAGTGCGGACATAACCAGAAAGAACCAAAGGTAATGAAAAGCAACACAAATTATTTACTCAATGCAGTTAGGCAGGAAATGCATTACAAGGGCATAAACCATATTATCAGGCAAGCGGAAAGCTCAAAAAGTTTGTTAACTAAAGAAAATATTTAAGATAAAAGTGGTTGATGAAACAAATGTGTTTAAAGTATAAAACACGCATGTTGAAGTATAAAATGAGCATGTTAAATTACAAAATGAGCATGTTAAAGACAAAACATGCATGTTTAAGGCAGAAAGAGTATGTTTAAGGCATAACTGGGCATGTTTAGAGTAAAACGAGCACAAATGAAGTATGCTGGGCATAAGAGAAATAAAAGGGTTTAAAACGAGCACAAAGAATAATAATACAAAAAAGAAAAGGGGCACATTAGATAAAAATAAAGCAAGGTGACTGCTGGGTTGGGCAAAGTGCTGTGTTTGTGCATAACTACAACTTCATTTTCTATCAAAAAAGTAATTATTCACAGTATCTCAGAATGTGTAAAAGTGCTTACAGTGTGTGCTTACTACTGTGCATGTATTTCATAGAGTTCACTGTGTGTAGAGTGCAACTAACCTGTGTAATTCAATTGAAGCATGGTTGTTTGAAGAAACGTTCTTGTGCTGGGTGTGGCTGTTCGCAAAATGCTGCCATTATTGAGTGCTTCTTGTACTGTAAAGAGTTGCCTGCCAAGATGCTGCCATCTTGGGAACATTTCAGCGTATTGCATCTAGTCATTTACAAAGTGCCCATACCTCAAAATATATTGAATTTGGGCAATCAAAATCTGATTATTCGCATTGTGCAATTGCTTAACAATTTTTTTGTATGAAAGAAAGGTGTTTCTTACAAAATATTACAACAGTATAATAGTGCTCGTGAATTGTTCAGTTGTATTGCAAAGTTCTTGAATGTTTCTTAAAGCAATGACTATAATAAGTGATAATGCATGACTGTTCCATGTCTGTCTTTATCAATAAATTTCCAATCAACTACTTTAGCATTTTTGCCTTTACCAGTTCCAGTGATTTTAGAATTACTTATCAAAAATTTCATAAAAGCATTGCAAAGTTCGGCAAAGTATTCCGTTGAGCTCCATAAAGCAGTAAATAAGTTGAAAAGCTTGAAAGTTTCATAAAGGCATCGCAAAGTTTGAGAAAGTATTTCGTTAAGCTCTGTGAAACAGTAAATAAGTTGAAAAGCTATTCCTCTGAGTTTCGTAAAGCATTGAGAAAGCTAAAAAGTTATTTTGCAAAGTACAATAAAGCATTGAGAAACTTAAAAAGCTATTTTGTAAAGCACAATGAAACATTAAGAAATTTAAAAAGGTATTTTGCAAAGTGTAATAAAACAGTGAGAAGCTTGAGAGGTTTATTTTGCAAAGTCCAATTAATTGAAAGCACTACGTGGTTATTCATTCACACATTACCGATATGCACAAAGAAAGAAAGTGCAGATATAAAGCAAAGTTGAGAGTGTTCATGCCAATTACTTATGCACATACATGTGTGTATGTGTGTGTGTGTGTGTGTGTGTGTGTGTGTGTGTGTGTATGTGTGTGTGTGTGTGTGTGTGTGTGTGTGTGTGTGTGTGTGTGTGTGTGTGTGTGCGTGTGCGTGTGTGTGTGTGTGTGTGTGTGTGTGTGTGTGTGTGTGTGTGTGTGTGTGTGTGTGTACGTGTACATATTTGCAACACCCTTCTCTGATATGTGTTAATATGGCAGATGGATTTTGAAAACCACAACCACTTGTGTTTGACCAGAATATTGCAGAGAACTAGAGAATATCTGAACAGGAGTACGATATTTTATACAAGCAGTTTATGCAGATAGAGATGCATGCACAAGGGCATTTATTTTGCTAAATCTAGCAGGATCTGAGGCTATAGAAAGATAGCGATCATTTGTATATGCACCAGCAGTGCACGAAGGTGAAGGCGCAGACTGCCATATTATTGTACAAGCTGAATTCAGAGAAGACCCAGAGTGTTTAAAGCATATGTTCAGAGAAACGTGCAACCCCCAGACAAACATTACATTAGAGAGGCATTTGTTCCACACAAGAAATCAGAAGCGAAGGGAAACATTTGCAGCTTATATAACTGACTTGGGGAAGAAGGCCAAAATGTGTCAGTTTAGTGACTTGAAAGATGTGCTGATAAAGGATAGACTTGTACGTGGTATTAACAGTCCTGCAGTGACCTTTCACCAACCACTTGCTTCGAGATGAATTGCTGATGGAAGATGGTATTATTTTCAAAGGTCCTAAAATTCTTTTTCCTGCTTCATTACAGCATGAATATATTCAGATTATGCACTGTGGCCACCCAGGATTATTATCCACTAAGGGCAAGAAAACGAGTATTTTGGCCTTTATTATCAAAAGACATTAATAGCGTTCTTTCTTCTTGTTCGATATGTAATAGCATTAGAGCAGATTTGCAAAAGGAACCACTTCAGATAAATCCAATACCCGAACTACCTTGGTCTACTGTTGAAACTTATATCTTTGAATGGTATAATCAACACTATTTGGTTTTGGTAGACTCTTCACCAAACTGGTTTGAGACTGATCTGCTACCAAACTTAACCTTAACAGCTGTTATCACTAAGCTTACATGTCATTTTTCAGTTCATGGTAGTCCTCACATATTTTACTATGACAATGGTACTCAATTTGCTAGCCAGTTGTTTCATAAATTTGTGAGAGAATTGGACTTTGAAGATGTCACTAGTAGTCCTAAATATCATCAGTCCAATGGTCTAGCTGAATGTGCAATGCAGAGTGCAAAGCAATTACTTGAAAAGTCAAAGCGTGACAATACCAATGTATTCTTGAATTTACTTAATCTCAGAAACATAACTCATGATGATATTCTTGGCTCACCTGCTCAAAGACTATATTCCAGACAAACTAGAACTTTGCTACCTATTTCATCAAGTTTTTTGAAGCCTAACTCTAACAACAATAAAACTATCAAGGCTCAGTTGATGAAGAAGCGTAATATTCAGAAATCTGGTTATGACAGATCAAGCAGATTACCTTGTTCATTGAGTGAAGGAGAGACGGCACGGATGCAGACAACAAAAGGTTTTGATCGAATAGGACAGATAGCCATCTGTGATGAGCCAAGATCTTATTGGGTAAGCTCCAAGGGTGTGGAGTATAGGAGAAATCACAGACGTCTTCTTCCTGTATCAGAATCATCACCATTGCAATTATAACATTGTATCTGCAATGCAGACTCTAAATCAAAGACTGAGTCAGACTTTTCTTTCAGACCAGTATGTGTTTAAAAGTCTGATTCTGTTCCAGAGAGTAATTCAAACATTCCACAGGTCAACCATTTTGCATAGATTGTTCCAGTTGTTAAAACTGATTCTCAGTTTTATATCACATGATATGGATGAGCTTCTAAGTCTAGTGTGAACTACACAGCAATGTAGACTTGATTGTATATACATGTGTACTTACTATTGTATAATGCATGTCTCCAGATTATTTGTGATGTCTGCATGCTAAATATCTCATGACAAATTGTGTGATCTATTTCTCAAAGAGGGAGGATGTAGATCAGAGTGTAGCGTGTGTGCACTATGTCTTTAAGGAAGTATGCAAGGCTGCGTGCATGTTTATATTCCAGACACGTGCATTCCCTAATTCCATTTTGAAGAAGCAGCCACTCTGTAAGCATGTATGATCACAGCAGTTAGTTTTAGTCATAGTAAAATAAGCTTTACAGGAATGCGCTTGTATAGAATAAAGCTGCTTAAACAGAACCCACAAAGAGACTTTTATTTGTGTACCAACAAGAAAGCAACAGATAATGTGTAAAAAAAAGATACTTCCTTTTGGGGAAGTCTGATGAGATGGTTTCTTCACAGTCTTCAGTTTGTGAAGAAATTCTTGACACACAACCACCCCCCTCGGTAATATCTGATGTTCTGAAGGACTATCTATGTCAGAAAAAGGAAGGAACCCGTTTTCTTTTAGCACCTGAAGAATTTGAAGACAATGAAAAGATAGAAATAAGTTTTATACAAATCACAATAAATCAGCTCTCTCCATGCAAATAGTGACAGGAATCTGGGCAGTTTACTTACTAAGCAGACTTTTACTGACCATTGACTGACTCTTACCAGATATAGCAATCCATGCACTAATATCCTTACTCCTGCCAAGAGCAGACCTTTCACCAACCACTGACCCTGATAAAAGTAACTCTCTCATGCCTGAGAAGACCATCACAACAGCTGCAGAGGATGTACCTATCCTCTGGTCCTTCTTGGCTTCAAGTGCAACACCAAAAGGACTGAGGGAAAAGATGCATTGTCTGACAAACAAAAAATGGGCAAAGCAGACTCATCTACGGAAGATGGGCATAACTGGAGTCAGCCTGATACCTAATGACTCCTTAACAGTTTTCTTTCTCTTGTGAGTAGGGAAAGTTAGGACCATTGAGACAGAAGGTAACTCTATAGTTAAGCCAAGGAAGGTACGTTGAAAACAGGAAATACTACCTGAATGAGTATGTAAAATGTAAAGTAGAGAATGAAGAGTTTCTAGGGTAAGTAAACCATGGATAGTATACAACAAGTACAGTATTCCATCCCAAACACTGTAGCAGTACAGAAAATAAAAAAGGTGTGCCAAAAATAATACTTTTCCTCACAAAGAGTTCATACTAGCATTTAGATAAGCATTCTCTTAGAATGCCCTGCCGTTCCAACAACAGTACATTGTTCACAGCTGCCATCAATCTAATGGCTCTTCTTAGTAAAAAAAAAACAAAAAAAAACATAAAATGCAATTATTTTAATGCCTTTTATAAGGCAGCTTTGTTGTTTTTACTTACATGTTCATTAAAATGGAAAATAAACTTGCATGAAATGTAAGTGACTTCAATCATTTTGATCTTAATAGTGTGAAATACAATACTGAAAGAAGGATTTGGTGATAGCTTTTAATATCACCAATTTTATGTAATTGCTTTATTTGTTTATTAATATTTTAAAGTCGAGGTCAAAAATTATTGAATTAGTGCAGGCTGGGTCTGCTATGTTACCAAATACTGTATATGAGGGAACATTCATGCAGATGTCTGAAAACAGCCTGATCACATCTTGTACTGGTTTCTTATAGAGCAGTCTTGGAACTCACGTATAGTGCCGCTATGAGTGCCAGTCAGATGGCACTGGTAAATAGCCACACTGATAACTCTGAGCACATGATTTTAGATCTTGCTTGTTGTGTTTAAGGTGGTAAGCTGAATAAATACATGTATGTAGAAACTTGTCAATGGCATGTCAGTAAGCCCTATGCAGAAATAATAGGAAACTGAACTCTGTGAAACAGGTGGCACTGAGAGTAGTTGGATGGATATTGGTGGAACCATCTTCAGGGCAAACAATTCTATAGAAAATGTATTGCCAGTGCTATCCAGTGGTTCATGCATGGTAATGTGGTTCCATGGGGAAAGTTAGTGGAATCCATAAAAAGATTGCTATTTATAATGCTGTTGAGTCTTGGACACAGTTACTGCTTCTGCCTCATCTCCACCATTAACATCACCATAAGCCCCCCCCCCCAACCCAGTCAAAATGATGCATTCACTGAGGTAACACTTATCTTTTTTGGAATGTACTTAAGGAATAATCCATGACTGAGCATGGGTATATCAGGATTTATCCACAGCTGGTGTGGTTTGATCATGACAGCAAAACCTGAGTGATGAAACAAAGCCAACTATGTGAAAATTATGAAATACCTATAAACAGGAGTACATTATTGTTATTGTATAATGACATTACTTAAGAAAGAAATTGCTTACCTTTCTTAAATAATGCCTTTGTATATGAGCACTGTAGTGTTCCTCTGTGTTCTTCCATGTTTATTAGGTTCATAGGTAGGTACTAGGCTATCAGCCCGAGGGCATTTATAAGCTTAGCCAGAGTGTGTCGGCTTTCGCCGCCCCATTGATTAATTAACTGAGCCTCTGTCAAGCAGAGCCAATGAAGTGATCCCAGGGGTGTACTTTCTGTTACCCATCCACTCGTCAAGGCTTCTCTTGAAGAGTATTAGTGAGGGGCTCTACCTAATGTAGTTACGAATTTTGTTCCAAAACATGGGGAGTCTCTGTGACAGGAATTTATCCCTCCAGCATGTTCTATTTATTGTTGTGATGAGGTTTAGCTCACTAGAGCACGTGGTTCACAGTGACTTGGATTTCTTTAGGTGGAGCATGTCCATCAATTCTGAGTTGGACATGGCTTTATAAGTCAGGCAGAGATCATCTCTGAGTAAGCGATATGCCACTGAGTACAGCCAGAGTTTTTTCAGTCGGGCTGCATAGGACATATATTTGAGGCCAGTAATCCGCTTGGTGAGGTGCTTTTGTGGTCTTTGAAGCTGCTGGAAGTGTCTTGTGAGGTACATCCCAAATGGGGCATTGTACTCTATGATGGGTCTGATGAGTGATGAGTAGAGGGGCACTATAACCTCTTTATTTCTAGATGCGAACCCCTTAGTAATTAGATGGGCCACATAGAAGGATTAACTTACTACTTTGGCAATATGATTGTCAAAGGAGAGATTACTATCTACTCGGGTCCCCAGATCTCTTATTACCTCTTCTGTATTAAGGGGACTGCCGCCTATGTGGTAATTCATGGGTGTTTTGTTTTTCCCAAATGGGATGACTATGCATTTTTTGGCAGTTAGCTTGAGGCCATGACTTTGACACCAGGTGTCTGTCTCAGTAAGGCCTTTTTGGAGGATGTCAATGTCAGCCGGAGAGTCAATTATGGCTCCCAGTTTGCAGTCATCGGCGAACTTGGTTAGCCATAGTCCTCCTGTGTTTGCCTGTACTTCTGAGAAATATATGCCGAACAGTAGGGGTCCCAGAACTGAGCCTTGCGGGACACCACTTGTGACTGGTTTAGAGTCGGACCTGGAGCCCGCTATTCTTACCATGTAAGTCCTGTCTGTAAGCCAGTTGACAACCCATCTTGTGACATAGGGGTTTATGTTCAGGCTGTTGAGTTTTTCTATAATACCTGAGTGAGGAATGGTGTCAAATGCCTTGGTGAGATCAAGGTAGGGTGTGTGAACCACCTTTCCCTCATCTATGGCCTTGGTAACTGTCTTGAATAAGTCAGCCAGGTTTAGTAGGCATGATATGCCCTTAACAAAGCTGAACTGGGTCGGGTCAAGTGTTTGGAGGTTCCCAATGTCATTGTTAATGAGTTCCATGATGATGCACTCCATAGCCTTGCAGACCAGGCTAGTCAAGCTTATGGGGCGATAGTTACCAGCATCAGTTGTGGCTCCTCCTTTGTGGAAAGGAATAACCATTGCTGTGCGCCATTCTATGGGCATGTAGCCTGTGGAGAGGCTAGGTTGAACAGCGTGTTTAGGTTTGGGGTTAGTTTGTTCTGTAGTTCGTGCAAGATGCAGCCTGGGACACCATCTGGCCCCATTGATGCTGTGTTTTTGGCTTTTGAAAGGGCTGTTTTCACCTGTGCTTCTGTGATTTCCGGGACACTACACTTTTCCGGTATTGTTGTGGGCCCTTTTGAAGGTAAGAGGGAGGTGAAGTTTGCACTGAATCTATCTGCCAGTATGTTGGCAATATCAGTAGGTTCAGTATATTTTGTGCTATTTTGCACTATCTCAGAGCATATCTGTGAGTTGCCACTTAGATTTTTGACATAGCTAAAGAAGGCTCTGTGGTTATCTTTCGAGTCCTTGGCTATTTTTCTTTTGAAGTTAGCCTTGGATGATTTTATGAGGGACCTTAGTTTCTTACTGATACTGATCAGGGATGTCTTTCCTTCTTGGGATTTGCTTTTTTCTGAACTAGTTTCCTCCTTTTGTTGTATAACCTGTTTATGGCAGGGGTCCACTAGACTGGTTTCCTTCTCTTAGGGGAGTGAGTCTTGGTTTTGCTAGGGATGGCACGATCCATGCATCCTTGTAGGTGCTCATAGAGTGCAATTGTAAAGGATTCTGCACCTTGGGCAGTGTTATCCTTTAGCGTGGGGGCTGTGAAACTTACCACCTCTGACTTAAGTAAGGTGAAGTTTGCTTTAGAAAAGGTTTTCACTGTGGTTTCCTTGGTTGGGGCTGTTGGTGGGGTGTGGACATCCAGGGTGATTAGTTTATGGTCTGATCTAACCAGTGATGGGTTGACCTCCAGTACAGAGCACCTGTCACCCATGTTGGTGATTACCAGGTCCAATATGTTGTGGCCTCTGGTAGGGGAGTTTGCCAGCTGATCCAGGGCATTGAGTTGATAAATTCCAGCAAGCGCTGAGCCTGGGAGTTTGTACTCAGGTAGTTTTCCCAGTTAATGGTAGGGTAATTGAAATCTCCCAAGATCAGGGTGTTTGGTAGGACCTTCATGTTTTCCAGTGTCCCCAGAAAGGCGGTGTGGTGGTCCTGGTTCATGGAGGGTGATCTGTAGCAGGCCATAATTTGCATTGCAGATTTGCCCGATGTTAGTTGCACATCGATGATCTCAGAGGTATCATGCTGCACCACTAACCTGGAGGTGTGGGTATCCTTGATGAATATGGATACACCCCCTCCTTTTGTGTTTCGGTCCATGTTCTGTGGCCAAAATGTGTGGAATGAGTTGTAGATCAGTAGTGCCTGAGTGCTCTTTGGAGCCTTGAACCAGGTTTCAGTTACTGCATAGATGTCGACTTTCTCCATACTTAGGAGTGCTTCAAGCGCATGCATTTTGAGATTTAAACTCCTGGCGTTGAGTCGCATACCCCTCAGTTTTTTACTTGTGCTGTTTACAGAGGTGGGTTTGAATTTTGAGCCTTGCCTAAAAAAGGCACTATAGGGGCAGCAAGAGCCTTGGCCAGTATTTGAAAGCCAAGGGGTGACAGGTGCAAGCCATCTCTTATGAAGCAACGTGGCTTGTTGAGCATGTCATCCCAGGCTGACAGACACTGGATCCCCTTTGAATGACACCAGAAGTTTAGCCAATTGTTGAAATTGATAATTTTTTCTTTATACTGAGGTATCATTCTTGGTGAGGGAAGGATGCTACTCAGGGTCAGGGTCATACCTGCCTGGGCTACATGATCAGAAAGCTCTTCCATTTTTCTTTTCATGTAGTCCAGGGAGGTACGTCTCGAGTCATTCACACCAACATGAACAATGACAGAATCATATTTGTACTTGTTCTGGAGTGACCTGAGTGCTTGTGTTATGTGGCGGATTCTGGCTCTTGACAGGCAGCTAGCAGTAACCTTCTCTTTGTCCAGCCTTGTGAGTGGGACGTCAGTGTGCCTGACTATTGAGTCACCTATTACTAGTGTGTTAGGTATGTTATTTTGCCTTAAGGGCTGTGATTGTGCGGCACATTGATTTTGTGTTTTATGTGTTGTCCGGTTTATGAAGGGAGGTGCAGGTTTTGTGGGTGAATGCTTTGGAGCTCTCTGATGCTTTTGCAGGTTTTTATTTAGAGCCTCTGAGTATGATTTTGTGTATTTATGTGTATCTTTTGCCAGTGCTCATTTAGTAGGTCTGTGTGAGGCTGGTGGTGTGGTGCAAGTGTTAACCTTCTCCTCATGACTGTCTGTTCCAGTCTTGGGTGGAGATATCTTAGCCTCCAGTTTGGCTGTATAATTGCATCTCTCACATATGTTAGTGTTTTGTGGTAGGAGGAGAGGGATGTCTGTGTACATGAGGCAGTTGTAACATTGCCTCAGGATACCCAGATTCACCAGCTGGACTGGAGAGTACACCTGACGTTGCCCTTTGGTCATGCCTGAATAATAGGGTGAGCTGCTTAGTCACTTGGTTGGTGAGGGGTGGATAAAGATCCTTGCCCTGCTGGGCAGTCAAGTGTCGGAGTATATTAGTGCTTGCTATTAGGTCTGTGCAAGTGCTGGACTCTAGGATGCTTTTTGAGTGCTTAGGTTGAGAGTTAGACTAGTTTCAAGTGAAAAACTGAAGGAGACTTAGTGGAGCCAGGAATAATTTAACCCTAGCTAACTGCTGCTGCCCAGCGCACAAAACCATGCAATGCATTTTTTTAAACTACTAACTTCTGGGCTGGAACTACTCCTCCAGGGACAGATGGCTGCTCAAAGTTCCCCTCTCTCACAGGTGAAGAGAGAAAGTTCCCTCTATCCAAGTAAGGTATGGGAAACTCAGAAACTTGTAACACAGCCCTGAATTCAGCACTAGCCTGAACACTGGACTATACTAGCTTAGAAAGGTGGGAAACAAGAAATGTATTTATTTATTTTTTTTTGAAAAGATAAGTCAAAAACAGTAAAAAGTACACTTAAAACAGCTTTAAACGACTACAAGTGATCAGAAAAGGCTATCACACTTTAGTGTGTAGTCTACAACAGTTAAACAATTTATTTAAACAAAAACAACTTTTTAAAAGTGCAGGCAGTCAGATAAGTACAAGATGTGAAAAAAAAAGCTTTTAAATCACAATAAGTGCTGGAAAATCAGTGTTTATGTGGAAAACTGTTAAGTACAGCAAGAAAATGCAGAAAACTCAATCACTCCAAAGTTTCTCTTTTAAGCTAGAAGGCTTATATCAGTTTAAGGCTTTCTAGTGCTTTCCAGTAGTTTATTTACAGGAAAGATGGGAAACAAGCACAGATGTGGTCTTTTAAACCAGAAAGTTGAAAGAGATGGACAACTTCCCGAATGGTCAATAAACTACAATTCCTGGGCCAAGAACCCTCCTCTTGTGGTAGACAGGCTACCTAGTACTTACCACTCCCACTGATAAGCTAGAAGGCTGCACTCCAATACAAGGGCTTGGGGGGGCTCAGAAGCTTACAAGCAGTCCTGGATACAGCAAATCTGTACCTGGACTAGACTAGTTACGAGAAAGGTGGGGATAAAGCACAAACACGGGCTTTAAAACCAGAAAGTTGAGATAGATGGAAGAAAAACTTCCCAAACGGCTGAATGGTCAATAAACTACAATTCCTGGGCCAAGAACCCTCCTCTTGTGGTAGACAGGCTACCTAGTACTTACCACTCCCACTGATAAGCTAGAAGGCTGCACTCCAATACAAGGGCTTGGGGGGGCTCAGAAGCTTACAAACAGTCCTGGATACAGCAAATCTGTACCTGGACTAGACTAGTTACGAGAAAGGTGGGGATAAAGCACAAACACAGGCTTTAAAACCAGAAAGTTGAGAGAGATGGAAGAAAAACTTCCCAAACGGCTGAATGGTCAATAAACTACAATTCCTAGGCCAAGAACCACTCCTCTTGTGGTAGACAGGCTACCTAGTACTTACCACTCCCACTGATAAGCTAGAAGGCTGCACTCCAACACAAGGGCTTGGGGGGGCTCAGAAGCTTACAAACAGTCCTGGATACAGCAAATCTGTACCTGGACTAGACTAGTTACGAGAAAGGTGGGTATCACGCACAAACACGGGCTTTAAAACCAGAAAGTTGAGAGAAATGGAAAAAAAAACTGCCCAAACGGCCAAAAATCTACAATTTCTGGGCCAGAACCACATCTCTTGTGGTATATAGGCTACCTAATGCTTACCACTCCCACTGATAAGCTAGAAGGTTTCCCTCCAACACAGAAAGGCTTGGGGGGCTCAGAAGCTTACAAAGAGTCCTGGATACAGCAAATCTTTACCTGGACTAGACTAGTTACAGAAAAGGTGGGGAAGAAGCGCAAACGCAGGTTTTTAAGCCAGCAAGTTGAAAGAGATGGAAAACTGCCTAAACGGCCAATAAACTACAATTTATGGGCCAAAACCCACTCTTCCCATGGTAGATAGGCTACCTGTTGCTTACCACTCCCACTGATAAGCTAGAAGGCTTCCCTCCAACACAGAAAGGCTTGGGGGAGGCTCAGAAGCTTACAAAGAGTCCTGGATACAGCAAATCTGTACCTGGACTAGACTAGTAACAGGAAAGGCAGGAAACAAGCACAAACACAGGCTTTTAAATCAGAAGGTTGAAAGAGATGGAAGAGCTTCCCAAACGGCCAATAAACTATAATTTATGGGCCAGAAACCTCTTCTTCTGTGGTAGATAGGCTACCTAGTGCTTACCACTCCCATGTGACTTAGTTCTCATGCTTGACAGTACATCCTGCAGTACAGAAGAAGACACACAGAAAAGAGAATATCCATTGCTGATCCTTTTTTTTTGTACTACTGATATTTTATCAGGAACAGTGCAGAAATACAAGGAAAACCAGGTACATTTCTCACTCTTTTGTTTTGCAGAACGTATGTGATTTTTCTTATATTTTGCTCTGTACTCTAAATATATTCCAAATTCAGACCTCTCAACTGTAACGAGTTCCTCGGTATTTTCTGGTTTTGGGCTCAAAATAATAGGGTGCCATGAATTCCCAATTGGACCCTTTAAATCCCAATTTCAGCAATAAATTAAAAAAAACAACACTCCTTGGTGGCAGCGTCTTCTCCTTTAAGGGGGGAGCATGCAGTTTTACTGTTACACAGAAGTCGTTTTACTGAATTTTATACTTTTTGTTTCCCTATGCTCCAAAATTATGCGTAATACTTAAACTGTCTTCAAATACACACACAAACCCACCACCTAGACATGTACAACTGTTTACATCCTAATGTAATAATTACTAACTAGGGAAACAAAGCATTCTAATGTAATAATTACTAAGTAGGGAAAAGGTAATAATTTTTTTGCTTTTTTGTCCTTGTGAAGTTAATCAAGGACTACAGCACTTAGAGAATCACCATTTAACAAATCACTTTACTGAAAATTACTTATGACCACCAAAGTACCACAACTGTGATACTGTATATTTTGTAAGGGTGATGCTTTGGGTTGTATGATTAATGTAACATGAAAACAAATGATTTACTTATACCAGGCAATAATGTTTACCTTTTAGGTTAAAATCTGAACTTGAAACTGTACAAACATAATATACTGCTCTACAGAAGAAAGGTCAACAACAGACATACAACAGCAGTGTCAAAGTACACAGTCTCTTTGCTTTTATAATATGATTAGCCCCATGATAAAGGAGCCTACCTATAATAAGACAGCAGGCCATTGCTCAGCAGCTCAGCAGAAACCAGTGTGGCTGATAACTCTTCAGGAAATCGGTCCACTTAAAGAGCCAAGGTCAGTGCAGTTAAGGGTAAAAGTGTAGAATACGTATAGGTATGCATCACTTCTGTATTAAACACATTATTTTTTTTCCAAAAAAGAAGCGTGATAATTTTAAATGGGAAGCAGTTTATATTAACTTCTCAAAATGGGTTATTTGCTGTGTTGTGATGAGGACAAAGGGTGTGGCTTTTGTCGGGTTTTGTTTCATTTAAAGTTATCAACCCTGCAGAAAATTTCTCAGCTGTGTAATGTTAAAAAAAGTGTAAGCATCGCCACAACAACAATTTTGCCATAGCTGATAAGCGATAACGAGTTAAGTCTTTCTTGCAGTTTGCAAATATACATAGTCATGTACTCATGGCGATCACCATGAAAAATTCGGTCGAGATACGTCAATCAATCATTGTAAACATGCCCAAAGCTGCAAGAACTTATGAAACAAGACTGCCTTGATCATTTTCACAGGGAAAGTAATGGTTCATTATGGCTAGCTTGGCTGCATACTAGAAATGTTTCCAGATGCTGCCTCCGTGTAATGTCAGACAATTTCTGTTAAACACACTGACAATGCAGAAACCAGCCGATCCCCCCAGCCAGCAACTATTTGGTACAATGCCTGTTTTAACATACTTGGCTGTGTTTTACACTGGACGTATGTCGAAATGCTTATGCAGCTAGTGATTCTCTTGCTGAAAAATCACATTTTTAAACTAACAAAGTCAAAACTTTAGTTAATATTAACTAGGGTTGCCTCCTTTTCAGATAGCCAAAGTGGGACAATTGTGGAACAAACATCAGATTTTGCAAGCCAAAACATACCCACGGCCAGTACAAGGGACAGAACTTCACTTTTTTGCCTAAATAAAAGCTTATTCTTGTAGCATTTTAGTTGCTTATTCTGTTTCTTATAACATTTAGGTGTTTCAGATACAGAATAACAGTTTTATGCAACTATTACATAAAATATAGGAAATAATTTTGCCCTGATATTTCAGGACAGTTGCCATTCTTACAATATTTTTGCAGGGCACAACTGTCCAAAGAGGGACTGTCCCTCGCAAAGTGGGACAGGTGGTAACCCTAATTTTAATGCCTTTTGTATGAGCTGCATGGAAGTATATGGAAGACCTGTTGTATGAGCTGAATCTGAGGAGAACACTCATAGGTTCATAGGTTGGTACTAGGCTATTAGCCCTAGGGCCTATACAAGCCTAGCCATAACAATTCCCTGGATATTTCTTCCCACAATATTTACTTCTCTGGAACCCTGTCTAGAAGGGAGACTGACATGATCCCCGGGGTGAATTTCCTATCTCCCATAGGGAGGTTCATAGGTAGATACTAGGCTACTAGCCCTGGGGCCTATACAAGCCCAGCCAAAAAGGTACCCTGGCTTTTGCCACCCAAGAAAATTATTTTCCTGCACCACTGTTGAGCAGAGCCACAGAGGTGATCCCTGGGGTGAATTTCCTATTTCCCATCCAACCATCAAGATTTTTCTTGAAGAGTGCTAATGAGGAGCTTTGTTTGATATAGATAGGTAGTTTATTCCAGAGTACAAGAAGTCTCTGGGACAGGAATCTATCCCTTTGGCATGTTCTGTTTATTGTGGTGAAAAGGTTTAGGTCCCTAGAGCATGTGGCTCTGAGGGATTGGGATTTTTTTAAGTGGAGCATGTCCAACAGCTCTGGGTTTGACATAGCTTTGTATGTTAGGCAGAGATCACCTCTGAGTAGGCGATATGCGACGGAGTAAGGCTGGAGTTTTTTGAGACGGTCTGCATAGAAAATCTGTTTGAGGCCGTTAATCCTCTTTGTGAGGCATTTCTGCGACCTTTCCAGTTGTTGTAGATGTCTTGTGAGGTACATACCAAAAGGGGTATTGTACTCTATAATGGGTCTAATGAGTGATGAGTAGCGGGGAACAATGACCTCTTTTTTTCTGGATAAGAAACCTTTTGTGATGAGGTGTGTCATGTAGAAGGATTTCCTGACTACTGTGGTGATGGGATTATCAAAGGAGAGACTACTGTCCATCTGTGTACCAAGGTCTCTTATCACACTTTCAGTGTTAAGTATGCTACTGCCTATGTTGTAGGTCATGGGTACAGAGTTTTTACCAAAGGGGATGAAAATGCACTTTTTGGCACTGAGCTTGAGGCCATGGCTTTGACACCAGGCATCTGTCTCATTGAGGCCCTTTTGTAGGGTGTCCACATCGTTAGGAGTTTCAATTATGGCTCCTAATTTGCAGTCATCTGCGAACTTCGTTAGCCAAAGACCTTCTGTGTTAGCCTGTATGTCAGAGAAGTAGATACCAAACAGGAGATGACCCAGGACTGAACCCTGTGGTACTCCACTTGTCAATGGTCTGAAGTCGGATTTAGAGTCTGCTACTTTCACAGTGTGGTTCTGTCAGTGAGCCAGTTGGCAACCCATCTTGTGACATAGGGATTTATACCTAGTTTAGTGAGTTTATCTATAATTCCAGAGTGGGGGATGGTGTTGAAAGCATTGGCAAGATCTAGATTGGCTGTGTGAACCACCTTACTCTTGTCTACGGCTTTGGTGACTGCTTCAAATAAGTCTATCAGGTTTAGGAGACATGATCTGCCTTTTACAAACCCGAACTGGGTGGGGTTCAGAGTTTGAAGATTACCAATGTCTTTGTTTATAAGTTCCATGATGATAAGTTCCATGGCCTTGCAGACCAGGCTCGTCAGGCTAATGGAGCGGTAGTTCCCAGGAACCGTGGTGGCTCCCACCTTGTGGAGTGGGAAAACTGTTGCTGTGCACCATTCAGCAGGCACAAAGCCTGAGGTGAGGCTATGATTGAACATGGTACCTAGGTGGGGTGCCAGTTCATTCTGTAGTTCATGTAGAACGCAGCCTGGGATGTTGTCTGGTCCCATGGATGCTGTGATCTTGGCTTTGGAGAGTGTGGTTTTAACCTGTGAAGTGGTGATTACAAGAACTTTGTATCCTTCCAGTATAGAGACGGGCTCTTTAGGGGGTAAAATTAGCACTGAACCTCTCTGCCAGGATGTTGGCAATAACAGTTGGGTCTGTATATTTAGTGCCATTGTGCTGTAACTCAGAGCAGATCTGAGTGTTGCCATTGAGATTCTTGACATAGCTATAGAATGCTTTGTGGTTGTCTTTAGAATCAGTGGTTATTTTGTTTTCGTAACTAGCTTTGGAGGATTTTATGAGGGATCTCAGCTTCTTACTGAGGCTGACCAGGGAGCTCCTCCACTCATGGGATTTTACTCTCTTTTGCAACAATTTCTTCCTTCTGCTTTACAGTTTGTTTATGGTAGGGGCCCACCAGATTGGCTTCCTTTTTTTGGAGGATAGTGTCTTGGTTCTGTTTGGGATAGCACGATCCATGCACTCATGTAAGTGCTTATAAAGTGCAATTGTGTAGGATTCAGTAGTCATAACTGTATTGTCCATCTGCATGGGTGTCATGAAGTTCACCACTTCTGTCTTAAGAAGCATGAAGTTGGCTTTGTAGGAAAACATCAAGGTTCCTTTTGAAGAGGGCCAATGAGGCGCTCTGCTTGACATGTATGGGCAGTCTATTGCAGAGTATGGGGAGTCTCTCGGTCAGGAACTTATCCCTCCAGCATGTTTTGTTCATTGTGATTACAAGGTTTAGATCCCTGGAGCATGTGGCTCTGAGGGATTGGGATTTCTTTAAGTGGAGCATGTCCAACAGCTCAGGGTTTGACATGGCCTTGTATGTTAAGCAGAGATCACCTCTGAGTAGATGATATGCCACAGAGTATAGCTGGAGTTTTTTTTAGACGGTCAGCATATGGCATTTGCTTTAGGCCTGTGATTCTTTTAGTGAGGTATTTCTGTGGCCTTTCCAGCTGTTGCAGATGTCTTGTGAGGTACATACCAAATGGGGCATTATACTCTATAATGGGTCTAAAGAGGGATGAGTACAGTGGGACAATGACCTCCTTTTTTTCTGGATGAAAAGCCCTTAGTTATGAGGTGTGCCACATAGAAAGATTTCCTGACTGTTGTGGTGATGTGGTTATTGAAAGTGAGACCACTGTTCACCTGTGTCCCTAAGTCTCTCATCACACTTTCGATGTTTAGTGTACTGCCACCTATGTGGTAATTCATGGGTACATGTTTCTTTCCAAAGGGGATAACTATACATTTCTTGGCATTAAGCTTGAGCCCATGGCTCTGGCACCAGGCATCTGTTTCTGTAAGGCCTTTTTGTAGAATATCCACATCATTTGATGATTCAATAATGGCTCCCAGTTTGCAGTCATCTGCGAACTTTGTTAGCCAGAGTCCCTTAGTGTTGGCCTGTACTTCAGAGAAGTAGATGCCAAACAAGAGTGGTCCCAGGACTGAAACCTGAGGTACTTCACTTGTCACTTGTCTGGAGCTGGATTTGGAGTCGGCTACTTTTACAGTCTGGGTTCTGTCACTAAGCCAGTTGGCAACCCATCGAGTGATGTAGAGATTTATGCCCAGCTTAGTAAGTTTATCTATGATTCCAGAGTGGGGGATGGTGTCGAAGGCCTTGGCGAGGTCCAGATAGGCTGTGTGGACCGCCTTACCCTCATCCACAGCTCTGGAGACTGATTCAAAGAAGTCAATCAGATTCAGGAGACAAGATCGGCCCTTCACAAACCCAAACTGGGTGGTGTCCAGTGTTTGAAGATTGCCAATGTCTTTGTTTATAAGTTCCATGATAATGCGTTCCATGCCCTTGCAGATCAGGCTTATCAGACTGATGGGACAGTAGTTCCCGGGATCCAAGGCGGATCCCCCCTTGTGGAGAGGGATAACTGTAGCTGTGTGCCACTCAGTGGGCATGAAGCCTGAGGCAAGGCTATGATTAAACATGACACTTAGGTGAGGTGCCAGTTCATTTTGTAGTTCATGTAGTACATAGCCTGGGATGCCATTTGATCCCATGGATGCTGTATTCTTAACTTTGGAGAGTGCGGTGTCTACTTGTGTGGCTGTAATTACTGGAATATGGCAATCGTTTGGTATTGAGATGGGCCCTTTAGGGGGTGAGAGGGGGGTGAAGTTGGCACTAAATCGATCTGCCAGGATATTGGCAATATCCTTGGGATCAGTATATTTAATGCCATACTGTTGTAGCTCAGAGCAGATCTGAGCATTGCCATTTAGATTCTTGACATAACTATAGAATGCCTTGTGGTTTTCTTTGGAATCCTTGGCAATTTTATTTTCATAACTAACTTTTGAGGATTTTATGAGGGATCTCAGCTTCTTACTGAGGCTGGTGAGGGAGTTTTTTGCATCCTGGGATTTTCCTCTTTTCTGCAACAGTTTCTTCCTTCTGTTGTATAGTTTGTTTATAGCAGGGGACCACCAGATTGGCTTCCTTTTTTTGGAGAAGAGCATCTTGGTTCTATTTGAGATGGCACAATTCATGCAGGAGTGGATGTGCTCGTACAGTGCCTTAGTGTGGGATTCTGCAGTCGAACGTTCAGATTCCGTCTGCATGGGTGTCGTGAAGTTTGTCACTTCTGACTTCAGTAGCATGAAGTTGGCTTTGGAGAAGTTTTTTAAGGAGGTTTACTTACTGGGGGGTGGGGGTGGGATGTGGATGTCAAGGTTGATTTGCTTATGATCAGACCTGACCAATGAGGGGGAGACCGCTGGTGTGGAGCATCTATCTCCCATGTTGGTAATGATCAGGTCTAGGATATTGGAGCCCCTGGTGGGACAATGGATTAGTTGATCCAGGGCATTTGAATTTATGAATTTCAAGAACCTTTGGGAAAAGGAGTTGGTACTCAAGTAGTTTTCCCAGTTAATTGCAGGGTAGTTGAAATCACCCAGTATTAGGGTGTTTGCTTGTATCTTAATATTTTCCCGTATGTTTAGAAAGGTGTAGTGATAATCTTGGGGCATGGTGGGGGATCTGTAGCAAGCTACAGTTTGGATTGCAGTCTTACCTAGTGTTAGTTGCACCTGGAAAATTTCAGATGCATTGTGTTGAGCAACTAGCCTGGAGGTGTGAATATCCTTGGTGAATATGGACCCTCCCCCACCTTTAATGTTTCGGTCTTGGTTTTGTGGCCGAAAAGTGTGGTAAGATTTGTAGCCTGGTATTGCAGGGGTGCTCTCTAGAGCCTTGAACCAGGTCTCAGTTACTGCACAGATATCGATGTTCTCCATTTTTAGGAGTGCCTCGAGAGAGTGCATTTTGAGGTTTAGACTTCTTGCATTGAGTAGCATTACCTTCAGATTTTGCATGCTTGTATCTGTTACGGTGGTGGTTTTATCCTTTGAACATTGCCTAAAAAAGGCACTATAGGGGTGGCAAGAGCTTTAGCCAGTAACCTGTATCCCAGGGGCAACAGGTGCAGACCATCTCTGGCAAAGCATCATGGTTTGTTGATCATATCTTCCCAGGCAGACTGATACTGGATCCCCATTGAATGACACCAGTAGCTTAGCCAATTGTTGAAGTCAATCATTTTGTCCTTATACTGTGGTATCATTCTGGGTGAAGGCAAGATGCTACCCAGAGCTAGGGTCATACCTGCCTGGGCCACATGATCCAAGTGCTCTTCCATGTCTCTTTTCATGCAGTCCAGGGAGGTACGTCTCAAGTCATTTACTCCCACATGGACAATGACCGAGTCGTATTTGTACTTGTTGTGGAGTGACTTGAGTGCATGCGTTATGTGGCAGATCCTAGTACCCGACAGGCAGCTGACTGTAATTTTCTCTTTGATCACCCTGGTGAGTGGGATATCAGTGTGCCTAACTATAGTCACCCATGACTAAAGTGTTTGGTACATTGTTTTGCCTTAGGGGCTGTTGTTGAGTGGCACACTGGTGTTGTGAGCTATGTGTCACTTTGGTTGTGACTGGTGTTTGTTTGCATTTCAGCTTCGGAGGTCTTTGTTGCTTGGGCAGGTTAATGTTAAGGGCCTCCGCATATGTGGGTTTAGTGTTGCTATGTGTGGGTGTTGATGGTGTGGGTTTTGAAGGGCTATGAGTTTCTTGAGGTGTAGTGCAGGTGTTAACCATCTCCTCTTGAATGTCTAGCACAATCTTGGCTGGAGAGAGCTTTGCTTCTATGTGCTCAGCACATGCATGTGCTAAAACTTGCGATGAGTACAATTGGAGTTGTAAGTTAATTATAAATGTACTTCTGCTCTGTGATCTCTGTTATTAGGGTTATTTCAGTTCAAAGGATGGCAACAAAATGTACTGCTAAGCTTTAACTATCAAGTGCACATTTTCAGTTTTTTCCCCAAGCAAGTTTTAAGGTCTGAGTGTTGCTACCAAACTGCTGCTTCTGTTCAGTGTAAGGATTCATTTATGTAGAATTGTCAGCACTTTCATTTTCTGAGTGTGAGTGGTTCTGGGTTTTAATTTTAACTATTTTAAAAACATCAGAAAAATTCTCTAATTCTATCACTTTTTCTCCCTCCACAACCTTATTCAGGTAGTAATCTCTGCTACACTAATAACTCGACCATTATAAAGAAAAAATGTTGAATCATTTTCGTAACTCCTACTCAAAGCTCTGTACACCTAGAATACAGACTTAGGGCCAGTGACAGAAACGTTCATCCACAGAAGCTTTTCTCTCAATTGACTGATCCCCTCCATGTCACATGATTCATATCCATAATAGGATTTTAGGAGGTTACTAGGCCCTAGGGCCATTACAAGCCTAGCCATGTTATACCCCTTGTACTATACACCGCAATTGGAACTAGATATTACAATTTTTTTAACCAACATGGCCATAATATTGATTTCACTGCACTTTATGGATTCCAACTTCAGATCCTTGGAAGCTGTAATTTGCAGTGCCACTAAGAGGTTGTTTGTATTTGTGACTTTTTAAAAAATATATAGAGTCTTAATTCCGGCAGATACCAGTTTGTCCATTAGAATTGTACTCATTATAAAAAAAACAGAAAAGTACTTTCTACTCTCAGAGTGTAAATATCTTAAGCAGTACCTACTGAAAGGTGAGTTGGTTTGGTTTAGTAATATAGGAATTACTGTTAGGTTTAATACCTCAGTGTTCTGGCTAATTTTCTTATTGTTAGACTTCTTATAGGATCATAAGATCATAAGAATCATAAGAAGTTACTAGGCTATTGGCCCTGAGGCCCTTACAAGCCTAGCTAAGAATTTAGCCCATGTTCCAACAAGTCAGCACCCTATGCCACTGTCCAGCAGGGACACAGGTGGAATCCCAGGGGTGTATTTTTTGTTACCCATCAAGTTATCTAGGTTGCGCTTAAAAAGGGTTAATGAGGTACTCTGCGTTACATGGAGAGAGAGTCTATTCTACAAAAGGGGGAGTCTCTGGGACACAAATCTGTCCTACCAACAAGTCCTACTGATGTCACAGACCAGACTGAGGTTGTGCGTATGGGTTACTCGAGTGGAGCATGACTTGCGGATATGCAGCAGTCCCATCAGGGCAGAGTCTGAGATTGCTTTGTATGCCAGACAGAGCCACGTCTGAGGAATCTGTAGGAGACTGAGTAGAGGGACAGGGCTTTTAACCTATCTGTGTAGGGTAGATGTTTGAGGCCCTGGATTCCCTGGGTGAGGAACCTCTGTGGTGTCTCCAGCTGCTGCATGTGCTTTGTGAGGTACATGCCGAAAGGGGCGTTGTACTCAATAATGGGTCTTATAAGAGAAGAATACAGGGATGTTATGACCACCTTGTCCCTGGATGAGATACCCTTACTAATGAGGTGGGCCATGTAGAAAGCTTTCCATACAATGGTGGCAATACGGTGGTCAAAAGTCAGTTTGATATCAACCTGGTTGCCCAAGTTCCTCACGATTGATTGAGTGCTTAGGACCTTATTATCAATATGATAATTTGTGGGGACATCACTCTCCCCAAAAGGGATGATGATGCATTTTTTTGGCATTCAGTTTGAGGTCATGTTTCTGGCACCAGTCATTTGTTTGGGTGAGAGCCTCTTGGAGGATGTCCACATCACTAGGGGAATTGATGACAGCACCCAGCCTGCAGTCATCTGCAAATCTGGTCAGCCAAAGCCCACTAGATTTGGCCTGCACCTCCAAGAAGTATATACCAAACAGCAGAGGCCCAAAGACCAATCCATAGGGTACACCGCTTGTTACGCATCTACAACTTGAGGTGGCTTCCCCTATTTTGACTAGGTGGGTTCCATCAGTGAACCAGTTTACTTCCATCTGGTAACATATGAATTGATGCCTAGTTTAGAGAGTTTATCTATTATATCTGAGTGGGGAATAGTATCGAAGGCTTTCACCAGGTCAACCTAGGTGGTGTGCACCATCTTCCCCTCATCTGTGGCCTTGGTGACCATCTCAATGAATTCGACCAAATTTAACAGGCATGACCTCCCCTTGACAAAAACCAAACTGTGTGGGATCAAGTGTCTGGAGGTTGCCAATGTCCTTGTTAATGAGGTCCATAATAATTAGCTCCATGGCCTTGCAGATCAGGCTAGTTAGGTTAATGGGTCTATAATTTCCTGGATTGCTGGATGCTCCACCTTTGTGCAAGAGGATGACAGTAGCTGGGATGCTCATTTCTTTCCAAATGTGGACCTTGCAACATTGTTATTTGCACAGACAGTACATTTCTTAATATAATTCAGTACTCTTTGCTTTTTCTCTGCCCATGTAAAGCCTTTGTTTTGTGTTTTGATTAATTTCCTTGCTAGTGGTTGAACTGCATTCTTACTAGGTTAATTGTGTTGGAATGTTATTTATTGTGACTAATAAATGGTGATGTGGCAAGCAGTCATGTTAACAAAGTAGTTTGTTCATGTAATTGCTGTTTACATCAGAATAACAAATGAATAAGCCAGTTTACTGATATGGCAGTTTGATTTACCAGTCTAGTTAGATATTTCAGAAAAGGGAATTCATTCAGTTATATTCACTTTGAACAGCATCAAACACTGTGTAGGCAAAGAAAACTTGATGTCACTATTTCATTATAGAGAAATTCAGGCAGATTTCAATAAATAAATAAGTGCACATGATATGAAAGCATACCTCTCAATATTTCAGAGCAAGAACCCAAAGCCAAAAATAATGGTGGTACAAAGGCCCAAAAATAAGGACAGATTTTAAATATTGCTCCTGTAATCTCAGATACTTACTAGACTAATAGGTTTTTGCATTATATTGTATTTTCTGAGGGATATGTCAAGTCTGAAATTCAAATGTCTGCCATTATTTATTATTTAGTGACTTCAGTCTTCATGTTGGTGTTCCATAATTCCACTGGAGTGGATGGGGTTGCATGTTTGTGTATGTAAATTTTAGGTTAATCAGTGTCCCGATTCTTGGCCAGTTGTACCTACTTTTCATAAGCCTTTGTCCAGATTTTTGATGTTTCCAGGTCGAGAGGCATGATTCCCATAGAAATTTGGCTGCCCAATAGTACATCAGTGTCTGGAGTTTTTTTCTGTTGGTTTATGCTTGATTTACAATGGGCACACTGGTTGGCTGTCCAATCAGCAAGCTCATTTTTGAATAGCAATGAGATAATATTGTACAATACTGTACACCTTAAGTCTAATAAGACATCAACTCTTGTTCTGCGTATGCGATATTATAATTTTATACAGACACTGCAACTTAACATCCAGCTATCTGCTTTTCTTGGTGTAATCTATCTGCATTCAACTTTACTCCCAAACAGGATTACAATCTTTCTTGATGTCACTTTCAAACTTATAGTTTACTGTCTGTATCCATTAATATTCCTGGCTATAAATAGCTGTTTATTTATTATTTCTTTAGTTGTTCACTTATTTAGTTATTTTGTGGGCTGTTTTTTGATTAGAATACAAATGAACATAAAATAAGCCAAGGGTTTACATATATGTAAACTGAAAATAATTATAATAGTAATTATTTTTCACATTGCTTGGTTAAAAGAAACTTGCATGGGCATAAAATATGACAGAATGGTACTTTTTAACACTTCTAGTGTGTTTATACTTCTGAGTAAATGTTTGATAATATTTAAATGCTGTTGTGATGTGTTCTATATATAGACTGTATGTAGCCTGTCAACATGTGAATACAGGAGGCATTTATTTTGTCATGACTATTTAGCTTATAGTAAGGATATATTGTATGTAGATGGTTGATCTTCACCGATGTCATTCAAAATATCCCATTCTCTTGCAGATGTTGTGATTTTTTTTTTTTTTAGATTTATAAACTATTACTAGGATAATGAACTGGGGGACCTTTCTAAGCCTAGCCAAGTTTACCCGAAAGAATAATGATGTCCTCTATCCAAAGAGGACATTGAGGGCCAGGCATTTATAAGTTACCTCTGTCCATGAGGGATATTGGTACCAGACCCAGTGTAAATTTTCTTTTCCCCATCCACTGGTCTAGGTTGCTCTTAAACTGGTTAATAAATCAGCTCATCTTCACATGGATGTTAAGCCTCTTCAATAGGAGGGGCAGTCTCTGGGACACCTAACTGTCTCTCCAACATGTTCTGTTTAAGTCGCAGACAAAATTAAGGTCCCTATACCTTGTATTTCTGGTATTCTTTGACTTACAAATATGTAGGAGATTCATAAGTGTGATGTTTGTGAATGCCTTGTAAGCCAGATATAGATCAACCCTCAGCAATCTATAAGACACTGAGTAGAAAAAAATAGCTTTAAGGCACTCTGCATAAGGCAGGTTTGTTATACCATGTTTTCTTTTTGCAAGGAACCTCTGAGGTCACTCTATTTGCTACATATGTCTGGTCAGGTACATACCAAAGGGAGCGTTGTACTCTATGATTGTTCCGATAAGTGTGAAGTACAGTGGAATAATGACGTCTTTGGAATAGATGACATCCTCTTTCTTATAAGTTTCACACTATAAAAGGATTTCCTCACCACTGTGGTCATGTGGTGGTCGAATATAAAGCTAATATGTATATGTCTACCCAAATCCCTGACCACTGAGTTGACTCTTAGGGATGTATTATCAACATGGTAAATTTGTTTGGGATGGTTGCTTCCCAAAGGGTACAATTATACATTTCTTAGCATTGATTTTAAGACCATGACTTTGGCACCATTTGTTAGTCAGACATAGGCCTTCTTGAAGAATGCTAGTGTCTTCCGGGGAGTTGATGATACCTTCCATCTTACAATCATCTGCAAACTTAGTCAGCCATAAACCTTCAGTATTTGCTTCCATTTTAGAAGAATAGATGCCAAAAAGGAGCCAATCCATTACCAAGCCCTGGGAGACTCTGCTAATGACTAGCCTCTTGGTGGAGGTGGCTTTACCTATTTTGACCTCCTGAGTCCTATCTGTGAGCCAGTTGGTTATCCAGTAGGTGATAAAAGGGTTTATACCTAAATTAGTGAACATGTATTTAATGCCTTTGTGGGGAATTGTATCAAAACCCTTGGCCAGGTCGAGGTAAGCTGTGTGCAGTCTTACCTTCATCCAGTGCTTTGATGACCCTTTCAAAAAGGTCTACCAGGTTTAATAAGAATTACCTTCCTTTAACAAAAGCATCTTGTGATGGATCCAATGTTTGCAGGTTGCCTATGTCCTCATTTATCACGTCCATAATGATTCTTTCCATGGCCTTATATATGAGGCTGGTAAGACTTTTCAGCCTGTAATTACCCGGTCAGTGGCTGGATCTCCTTTGTGCAGAGGAATGTCTCTAGCCATCTTCCATTCCTTGGGAACAAAAACTGTCTGAAGGCTCCATTTGAAAAGTGGGACAAGTCATGTTTCATGCTATTTATTAAACATCCTGGGATATTATCAGGCCCCATCGATGCAGTGTGTTTGGCCTTGGAAAGTGCAATGATAACCTGTTCTGTAGTAATTAAAATTAAAAGAAATACTGACCCAATCCATGCAGGTCAAGTACATCAAAAATCAGTCCACACAATCCATGAAAAGGCAAGGAATGTTTATTGTGTTAGCACTTTCACAGTATTTCACGACTGATTCATCAGACAATATCCCATTAAAACAAGGCTTTTTTCTAAAAAGAAGTTCAACCAATAGGAACTCTAATTCAATTATTCAATTTATGAATAACATCACTAAATTTCCTTCTAATAACAGAAGTGTATCACGAGCATAGAAACTGTATACATAGAAATGCGAAACAATCAAAGACATTTCTAAGTATACAGTTTCTAGTGTTGTGATAGTGCTGTGTTTCACAGCACTGTTTGGTGAACCTTTCGTTTCTTTTGCTGGGACTGTTTTTTTGGATTTGTTCCCTAGTAATGGTTGAGAGGGTTTGTGTTACATGGTATTTCCTTTGGAATATCAGGGGCCAGTGGGGGAGAAATTTGAGCTGAACCTGTCAGTCAAAAGGTTAGCAGTGGCCTCTGGTTCAGTGTGGGTGATGCCACTTACAATAAGTTCTGCCTATTACTGTGTATTTCCTCTGAGATTACGGACATAGCTGTAGAAAAGAAAGCTTTATGGTTATTCTTTGTCTGAGAAGCTATTTTTTCTCCAAATTTAGCCTTGGGCCAATTTCTAGCTCTTTCAAGTCCCCCTGTATAAAACCCGCTTTGGTGCGGCTTTGCGCGATTTTGCGCATGGCGCAGCATCGAGCAGCTCCGCTTAATTGGGTTTAAACCATTCTCAGCTCCACAAAGTCTGCTCATCACTTTTTCCCTTAGAACTGATCTAGTTCTCATAATAAACACCCTATTCCTACTCTAAAGCCTGGCACTTGCTCACTAAAGCAATTATATAAGTCAGCACTAAAAAATTTAAAGCACTACACCCTCACAAACTCCCCTTGAGTACCTTGTTCCCCACTGGCCCTTTTTTTCAATTATAAAGGAATTACCAATACTATTCTAGCATGTCCAAAGGTCAGCTGTCAATCTCCGCTCCGGTCCAGCTGGTGAATCTGGGAATCTTGAGGCAATGTTACAACTGCCTCATGTACACAGACAACCCTCTCCTCCTCTCAACAA
This sequence comes from Protopterus annectens, assembly GCF_019279795.1. NCBI lineage: Eukaryota > Metazoa > Chordata > Ceratodontiformes > Protopteridae > Protopterus > Protopterus annectens. The sequence goes on from NC_056730.1 coordinate 447,457,625, forward strand.
ATTCCAACACATGTGAGAGATGCAATCATATAGCCAAACTGGAGGCTAAGCTCCCTCAACTCAGTGCTGGCATAACCAGTCAGGAGAAGAAGGAAACCACACTCACTACAATTCCAGTCTCACATAGACCTACCACGACAGCAAACCAAACACATAAACACACAAAAACATACTCGGAGGCTCTAAATAAAAATCTGCCTAAGCAGCAGAGACCTCCAAACCAGACACCCAAGCAACCGCTACCCCAAAACAAAACACATGCAACACATAGCTCACAAAGCCAGTGTGCCGAACAGTCACAGCCCTTAAGGCTAAACAACACACCTGATACACTTGTAATAGGTGACTCTATCGTCAGGCACACTGACGTCCCGCTCACCAGGTTGAACAAGGAGAAGGTAACAGTGAGCTGTCTGTTGGGTGCTAGGATCCGCCACACAACACAAGCACTCAGGTCACTCCAAGGCAAGTACAAACATGACTCAGTCATTGTCCATGCTGGTGTGAATGACCTGAGACGTACCTCCCTGGACTACATGAAAAGAGACATAGAGAAGCTCTCTGAGCATGTAGCCCAAGCCGGTATGACCCTGACCTTGAGTAGCGTCTTACCCTCACCAAGAATGATGCCACAATATGAAGACAAGATGATCAATTTCAACAATTGGCTTAAGTATTGGTGTCATTCAAAGGGGATCCAATGCCTGTCAGCCTGGGATGACATGCTCGACAAGCCATGATGCTTCGCTAGAGACGGCTTGCACCTGTCACCCCTGGGCTTTCAGATATTGGCAAAGGCTCTTGCTACCCCCATAGTGCCTTATTTAGGCAAGGCTCAAAAGACAAACCCACCTCCATAGGTATCACAAGGGATAAGAAACTAAGAGTAATGCTACTCAGCACCAGAAGTCTAAACCTCAAGATGCACGCACTCAAACTCTCCTTAGCATGGAGAACATCGATATCTGTGCAGTAACATAAACCTGGTTCAAGGCTCCCGAGTGCACCCCAGCACTACCAGGTTATACCTCATACCATGCTTTTCGGCCCCAAAACTTGGACTGAACCACAAAAGGAGGGGGAGTATCAATATTTGTCAAAGATACCCACACCTCCAGGTTGGTGGCACAGCACGAAGCATCAGAGACTATCCATGTGCAACTAACAGTGGGTAAAACTACATTCCAGTTTATAGCCTGCTACAGACCACCTTCCCAAACCCAGGAACCCCACTCGGCCTTCCTGAGAACACTGGAAAATATGAAGGTCTCTCCAAACACCATTATATTGGGCGACTTCAACTACCCAAACATAGACTGGGAGCATTACTCTAGCTCCAACACCCTAGCCCAAAGGTTCCTAGAATTTATAAACTCAAATGCTATGGAACAACTTGTTACCACTCCCACAAGAGGGGAAAACATACTGGACCTGATCATCACCAAGATGGGGGCTCTATGCTCCAGACCAGAAGTGTATCCCTCACTGGTAAGATCAGATCATAAACTAATCTCACTGGATATTCACATCCCGACCCCACCCCCTGCCCAGAAAACCACAGTGAAAAACTTCTCTAAAGCAAATTTCACACTCCTCAAAACCGAGGTGGAATCCTTCAAAGTCCCCGGGCCTGTGGAAAATACGGCCCAGACCGCAGAATCCTTTATAAATGCATTCTATGAACACCTTCAGGAATGCATGGATCATGCAATCCCAAATAAAACCAAGACCCAATCCTCCAAAGGCAGGCGTCTTGTCTGGTGGACCCCAGCCATAAACAAACTATACAATAGAAGGAGGAAGCTACTACATGATGAAGCAAAATCCCAAAAAGGGAAGGCATCTCTGATCAGTATGAGCAAAAAACTACGGGCACTCATAAAATCGTCTAAGGCCAGCTTTGAGAGAAAAATTGCACAGGACACTAAGGATAATCACAAGGCTTTCTTTAGTTATGTTAGGAACCTGAGTGGGAATTCCCAGATATGCTCAGAATTAGTCCAAAATGACAAAAAATACACCAAACCCACAGACATTGCCAACATCCTAGCTGACAGGTTCAGCAAAAACTTCTCCCCCTCCTCTCCCCACCAAAAGGGCAAATATCTATCCCAGCAGAGTGCTGCCCCCCTGACATCTCAGATACTCAGGTAAGAGCCACCCTCTCCAAAGCAAAAAACACAGCATCAATGGGACCAGACGGTGCCCCAGGCTGCATCCTACATGAACTCCAAGAAGAGCTAAACCCAAACATAAAACTACTGTTCAATCTCAGCCTTACTACAGGATATGTACCCAAAGAGTGGCGTACAGCAACAGTGGTCCCTCTCCACAAAGGTGGTGCCTCAACGGATCCTAGAAACTATAGCCCCATAAGCCTGACTAGCTTGGTCTGCAAAGCTATGGAAAGGATCATCATGGACCTCATAAATAAGGATATTGGGGACCTACAGACACTGGATCCTACCCAGTTCCGCTTTGTTAAGGGCAGATCCTGCCTCTTAAACCTGGTCGATTTCTTTGAAACAGTCACCAAGGCTATTGACGAGGAGAAGTTAGTCCACACAGCCTACCTGGACTTCGCAAAAGCCTTCGATACAATACCCCACTCGGGCATTATAGATAAGCTCACCAGCTTAAATATAAACCCCTATGTCACTAGATGGGTTGCAAACTGGCTCAAGGACAGAACCCACATGGTTAGAATTGCTGGAGCCATGTCAGACTCCAAACCAGTTACAAGTGGCATCCCACAAGGCTCAGTCCTGGGACCTCTCTTGTTCGGTATATATTTCTCGGAGGTACAGGCCAACACGGAAGGACTGTGGCTGACCAAGTTCGCAGATGACTGCAAACTAGGTGCCATAATCGACTCTTCAGCCGACACAAGCATCCTACAAAAGGGCCTCATAGAAACAGACAACTGGTGCCAGAGCCATGGCCTCAAGCTAAACGCCAAAAAGTGTATCGTCATCCCCTTTGGCAAAAACAAAGTGCCCACAAATTACCACATAGGTGGTAATCCATTAAGTACGGAAGTAGTAATTACGGACCCAAGTTGATAGCAATCTCTCATTTGAAAACCACATGGCCAAAGTGGTTAGAAAAACATTTTATATAGCCCACCTAATCATGAAGGGATTCACATCTAGATCAAGAGAGGTCATCGTGCTTCTTTACTCATTCCTCATCAGGCCCATAATTGAGTACAATGACTCTTTTGCGATGTACCTTACCAGACACCTGCAGCAACTGGAAAGACTCCAAAAGTACCTCACCAAGAGGATCAAAGAGCTCAAACAGATGCCATATGCTGCCCGGTTAAAGAAACTCCAGCTCTACTCAGTGGCATACCACCTGCTCAGAGGCGATCTGTGCCTGACGTATAAAGCCATGTCCAACCCGGAATTAATGGACATGCTGCACCTCAGAAAATCCAAATCCCATTGAGCTATGCGCTCAGGAGACTTGAACCTCAGCACTGAAATAAATAGGACATGCTGGAGGGACAGATTCATAACCCAGAGGCTCCCTTCACTCTGGAATAAAATCCCAGTCCAGGTTAGGCAGAGTCCCTCATTGACTCTCTTCAAGAGGAATCTTGATGAGTGGATGGGAGATCATAGGTTTACCCTTGGTATCACTTCTGTCTCACTGTTAGACAGAGGCACAGTATACTAACCTAGAAAAAGGGCATAGCAAAATTCATTTAAAATGGGTGGCGAAAGCCAAACACACTCTGGCTAGGCTTATAAATGTCCTAGGGCAGATAGCCTAGTATGAACCTATGAACCTATGAACCTTTGAAGTATTAATTAACCCTCTTAGCTACCTATTTAGATTGGTCAGGGGGATTTCAGTATGTATGTATGGTTTTGTTCCTCCTATGCTTGGCCATGATTTTTTTTCTTTTATTGTATAACTGATTGATACTGTGATTCTATCAGTGTGGCTTGTCTTTTGAGTTTGTCTTATTCTTAATACAAGTGGGTACATCTCACTCTGTACAGCTATCAATATGGCTGCACAGCGATTTTGGAAATAGCTCAATGTATGCTATGGGGTTTACTGGGTTTGGGGATGTTTGGAATTTAACCATGGTGTTATTTATTAGAGAGCGGTTAGCCTTGAAAGAGTTCCTTTTATTTTGAGTTATGGTGCACACCATTTCTATTTCATTAATTTCTTTTGTGGTGACATGAGTGCATAGTCAAGTAGTTTGATCTGCTTTAATTTGCTGTCATTTTTATTTACCACAGAAAGTCTTAATTTTAACATTTGTTTATCATTCTCATATACTCACTTGCTCCAGTCATTCTTTCTTCCCCTGATTCCTGCAGTGTAGAATTGTGGCGCAAAAAGTATTTTAAGCATTTTTTTTGAAAAAGTGTTTTTCAATTAAACAAACACACTTTCATTTACATTGGGCCAGATTCAGGAAGGCTTACACGGAGTTTAAGAGTAGTGTAAGCCTCCGTGTAAGCCTCCTGATTCAGCAACAGCCCAAATCTCCGTGTAAGAGACAGCTAACACGTCTCTTACGGAGTGGGGGT
>NC_056730.1:447490366-447692866 GCF_019279795.1 Protopterus annectens
GGGGAGCTCACGTGACAAGACTGGCGGTGAGCTCCGCTAACACAAGCACACACCAGCTATTTTCTTTGAAAGAAAAGAAAAAGGGGTGACAGGAAAGTGGTGAAAAGGGGTCACAAAGAGGGTAAGACAGTAGGGAAAGAAGTGTGGGATTTGCAGGAAGGGTGTAGGTAAGGCCCATAGATGCCCATGTCTTTTGCAGCAACAGCTGTATATTTCTATGTATTTTGGTGAGACATTTGAAACCTTCCACCTCTGAGAGAGGTGTCAGGACAACATTAATATTTGTTGTACAGCCAATTGTAATTAACAGTTTAGATGTCCAGCGGACATGTCTGCGACATGGACAGCTATGTATGGGCGTAATTTTTGTGGGACAGAGTGCCCTTTTTTTTTTTTTTACAGGTGAGAGTGGTATGACAGGTGAAGGAAGTCGGTAAAGCTGGGGAGGTAGGTTGGGTAGGTTAACAGACAAGACAGACAAGACGCATACAGGGACGGTGTATGACACACGTGGGGGGGTTACACAATTGACGGGGACAGAGGTTGGGATATCCGAGATGCACGAGCCCACAGATGGCAACAATGGAACTGATATCCCCACCCATAGGCAGTTGCCACTGTTCCTTCACAGCCCAGGACGGGGCTGTGCTGGGGCTGTGTGGCGGGCAACGGCCGGGCCGTTAGCTGTGCCACACGAGCCTCGAGCTGGCGTGGGGTCCAAGAACAGTGTCTTGGATCTCCCACGCACCACAGACCGGACACCTGAGGGTGAGTGGGCCGAACCCCTCCGCCACACTTGCAGAGGGGACGGGCCCCATCCCCTGCAGCGCTTCCACCCGAAGGTGGCACAGGGCCACCGGAGGGTCCGGCCTGGGCACTAGTGCCAGGTGCAGTCACCAGCTGAGGTGGGAGAGGTGGGTCCGTTGGGACCTGCCTTCCCAAGCGTTCTAGGTTTGTGAGTAGTTATGTTAGTTTGGGTTAGTGGCATTTTATTCCATTCAGATTAGTTGTAACAGCATGCATTGGTATTCCCATCAAACAAACACCCAGATATGAACACCATTGAACAAGGGGCATATCAATATCACATGCATTATTTGAACAGCAAAACACAGTCAAACGACATGCAGGGTTGATTAATGGCAACAGGCCATCGTATCTGCAGGTATGAACAGGGCACATGCACGAACAGACATGCATATATGTTTGGAACGGACAAATGTCCATGATTAATGAAATGTTCACATACCATTATTTAGTGGATGTTGTTATATGGAATTACAGGGTTGGGTGGGGATAGAAAGTGATGACACATTCATATGTTAAACATTGATTCACATTTATCATAGATACACAATTAAGTTGAGGCTGATGTTTCAAAATAATCTTTATTTGACTGTCATGCTACACCTGTTACACATACATCACTATCCTACTTATTTTGAATTTGATCAGATACATCATCCTGCTACACTTTGATGACAGGACAGGGGACAACTATGGCTGTTTAGTCTGTCAGATAATCATTCATTCTATCTGCAAATTGTTTACTGTTATCACCATATACAGATTTTGAGCTAGACATTCAGATTCAGACACACTGAAATCAGTTTGGGATGTTAATTTGTACTTCCCACATGCATTTAGTTCTGTAAAACACACTGAGGCTTATATATTCAGGGTTATTACTACTTTATTTATTCATACATGAGCATTTCTGTCACTCTCATACATTCTGCAACTTCACAGTTCAGGTTGGTACTTCTAGGCTTTGTTCACATATTAGACCTGTGGTGATTCAAACACTTTCCAACAGCCTCACTTCTGTCATGATTCAGCATTTCAACAGGGGATATATCTCACATGTGACTACCTCAGATTCTGAAGCTGTACTCTTGAGACTATACTGCAGGTTACAGTATATTTAATTAATGATGGGACATCTGTATTACAGCACTGTTTAATTCTATCAATTATATTTCCAGTTACACTTGCATACTGATGAACTTGTTGCAGTCATACCTGCAGACGTTCAATTCCTGCTTGCACATTATATTACTTTTAATCAATACACTGCACTGTTCTGATACATGGTACATAATAATATTTATTTACAAGTACTGGGTGGGGTTACTAACCTGCATGGTGGCAGCCGCACCAGCCTTCTGGCGTGCATCTCAACATTCGCAGAGCGGACACCTGCAGCTGTAATACAAAGGGAATAATATTGGACTACACATCTCCATGGTATCAGCTGGTTGAAATCCTTACATACATGGGTAAAATGTGACTTACTCAGTAGTGGGGCGTTGGGCATTTGCCGGGCCTCCTGGATCCAACGGTTCAATTGGTCCTGCTTGCGTCTCTTCAGGTCCGCATGGTGGTGACGGACCTGCTCACCAGTGCGTGGAATGCCAGTAGCACTGGTCAGCTCACGAGCCAACTGGTCCCACGCCTCAGCCCTATATACTCCCCATGAGACCTGGCCCTGCATGAGTTGGGCCTCGTGATTATGGACAAGGAGCCAGACCATGTATCTGGACTCCTCAACGCCCCAACGCTGTGCTCGAAAGCAACGTCCCTCACCTACTCCACTCATGCTGACTGCAAGTCTGTTCTACAATCAGTTATGCTGTGTATTCCGCCTATGGGGCTTATATATGCCGCTTTTCCGCACATTTCTCTGATTGGCCGTTTTGGAATTGTATCTACTTCACTGAAAATGCTTTCTCATGCTCCATTCTGGGTTTTATCCCATATATATGCTATTTCTGCTTTTCTAGGTATTGCTGTCATGGCTTGGTGGTTTAGTTCCTTGACTCTAGTGCATGGTATCCTGTGTTCGAATCTGGCAACTGCTTTTTGCTTTTCCTGACAGAAATGAGTTGAAGACCTGTCAATCAAACATGCCAAAAGCACTTTTAAGCACTTTAAACCTGTTCTGCTCGTTTTGCGGAGGTAACGATGCGCACTGGCAGTTAGCTTGTGGGAGCGGCGCGCAAACGGTGTGCGCTGGGATAAATCTTAATTGGCTAGTGACACACATGTTCAGCTAATTGCACACAGTTTCAGCCTGTTTACCCGCTGCTTGGCAACGGGCACGCAGTTTGCAGCTTTTTAAACACTACTCAGCTACGGGCACTCTGTCTCACGGCAGCTTAGCTATCAGTACATTTCTGACTATTTTTATTCTTATGTTACTTCAAAATATATGCTCTATTTCATTCCATTTTACAAAAGGGAATACATTTACATTTGTACAATACTGTCTGGGGGCTTAGTGCTTATTTACAAAAATAAAAAAAAGGTTGTTGTAGGGGCTCGAACCCTGCCTGCCTACTCATAGGGCAGGTACTCTACCACTAAGCTATTATTTCTTGGCTTACTTTGCATATTTAGTTCTTATATCCTTTTCCACTGACTGCTAACTGTGATTGCGCTAGTAGCACACCAGCACACAGTAGCAAACATTTACGGGTTTAACAAAAAAAAAAGGTTTTCATTTACTTTTATGACATCTCTTCACTTTATACACTGATGGCCAGTCGGGCATGTGTTGTATAGTGTGTTTATTCACATTTTCATGGCCTTTCTCGTGGCTGTTTACTTTCAGCCATTCTAGTTTTCCGGGGGCGTGTCCACTTGCAGAGCTTAGCCTACAGACACGCCCCCTACTCTCCGTGTAAGAGTTACTAGTGTGATTCAGCATGCCTCATGCACCTCATGCATATGCATGACATGCTGACATCACACAGTTTAACTGCAGCCTCCGTGTAAGAGTTATAACTCTTACACGGAGGCTTCCTGAATCTGGCCCATTGTGTTATATATTCTCTGATAGCATTATCTATGGCATAAGTATTGAAATAATATATGTTTCATCTGGTGATTGCTACTCAGAAGTATGAGTAGTTGCCTGCAGTAACTCCAGTTTAATTTTTTAGTAAAATGTGTAGATCTACTGCGGGATCACTAACATGTCTAAATCACTGGCAATGCTACATCAGGCATTTTAGGTCAGCTTTTGAGATAACAAATGGCATTCATGTCATGCTCCTGTTGATCTGAAGCAAGTTCTGCATTGCCAAGCAGAAGTTATTTTAGTAAGAAATATTGGTACTTACGTATTATCGCAACCAGATTTCCAAAGGCCCGTAATTTGTACAGTTTTGAAGAAGCCATGTCAGTTAACCCATCAATGGGTGTATAAACTCCTAATTGCTGTTGTGTCACACTGTTTTTTTTTTACACAGGAAGAGGAATAATGCAAAAATTCCTCTTCCCTGGTACTGTCCTTTCCCGACTTGTACACCTGACTGCTGGTTTGCAGTCAGCCTTAATGTTACAACTGATGAAAGTCAGGACGTTCCAAACAAGGCAAGGAGTCGGGAATATGGCTCGTTGAGAGAAAGTCACGCCCTTATTTTGAACCCTCAGTTTGCAGGTATGTGATCAGTTGTCACAGTTGTCACCTGACCCCTGTTATAGCCAATATCTCTGAGAAGGCACGTTAATTCACTTGACACTTTCAACTACTTACTCAAACATGTAGTTCTCTTGCCAGAGGTTTACATACATCAATCCCTGAGTTTTTTTCAGTAATGATATGTATTTGCTGTGTATGACACAACACTTGGTAAATGCCTTCCTGGCTTTACAGAACAGAAAACACCCTTTTTTAACCTGATACTACAGATACAAGCCTGACTGCTATACGCAGTTATGATCAGTAATCAGGAATGCAGAACTTGCCCAGCACGGTGCCTCTGTGGAGTTCCCAGAAGACATGAAGCACCCCATGGAGGAGTATGGCATTTCACCCTTATTCCTCCTGCTGCCTCATACCCACTGTGGCTCAGTACAACTTACTTCCTAACAAACCCCTTTCATTGGTAACATGCCTGTTTTCACACAGAGATGACGAGTTGGTGGTCTTTGGAAATCTGGTTGTGATAATACGTAAATACCAAAATATTTCACTTTTGGGAAATAAAAGGAAGGCCGTATTAAGCCTTATGAATTCCACTTTTCATCAGGTAGCATAGCAACTCTCTGAGTTCATTTGTGGGAAATGGAGAGTAGCCTATGATCCTAGCCAGTTCATCATTACTTTTTGTAGGTTAGCACTCTTGAAATAAAGCATCATGATTTATCTTTACAAGGTTTGCTTTCATTATGACTAAGATTCCCTTAGAATGTTATCAGCAGGAACATTTAATTCTGCAACTGCTTTTATAATATTTTTGGAGGGCGGGCAGGACAGAGACTTTTACAAGAGGCAGGCATGATAATCATCGTGAGTAGAATAAATTAAAATCTGTCCCTCATAAATGGGTTAATTAAATCTAGCCTGAAAGGTTAAAAGATATGCTGCTGTGTCAGCTCTTTTGATTAAGTATAGGTAAAGGATAATCTTCTGCCCTAATAAATCATTAACTTTTTAGTGAATGCTTCCTCATGGAATAGGAACTTTAGTCAAAATGATTTTGTGCTATTTAGCTAACACTTAACATGCATATTATGACTTTGTTCTACCTCTCAGGGTACCCACTTACACTTACTTATAAGTGTTCTGACAACTGCATGTTGACAAGGTGTACTTAGCATTTTAACTGAAAAATCTGACTTGAGATGTTCTGAATGTACTGCAGTTAAAGTAATAGCGCTGATACATGGTCACAAAATACTTAATTTTTTCAATCTGCTGCTCTGTTTTTATTAGATTTCTGTAATATAGCATGGTCATTTTAGCAATGGGGAGTGACTAAAAAATAATCTGATTTCCTTCTGTCTTTTTTCCTAGTCTGTTGCTCCATTAAGCTCTAGAGGTACAACGGTGACCTCAGAGGATAGTTGCTGAAATTTGGATTACCTTATTAATGCATATGCATCACAAAGTCTTGATTTTGCTGCTATTTCTGAATGTTTCCCTGTCCCTATACTTAGTTAAAGGTTTGTGACAACAGCTGATTCTCAATACTTTTGTTTGCATGCCCTTCATGTCTTAAAGTTTAAGGGATCAGACCTTTATTCATTACTTGTTGCTTATGTTACCAGTAAGTAATCTGCTCTGGAAGACTACAAGAAGTAGTTGCCACACCTTATAGGAGTCTCAGCCTTGTGTTTAGTTTTAATAATTTCTGTTTTCATTCTTATGCATAATCAATTTAAATGGTTAGCCACCTTTCTATTTCATTGGTTTTCAGATTACTTGACCCATTTCCAGTTTTATCAAAATGCTTTTAGATTGTTGTTAGATTGTCTCATGTTGGTCATCTTGAGTTGTGAATGCCTTTATCTTTTTTTTTTTCTCAAAAAGTTTTTATTTTTCAAATACAGTTGAATAAATTCCGTAGTATTTGTATATAACATCTTTAATAACTATGTACACTATTTATATCAGCCTGACACTATAACAGAGCTCAATATATACAATTACTTTATAGGTATAAGAGTCCAGTTATCAGATTGTTATCTGTCAGTGCCTTTATCTTGAGTTCTCATTTAGCTACGTTTTCTGGTACATTGTTTTAAAGGGAGTATACATTGAAATAACTATGTAAGAAATGTATAGTTCATGGCAAAAGTATTAGTGCCCAGCTTCTTAGTTACTACTGACAATTTTCTAGGAAAAAAACAATAAATGCCACAGTCTAATAATGTAGTAATGTATAATCCACACTCTTGGATAGATCAGAGTACTGGTAGATGGTGAAAAATGACAGCACAAAATGTCAGTCTTCTATATCAGTAACCTGAGAAGAATGTTAGGCATCTTTTGGTTATTTTCCAACCAACGACCATCTCCAACCAGGAAATGCTCAATAGATGCAAGCAAGACAGCATGGACACCATCAATATTAAAAGAAGATGGAGCTGGATTGAAGCTGGATCAGATGCGCCATCAGAAAAGAACAAGACTCTGTCACAAGAATAGCTCCCCACTGGGCCCCAGAAGGCAAATGGAACAGAGGCAGGCCATGGAATACCTGGAGGTGAACTATGGAACAGACTTGAAAACCTGCTGAAATCAGTTGAAGAACTGTAGAAGAACCTGTCCAAGATAAGCAGAAGTGAAGATCCTTCATTGCTGCCTTACATGCTAGCCAGCATAATGGCAGTAAGTACTAATAATGGGCTGGATTCATAGACATATAATTTTTGCACCAGAACACGCACACAATAGTACATCATTTTGTATTCATTAAATAGCTCTATACAACAAAAAGGTAAACAACAGTCACTGACAGACTTAGAAAAAAATGTAGTGTTAGGGGCTGTAGTTGCTGCTCTCTTACATGTGTATGTGCAACATGCTCAAATCTATGCTGCTGATGCTGCTGATAGACCTCATGCATGGAGAAGAAGGGTCTTTAGATCCCTTTTAACTTATCATGGACTGCATAATATTAGAATAGTAGTGTAGTAGTGTGATACAGGGTCGATAGGGAAACACTAGAGGAAATCTACAACCGCTGCTGCCCTCACCTCAGACCCAAGAGAAATTGAGGAGAATCTATATCAGTGAGCATTAAGGATATTAGATACGGGTACATTCCAGAGACCCACAGAGGATATACTAGGGGTATGATGACAAAAAAAACACTCCGGGGCAGTAGAATGAAGCCATAACAAGCGCTTTTCGTTTAAATCTTAGTTCAAACTTACCAGACATTAGCAAAAAAGTAACAGCATAGTTTAATACTATTACATAAAAGTCACATGATGCTTCCCTTACAATCAGAGAAAGGAGTGCTGAATAATTAATTAATTACATAATGGATCCCCACCCACCTAAGTTCATTCAGAAAACCTTAAGCATATATGTTAAAGGCCTATACTCTAAAATATACAACTAAATAAGAAACACAGTTAAAAACCTGAATACTAAAGAATGTTAAGCTATACATGATGACTAGTGCAACATAATCATTAGTTGTTTTTAAAAAACATTGTTACACTGAAATTCATAATATATATGCCCATATAAAAGCATAACTTTTTAATATACCTAGCGTACACTTTAGATTGAAGTACCTAGAAAATATCATAAAATTAAAAGGGAAGATGTTCCAAGACTAAATGTTATAGAAATTAGTTAAATAATTCATCTCTGCTATTCAAGAATTAATACACTAAAGGAGATATTTTACACTGTATTACATAAGTCCAATACCTGTAAAAATGTTAAATATATTTACTAATATTTTCAAGTCTACCTTGCCAAACTTTTAAGCTTCAACTAGCACTTAATTGAACAGGAGTCATTTAGTCCAGGATACCTATGCACATTTAATTTTATTTGCCAAAATAACTCCAGTTCTTCCAACTTCAAGCCCTCAGGCCCCCCTCTAATATCATGTTTACACAATATATTACTGAGTATTTGAATGTATGATCCTTTTCTATCAAGATGTGTTATGTTAAAGCATTATACTGCTTGCCTTTACTAATGGCATACTGATGTTCATAAATGCGTTCACATAATCTACGTTCTGTTTTGCCTATATAGTAAACGGGGCATTTTTGGCATTTGGCAAGGGAGACTACATTCCTTGAGTTACAGCTGAATTTATTTCTTATTCTGTATACTATATCATTGATATTAAAACATGTTCCCACTTCTATGAACTTACAAAATCTGAAAGATTCACACTTATACATTCCTAAGTGACTTGGCATTTTAGTAATTTTAGACTCCAGTAGATTTTTCCAATTAGGCCTCTCTTGAAGATGATTTTGGGAAAACCCCTTACTTTCTGGAACAATTCAAGGTCACTCTTTAATATATTCCAATTCTTAGCTACAATAAATCTCACAGTTTGACAATCTGCATTAAAAGTTGTGACTATGAACCTAATTAAACTCAATATGAAATCACTGGGTTTATCCACCACTGATTCTGGGGTAATAATGAGCTGCTCACTAACTATGGTAGGATTAGTAACACTAGTTGTGCTCAAAATAGGAGTATATATTCCTTTGAACCTCTTTAATTTCATCTCACTTATCAGGGAATCTACTAACTTAATCGGGTAACCTCGGCTGATGAGCATCCTTTTCAAGGCCTTACATACAGAGTTAAAGTCATTCTCTAAAGTGACAATCCTAGCTGCTTTTACAAGCTGTCCTTTAACGATTGATCATTTTTAAAGGTAAGGGTGACTACTGGAAAAGTGTAGGAAAGAATTAGAGTATGTACTTTTCCTATACACCTTGGCCACATAACTCTGATTGGACAAATCTTTCCTGAGGCTAATGTCAAGATAACTAATCTCGACATTATTGAAATTAAATGTAAATTTCAAGAAGTTTGTTGTATTATTAAAATAAATCACCAAAGAGGTAGCTTTATCTATATCTCCTTTGATAATAATAAAGATGTCATCCAGGAATGGAGTGTAGAAAAGGATATCTTACCTGATGTAAACTCAGATTCCTAATGGGTCATGACAAAGTTGGCTAGACTAGCACCACACAGTGAACCCAAGGCCAGCCCAGTTTTCTGCAGGTAATATTCATTATCAAAGAGGAAAAAATTGTTAGACAATATTAAATCTAACAACTCTGTTACCAATTCGATCTCCCTACTTTGTGCACCTCTTCTGTTCATTACAATCCTGATCCATTCAATCCCTTCCTCATGTGGGATTGAGGTATATAGATCTTTCACATCAATTGTAAGGAAACAGTGGTCTTGTCAAACTGTAATTCACTAATTATATGTAAAAAGGACCACAAATCCTTACAAATCTGTTTTTCATGGATCAGGTATTTTTTAAAAATTTAATCCATGATTTTCGCACTAGGATAGGTGATTGAATTTTGGGCATCAACTAATGGTCTCATTGGTGGGTTGTTTAAATCCTTATGGATTTTAGGAATCCCAAATAATATTGGTGTTTGTGGAAAGGGCATACACATAAAGTTATATCTAGTTATGTCTATCCTCTCTTCTAGGTACAACTCTTCTATTTGACCCTTTATGTGTGGATGAGCTATATTAAGTTAATTCAAAGATATTTTGTGGTATGCTTCAGTGGCTAAGATGTCATGCATTTGGGCTGTGTAGTCTCAGTTATCCATAATGGTTAACCCTCCACCCTTGTCTGGTTTACTGACCCTCACATCTGCAACTCTTAACAAATTTAAAGCTTCCCATTCTTGTTTGGAAACATTTGGTTGAAAACCATTATTAATATTGAGCTCCTTGTTACTCCTAGTGCAGGGAGAGCGTAAATCCAATTCACAAAGTAGTTCAAAAGACTGCATGGTTGGGTGATTAGGTGGATTAAAGGTACTGGCAACATGGATGGAGTTGTTCTCTGCATTAATATTGCCCCCTAAAAGGACTTTTAAATTAAGTTTCCTAATGAAACACTTAAATGAATGTGGTCTACCTTGCCAAATGCCAACAATGCCCCATTTACTATTTAGGCAAAATGGAACGTAGATTCCGTGAACGCATTTATGAACATCAGTATGCCATTAGTAAAGGCAAGCAGGATAATGCTTTAGGTTCATAGGTTCATAGGTTGGTACTAGGCTGTCGGCCCAAGGGCCTAAGTAAGCTTAGCCAACAAATTTCCCTGGCTTACGCCACCCCCCCCCCTGTCGAGCAGAGCCACAGAAGTGATCCCCAGGGTGTATTTCCTATTTCCCATCCACTCACCAAGATTTTTCTTGAAGAGTGTTAATGAGGAACTTTGCTCGACATAGATGGGTAGCTTGTTCCATAGTATGGGAAGTCCCTGGGATAGGAATATATCCCTCCAGCAAGTCCTGTTTATTGTGGTGACAAGGTTTAGGTCCCTAGAGCATGTAGATTGAAGGGATTGGGATTTCTTTAGGTGTAGCATGTCCAACAGCTCTGGGTTTGACATAGCTTTATATGTTAGGCAGAGATCACCTCGGAGTAGGCAATATGTTACAGAGTAAAGCTGGAGTTTTTTGAGACGATCAGTGTAGGGCATCTGTTTGAAGCCAGTAATTCTCTTTGTGAGGTACTTCTGTGGCCTTTCCAGCTGCTGCAGATGTCTTGTGAGGTACATTCCAAAAGGGGCGTTGTACTCTATAATGGGTCTAATGAGTGTCGAGTAGAGGGGAACAATGACCTCTTTTTTCCTTGATGAAAAGTGATGAGGTGTGCTATGTAGAAGGATTGCCTGACTACTGTGGCAATGTGATTATCAAAAGAGAGACTACTGCCCACCTAGGTCCCAAGGTCTCTTATCACACATTTGGTGTTAGGAAGACTGCCGCCTATGTGGTAGTTCATGGATGCAGAGTTTTTACCAAAGGGGATAACAATGCACTTTTTGGCATTGAGCTTGAGGCCATGGCTCTGACACCAGGCATCTGTCTCAGTGAGGCCCTTCTGTAGGATATCCACATCATTTGGGGACTTGACTATAGCTCCTAATTTGCAGTCATCTGCAAACTTCATTAGCCAGAGGCCTTCTGTGTTAGCCTGTACTTCAGAGAAGTAGATACCAAGCAGGAGAGGTCCCAGGACTGAACCCTGTGGTACTCCACTTGTCACTGGTTTGAAGTCAGATTTGGAGTCTGCAACTTTTACAGTGTGGGTTTTGTCAGTGAGTCAGTTAACAACCCATCTTGTGACATAGGGATTTATACCTAGTTTAATGAATTTAGCTATAATTCCAGAATGGGGGATGGTGTTGAAAGCCTTGGTGAGGTCAAGATAGGCTGTGTGAACCACCTTACCCTCATCTACGGCTTTGGTGACTGTCTCAAAGAAGTTGATCAGGTTCAGGAGCCAAGATCTGCCTTTCACAAACCTGAACTGGGTGGGGTCCAGAGTTTAGAGGTTACCAATGTCTTTGTTTATGAATTCCATGATGATACATTCCATGGCCTTGCAGACGAGGCTCGTCAGGCTAATAGGGCAATAGTTCCGGAGATCAGTGGTGGCTCCCCCTTTGTGGAGTGGGATAACTGTTGCTGTGCGCCATTCAGTGGAGACAAAGCCTGATGTGAGGCTATGATTGAACATGGTGCTTAGGTGGGGAGCCAGTTCGTTCTGAAGTTCATGTAACACACAGCCTGGGATGTTGTCCAGTCCTATGGATGCTGTGTTTTTGGCTTTAGAGAGTTCTGCTTTAGCAAAACACATCTTGATAGAAAAGGATCATACATTCAAATACTCAGTAATAGATTGTGTTTTACATGATATTAGAGGGGGGCCTGAGAGCTTGAAATTGGAAAAACTGGAGTTATTTTAGCAAATAAAATTAAATGCACATAGGTATCCTGGACTAAATGACTCCTGTTTAATTAAGTGCTTGTTGAAGCTTAAAAGTTTGGCAAAGTAGACTTGAAAATCTTAGTAAATATATTTAACATTTTTACAGGTATTTGACTTACGTAATATAGTGTAAAATATCTCCTTTAGTGCATTAATTATTGAATAGTGTAGATGAATTATTTAACTAATTTCTATAACATTTAATCTTGGAACAGCTTACCTTTTAATTTTGTGATATTTCTAGGTACTTAAATCTAAAGTATAGGCTAGGTGTATTAAAAAGTGATGCTTTTATATGGGCATATATTTTATGATTTCAGTGTAACCATGTTTTCAAAACAACTAATGATTATGTTGCACTAGTCATTGTGTATAGCTTAACATTCTTTAGTATTCAGGTTTTTAACTGTGTTTCTTATTTAGTTGTATATTTTAGAGCATAGACCTTTAACATATACGTTTAAGGTTTTATGAATGAACTTTGGTGGGCGGGGATCCATGATGTTATTAACTAATTATTCAGCACTCCTTTCCCTGATTGTAAGGAGAGCATCATGTGACTTTTATGTTCATAGGTTCATAGGTTCATACTAGGCTATCTGCCCAAGGGCATTTATAAGCCTAGCCCATAGTTATTTGGCTTTCGCCACCCCTTTAGTTTGAATAAAACTATGCCTATTAATTTGCTGTGCCTCTGTCAAGCAGTGACACTGAAGTAATCCCTGGGGTATATCTGCGATCCCCCATCCATTGGTCAAGATTCCTCTTGAACAAGGCCAGCGAGGTGCTCTGCCTCACATGTACCGGGATTTTGTTCCACAGCATAGGGAGTCTCTGGGTGATGAATCTGTCCCTCCAGCATGTTCTATTAATAACCGTGTCAAGGTTTAAGTCTCCCGCCCTTGTGGTTCTGAGGGATCTAGACTTTTTGAGGTGAAGCATATTCATCAAATCAGGGTTTGACATGGCCTTATATGTCAGGCACAGGTCACCTCTGAGCAAGCGGTATGAGACTGAATAGAGCTGGAGTTCTTTCAGTCGGGCAGCATAAGACATATTTTTGAGACCCTTTATCCTTTTGGTGAGGAACTTTTGGGGCCTTTCCAGCTGCTGCAGGTGTCGGGTCAGATACATTCCGAATGGGGCATTGTACTCAATCATAGGTCTAATGAGGGATGAGTACAGGGGGACGATGACCTCCCTTGATCTAGATGTGAATCCCTTCATGATCAGGTGGGCAATATAGAAGGTTTTCCTAACTACTTTAGCAACATGAGTGTCAAACGAAAGGCTACTGTCAACCTGGGTCCCAGATCCCTGATGACTTCTTCTGTGCTCAGTGGATTGCCACCTATATGGTAGCTAGGGGTAACCTTGTTTTTCCCGAAGGGTATGACTATGCATTTCTTGGCATTTAACTTTAGGCCATGGCTCTGGCACCAGTTATCCGTTTCTGTGAGGCCCTTCTGAAGGATATCTGTGTCAGATGCGTTTTCGACTATGGCGCCCAGTTTGCAGTCATCTGCAAATTTTGTCATCCATAGCCCTCCTGTGTTTGCTTGTACTTCAGAAAAGTAGATGCCGAACAAGAGTGGACCCAGGACTGAGCCCTGTGGGACACCACTTGTGACAGGCTTTGAGTCTGACATGGCTCCAGCAACTCTGACCCTGTGGGTTCTGTCACTTAGCCAGTTTGCAACCCATCTTGTGATGTATGGGTTTACATTCAAGCTGATGAGTTTTTCGATGATACCTGAGTGGGGTATTGTGTCGAAGGCCTTTGCCAGGTCAAGGTAGGCTGTATGGACTGCCTTTCCCTCATCAATGTCCTCGGTGACTGTCTCGAAAAAGTCAACCAAGTTTAAAAGGCATGATCTGCCTTTGACAAAGCCAAACTGGGTTGGATCCAAAGTCTGCAAGTTCCCTATGTCTTTATTTATGAGTTCCATTATGATCCTCTCCATGGCTTTGCAGATAAGGCTTGTCAAGCTAATGGGACGGTAATTTCCAGGGTCGGTGGAGGCACCGCCCTTGTGAAGTGGGACCACAGTCGCCGTGCGCCACTCCTTGGGTACGTATCCTGAGGTGAGGCTAAGATTAAACAGCTGTCCTAACTGCGGGTTTAATTCCTCATTGAGTTCATGGAGCACACAGCCGGGGACACCATCCGGTCCCATGGATGCTGTGTTTTTTGTTTTGGAGAGAGCAGTTCTCACCTGGGCATTGGAGATGTTTGGGGGGCTACAATCCTCTGGTATAGATATCTCTCCTTTTGGGGGGGAGGGGAGAAGTTTGCACTGAACCTGTCAGCCAGTATGTTGGCAATGTGTGTAGGTTCAGTAATCTTCACATCATTTTGAACTAATTCTGAGCATATCTGGGAGTTTCCTCCTAGGTTTCTAACATAGCTAAAGAAGGCCTTATGATTGTCTTTTGAGTCCTTGGCGATTTTTCTCTTAAAATTTGCCTTGGATGATTTTATGAGAGCTCTTAGTTTTTTACTTATAATGATCAAAGGTGTCTTACCTTTCAGGGATTTTGCTCTATCTAGTAGTAGCTTCCTCCTTTTGTTGTAGAGCTTGTTTATGGCTGGGGTCCACCAGACTGGACGCTTGCCTTTGGTACAAAGAGTCTTAGTTTTGTTTGGGATTGCCTGATCCATGCAGTCCTGTAGGTGCTGGTAGAAGGCATTTGTAAGTGATTCAGCGGTTTGAGTAATGTTTACCACTGGCTCAGGGGCCTTAAAGGAGACCACACTAGTTTTTAGAAGTGTGAAGTCGGCTTTTGAGAAGTTTTTCACTGTGGTCTTTTTTATTTCAGGTGGGGGCAGGATGAGGACCTCCAGCGAGATTAGTTTATGATCTGATCTCACCAGTGAGGGGTATACTTCGGTGTTGAACATTGTGATCCCATGTTCGTGATGATGAGATCAAGTATGTTTTCTCCTCTTGTGGGGATGGTGACTAGTTGTTCCATGGCATTTGAGTTTATGAACTCCAGGAACCTTTGGGCTAGAGTGTTTGGGCTTGAGTAGTGTTCCCAGTCTATATTAGGGTAGTTGAAGTCACCTAGTATGATGGTGTTTGGAGATACATTTATCCCCTCCATTGTTTTCAGGAAGGCCATGTGAGGTTCCTGAGTTTGAGAGGGTGGCCTGTAACATGCTACAAATTGCAGAGCAGTCTTGCCTATGGTTAATTGCACCTGGATGGTCTCCGATGCATCGTGCGTTGCCACCAACCTTGAGGTGTGGGTGTCCTTTATGAATATGGACACCCCCCCCTCCTTTTTGGTGTTGTCCAGATTTTGGGGCCGGAACGCATGTAATAGTATTAAACTATGCTGTTACTTTTTCCTAATGTCTGATGAAGTTTGAGCTAAGATTCAAACAAAAAGCACATTATTAAACTTGTTACAGCTTCGTTCTAGTGCCCCAGAGTCTTTTTTGTCATTTTGCAGTTGTTTTAAAGTATTTCATTTGATATACTAGGGGTATCACAGGCCTCATCTTCCAGAATATTTCACCAATATCTAAATGTTATACTACAACATACAAGGGAGTACATCTATTTTCCACACACACCAGAGGATAGAGCAAGAACACTGCAGGAATTCTATGCTGTAACACACTTTTCTGATGTTTTGGGGACCACAGATTGCACTCACATAGAAACAACATTGAAGAATGTGAGTTTCCAAAGCTAAAATTCATGGATTCAGAAACCCATGCAAAATGTAACATCATCAGGACACAAATAAATTATTTCTTTTATAATTTAATTAATTAGTATTTGGTGATGCAATGTAAATAGATTAATCAAAATAAAGGAAGAGTCTGAAAGAATAACTAACTGGATTGTTGGAGTGCACTCAGCAAATTTACTAAAATGTATATATGACAATAGACTTGATTTAAATATGTGTAGCTGCAACACAGAATTCAAAAACTGGAGAAATTTTCATCAGTACTGGGAAAAGACCAAACTCCATAAAATACATTATGGAGGAAAAATAATAAAATATAAACAAATCATCTTGTTTTATTGCTAACATGAAGAGTATAAAATGCATATGTAAAGGAGATAGAAAGGGTAAAGAAGAAGGAAGGCAGAGAGAGGAAAATAAAGTAGAAAAGGCATTTCTTTTGTATCTATGTATAATATTTGTCACTCACCTGGTCAGGATAAACAGACAAACAGTTGTGGGTTCAGTTCAAGCAGCTTTATTAAACGCAAACACATCAGGAATGAGGCTTAGTAACTTAAACTTAAATAAATTTATAAACAGACTGAATATCACACTTATACATGTTAACAGTCTGGCTGTTCTCTCAAAATGGCACTGCCACCTGCACATGCTCTCGCACTGAACTCTGGGTCTACTTTCATGGAGTACACAACTGGAAGTTTGTCTAGCTTGTCATCTAAGACATCAGCATACTCTGAGAAAATAGCATCGCTGAAACTGGAACTGGGACATGTGCTTACATGATGCATTTCTTTGGCAAAAGAAAGCAGTTTCATTCCCAAACCGTCTCTGAGACCTAATAATGACTGCACAGGTCTTCTGACTACATAAAATTGCAAGCTGTAACTGTTCCCAGCCAAATAGCATGAAAGCACTACTGAACCATCAGTTTGAATCTCTTCACCTCCATAAGCAACAAGCTTCACACAGTTGGACAAATTAAATTGCTCACCAACTCTCTCTCTAGCAAATGTTTCTGCTGACATAACATTACACTTTGAACCAGTGTCCACTTTGAACTCCATGGGTTTACCGTTGATCAGGCTAGTACAAAGCCCTTTGTTCTTTGCCAAGAAATCAACTGCATTAAACTTTTCACCAACCACTGATACATCATCTATGTAGAAAGAAGGGTTGCAGCTTCCCACGTAATCAACTTGCTTTTTTGAATGACCTTTCTTAATAAATGAATGAGGCTTGCTTGATTTACAAAACTTTTGAAAGTGGTTCCATTTTTTACACTTGTGGCATTGCTGACCAAATGCTAAGGACTTCTCTCCTTTAGACTCATGATTGGCATCACAATTACTACAGTTAACAACAAGACTTGACTGGGGTTTTGCTGAATCATTCTTATACTGCACTGAGCATGTCCGTTTTGCTGAGGTAGTCTTGGAACTTGCTAGAAAGTTACAGGTCCTCCCTGGAAAACCTGCAGGCGCTGCAGCTGCCATGTGCTTAGGCCTGCTTCTGCTTGCCACATGCTACACACTGTCTATGCTAGCTCTAGAGACTGCTGAAACTAAGCTCTTATCACTTATAAGCATAGTTGTGTGCTTTTCTGTGAGCTCATGAATTTGACAAATCTCTATAGCTTTACTCAATGTTAAATCACTGTCACAAAGCAAAATCTTTCTCACTGCAGTATTATTAACACCACACACAACCCTGTCCTTTATCAACTCATCTTTCAAATCACCAAATCTGCACATTTTAGCCTTATTTTTCAAGTCAGTGATATAAGCTGCAAAAGATTAACCTTGCATTTGGTCTCTTGTATAAAATAGGTGCCTCTCTAATGTAACATTTGTCTGGGGATTGCACATTTCTCTAAATTTACATTTCAGGTGCTCAGGGTCCTCCCTTGATTAAGCCGGTATAACAATATGGTGGTTTTCTCCCCCTCCTGCATATACTGCTGGTGCATACACAAATGAACACTCTCTTTCAATGGCCTCTGACCCAGCTAAATTAAGCAAAATTAATGCCCTTGTACATGCATCTTTGTCAGAAAAAGTTGCCTGTATGAAAATATTGTATTTCTGCTCAAATACTCTCCAATTCTCTACAATATTATGATCAAACACAAGTGGCCTGGGCCTGCGAAATGCCTCTGCCATAGCAACATGCAGTACGAACATACACACATAAATATATGCCAGAACTTTATGCTGGAACCTGTAATTATGCCCAATAGCACAACAGACTCTCTGAAATAGCTGCACTTTGCTAAATAAATCTCTGTAGCACAAGAACACTTTAAAATAACTGTACTTTGTGAAATCACTCCTTATCAATGTAAGCAATACTTTGAAATGACTGTACATTGTGAATAAACTGTACATAGCAGAAAAAGCTCAGAGTGAGAAACACTTCAAAATGAATGCACTTTGCAAATGAACTGTATATAGCACAAAAACTTAAAAATGGCTGCACTCTGTACAGTGTAATAAACACTTTGAAATGGCACTCTGTGAATAAATGTACACAGCACAAGAAGCTTATTTGAAATGGCTGTACATTAACTGCACTTTGCAAAAGAACTGTACTTTGCACACAGTAAACTCTTTGAAATAATTGCACTGTAATAAAGCACACGCTCTGCAAACACTTTGCACACTCTGAGATACTTCAAACAACTTGAATTATGCTTTGAATGGCTTTGGATAATGCAAAATAGTAGCTGATGCCCAAACACAGTCTTTTACTAAATAGCATGCAGTCATCTTGCCCTTTAAGCTTATTTTGCCCTCTTTATTGTACTCGTTATGCCCATTTAATCTCTTATCACGCTCATTGTATTTTTCTTGTGCTCATTTTACTTTGAACATGCTCTTTCTGCAGATCTAAGGTAATTCTGAGCCCCATATAAATATTTCTGTTAATTTTTATCAGATATCATAGTTTTGAACACTTTGTTTAATAAATAATGTGTTTTGTTTGACTAATAATGCTGTTCCACTCATTTGATTAATAATACGTTTTGTGCCTTACGAATGCTCCGTTTCATTTCCTTTGCAAAATAAATCATTTGTGCAAGTTTTGGTTATCTGATGTTCATTTCTGTCCCTTTTTTATCATTTGAGCACTGTATCACTCAGTCTGCTCAATATACCTACACTGTCAACTCTGCACCTCATGGCTTGAAGAAGTTGCACTCTCCATCCCAGTTCTAGCACCATATTGTTAGTTCTGTCAGGATAAACAGACAAACAGTTGTGGGTTCAGTTCAAGCAGCTTTATTTTACATAAACACATCAGGAATGAGGCTTAGTAACTTAAACTTAAATAAACGTATAAACAGACTGACTAGCATACTCATACATGTTAACACTCTGGGTGTTCTTTCAAAATGGCACTGCTGCCCACATGTGCTCAGTATTTATAAGCATGTGCCTACACTTGGAAATGCTTCTTAAAGTTATACACACATGCTTTCCTCTACAATATTCAATGATTATGGAAGGAATTCCAGTGGAAAGTTTAAAGTACCTCAAGTATATTTCTGAAGTTATACTTGTGAATCTTAGTGAACAAGATACAATTTTGGTTAGATGGGCAAAATAGAAAATACATCTGAGTAGATTTTATTTAACATTTGTTTACCAGGAAAGTCCAAGGGAGACAGAACCCATTTCAGTGGAGACCCAGGAGGAAACAATTGAGACACGTGGTTGGAATGTGGAAGAAAACTCACATAAATGCAGGGAGGACATGCAGACTTCACACAGAAGGCACCCCAGCTGAGAACTGAACTGGGGAAGCTCTTACTATGAGGTGGCAACACTAACTGCTGCACCACTGTGCCACAGAGATAGTGCAGTAAAAAATTAAGGAAGAATTAAAATTAAATCAAATCAACTGAAATTATTTTGGTGTGTGTATTTAGAAGCAAGAAGAGAACTAAAGGTTTTCAAGAAAATTGAGGATGTACATCAAGGTTCTTTAGATTTCTTGCATACAGCGCAGCAGGTATAAATAACAAACTGGGAATAGAAGTGTTTATAGAATTCTTAGTGGATTATGACATAGTAAATTTGTAATAAACATGGCTTGGCAGGTAGTGAAACATTTCTTGTGCATTTCTTGTACAAGACTTTGACATTTATGGAGTCAATTTATGAATGCATAATAATTTTAATCATGTAAGGGTAGAATTCATTGTCAAAATAACATGCAAGGGTGAAAAGCTCTGGGTAATGAATATTTATATATTTACATTCTCCCAAATAGAAAAAATGAGATGCAAAATTATATTAGATGGCAAAGGTTACATAGTGCAATAATCAGCAACATCTCAACAGATGGAGATTAGAAAGCAACAATCTGAGATAATTCTAATGCATGTGCAGGCCAGTTTACAAATATTATTGAATAACTAACAAAAAACTAGGTACTTGGATAGCTGAATTTATAAAAAATGATAGAAAAGCATAACTAGAAATTTGTAAATAAAGATGAAGGGATGATAAACAATGGCATAACATATTACTAAGAAATGCAGTTGTGCAATTCACTTTATTATTTTTGAGAAGAACACAGTAATGAAGATAAAGAGATATTTTCACCATCAAGATAAAAATTAAAGGAGAACCGCACTCACCGACTCATAAAACATATTTATTTCATCATGGTTTGGTGTTTCCTACATTTTAACACTACTCCTGGACTATTTACAGGTTTTTAAATATTTTTATAGGTAGAGTCTGACCACAAGGGGTTTGGCATCTTGAAGTAATTCTGATTGTTTAGTCTGCCTGTAGGTATCCCACAATACTTTGCTCATCTGTAGAAAGTTACACCACGCAGGCCTCTTTCTTCCTAAAGCTCCTGTCACTGCATAGATTTTACATGTATACACTGCTGTCTTTCAGTCAGTTAGTTTTAAGTAACATTTCATGCCGTTCAATGACTACTTAAATCACAAACTGTGCAAATGCCACAAAACAGACTTTCAAAGTGCTTTCTACTGCTGCTTCTTTGTAGAATGGCTAAATTGTATTTTTTTTTTGTGAAGCCTGAGTTGTATTATTTTGACTCATCTGCCATCCTCCTTCACATCTAACTTAGCTGTCAAAGTGCTAAGGGTAATTTGAGCTGTGACCTGCTGTGATTGACAGCTCACAGCAGCAGACTTAACTCATATACTGTTTCTTTGTTCTAGCCTTTACTTTCTGTATGGGTAGGGGAAGAACCAGGGAGCTGTGACATTACAGCATGGCTAGGTTTTTAAGACATTCATGGTGATGTCAGTTTGGGGAGGGAATTGGCCAGAAAACTACCTGTATTCAGTGGCTTTGATGACATCAATGAATTGGAGACTTTTCCAGGGTGGGTTAAGCATTTTTTGAAAGTGAAACCACCACAGTACAGTAAGGTACTGTTCTAGTGGAGTGAAACAGTCAATTTAAAATAT
The DNA here is from genome assembly GCF_019279795.1 of Protopterus annectens. Taxonomy (NCBI): domain Eukaryota; kingdom Metazoa; phylum Chordata; order Ceratodontiformes; family Protopteridae; genus Protopterus; species Protopterus annectens. The sequence continues at coordinate 447,511,798 of NC_056730.1, forward strand.
TTTAAATGCTGTGTTGTTTATTTGTTTATTCATAGCAGGGACAATAAATAGGGAGAAAAGGGAGAGAGAAGTTGAACATTTAATAATGGAATCCCATTTTGTCCTTTAATACAAAAAGAAGCAAAGACCTAGAGAAAAATTGTAATATATATATATATATATATATATATATATGTATATATATATATATATATATATATATATATATATATATATAGATATAGAGAGAGAGAGAGGCACTGGGAGGCAGTGGAGGGTCACCAAATAGCTGGGTAACTACAGCAGAACTAGTAAGGGAGACTGCTAGAAAGGTGCTTGGTGTGACATCTGGACAGAGGAAGGAGGACAAGGAGACCTGGTGGTGGAATGAGGAAGTACAGGAGAGTATACAGATGAAGAGGCTGGCAAAGAAGAAGTAGGATTGTCAAAGAGATGAAGAAAGTAGACATGAGTATAAGGAGATGAGGCGCATGGCAAAGAGAGAGGTGGCGAAAGCTAAGGATAAGGCGTATGGAGAGTTGTATGAGAGATTGGACACTAAATAGGGAAAAAGTACCTGTACCAATTGGCTAGACAGAGGGACAGAACTGGGAAAGATGTGCAGCAAGTAAGGGTGATAAAGGATAGTGAGGGAAAGGTACTCACAAGAGAGGATAGTGTGTTGAGTAGATGAAAAGAGTATTTTGAGAGGCTGACGAATGAAGATAATGAGAGAGAGAGAAGGTTGGATGATGTGGGGATAGTGAATCAGGAAGTGAAACAGATTAGCAAGGAGGAAGTAAGGACAGCTATGAAGAGGATGAAGAATGGAAAGGCTGTTGGCCCAGATGACATACCAATGGAAGCATGGAGGTGCTTAGGAGAAATGGTAGTGGAATTTTTAACTAGATTGTTTAATGAAATTTTGGAAAGTCAGAGGATGCCTGAGGAGTGGAGAAAAAGTGTTTTGGTACCTATCTTTAAGAATAAGGATGATGTGCAGTGCTGTAGTAACTACAGAGGGATAAAATTGATCAGTCACAGCTTGAAGTTATGGGAAAGAGTAGTAGAAGCTAGGTTAAGAAGGGAGGTGATGATTAGTGATCAGCAGTATGGTTTCATGCCAGGAAAGAGCACTACAGATGCAATGTTTGCTCTGAGAGTTTTATTGGAGAAATACAGAGAAGGTCAGAAGGAGTTGCATTGTGTCTTTGTAGACTTGGAGAAAGCATATGACAGGGTGCCTAGAGAAGAGTTGTGGTATTGTATGAGGAAGTCGGGAGTGGCAGAGAAGTATGTAAGAGTGGTACAGGATATGTACGAGGGTAGTGTGACAGTGGTGAGGACTGCAGTGGGATTGACAGATCCATTTAAGGTGGAGGTGGGATTACATCAAGGATCAGCTCTGAGTCCTTTCTTATTTGCAGTGATGATGGACAGGTTGACAGATGAGATCAGACAGGAGGCCTCGTGGACTATGATGTTTGCAGATGACATTGTGATCTGTAGTGAGAGTAGGAATCAGGTGGAGGAGACTCTGGAGAGGTGGAGATATGCTCTAGAGAGCAGAGCAATGAAGGTCAGCAGGGCTAAGACAGAATATATGTGTGTAAATGAGAGGGAGGGTAGAGGAATTGTGAGGATGCAGGGAGGAGAGTTGGTAAAGGTGGACGAGTTTAAGTACTTGGGATCAACAGTTCAGAGTAATGGTGAATGTGGATGAGAGGTGATGATGAGAGTACAGGCAGGGTGGAATGGGTGGAGAAGATTGTCAGGAGTGATTTGTGACAGATGGGTACCAGTAAGAGTGAAAGGGAAGGTCTACAAGAGGGTAGTGAGACCAGCTATGTTATATGGGTTGGAGACAGTGGCATTGACAAAAAGGCAGGAGTCAGAGCTGGATCTGGCAGAGTTAAAGATGTTAACTGTGTGACTAGGATGGATAGGATTAGGAATCAGTATATTAGAGGGTCAGCTCATGTTGGACAGTTTGGAGACAAAGCAAGAGAGACGAGATTGCGTTGGTTTGGACGTGCTGAGGAGGGATGATGGGTATATTGGGAAAAAGATGCTAAGGATGGAGCTGCCAGGTGAGAGGAAAAGTGGAAGGCCTAAGATAAGGTTTATGGACGTGGTGAGAGAGGACATGCAGGCGGTTGGTGTGACAGAACAAGATGCAGAGGATAGGAAGAAATGGAAAGTGATGATCCACTGTGGAGACCCCTAATGGGAAAAGCCGAAAGATGATGATGATATATATATATATATATATATATATATATATATATATATATATATATATATATATATATATATATATGAAAATATGAAATGGCTAAAGCAAATCAAAAATGAATACTTTATTTGCTAAGATTGAGTATAGATTAATAAGGGAGGCATTGTATAAATATTTAAATAAGACTAAAAGAGGTAAATATGCAATGCATTTTCTAGAACTAATAGACAAAATCAATAAGACAATAATGGATATTATACAGAAGAATACAAAGATGAGAGTTAGATGTTCCAGGATAGTTTTTAATAATGGCAACTTTTTAGATGAGTTGTAACAGTTATAGAATATGCTTTTTGTCAGAGAGAACCCAGTAAAATTGTTGGATGATGAATCCAATAAAACTATAGCCAGAAGAGTCTCTGATTCTGCCTTCATTATGAGTAAACCAGTGATGGGTAACAAGAGTGTACTTTCCAGGTCTGAACCTAGAACATTTGGAAATTCCACAGTATTGACATTTCCTAATATAGTTGAGGAGGGTCAGAAAGTGGTAAAGAAAATTGGCCATTGGTTAATGTACTCCCTGAATAGTCACTATAAGTGGATAATGAGATAGCTTTTGTTTTAAAATGGGATAAATTTAAAAAGCTTATTGTAAAATGCTGACAAAGACATATCTGAAAGGCTACAAAACAGTATGGAATGTTTAATACGGTAGGTCCAAACTGCTGAGCATGTTTTGATAGTCTCTTTATCTATATGGCATTCAGAATGGCACAAAATACTCAAGGTCTGGCCTGACTGGTCTATATTACTTACTGAAACCCAACTTCAGTGAACGGCCAGCCATCGAACACAAATCAGCGAATGGCTGTTCATCGAACGTTCACATCAGCAAATATTTTTCCCAGGGATGTGAGTTAGTTGGCCAACATACTGAAATTTGCCCTTTTCCTCATTGTAGTCCAATTTTGGAGTTGGTATATATAAGTGGGGGGTGTGAGAGGTGCAGAACTCCACAACGAGGAGTGTGGAGGGCATAGCCCCCCCCACTTTGGTGGGTTTGATATACTGTGGTATGTGTATCGCTCTGTATGTTGGGTAACTAACTCACTTCCCTGGGAAAGATGTTCATTGATGGGAATGTTTGATGAACGGCCATTCATTAACTTGTGTTTGATCAACAACCATTCGCTGAAGTTCGGTTTCGACAAAGTAACATAGACCTAGTCTGACCATGATCTTGTAGTTTGGAAGCATTACCCCTTTATGTTTAGAACATATCCTGCTGAGAATATCCCAGCATTTATTTTGCTGCTGCCACTGCATTCGCACTCTTCTCACGGATGCCTGTCCCATATGTGATCAACATCCCCTGATCACTGCACTGCTGTACCACTTGTACAAAGATATCATACTTGCTTAATTCTTGTCATCTGGTTCTTGTTTACTAGCCAGTGATTTGCTGAAGGTATCCATCAAGCAGCATGCCAAAACACTGGCCAGATATCTGGGGACCCCAAGGCAGAGACAATGTGATCCTTGATCTTTTATCCTCGTAAAAGATTGATCAATTCCATCTACAAATCCTACTTCTCTCTCCTGGTGTCTATCCAGTGTCCTCCCTGTCCTACCTCCCTTCTGCCATGGTACCTATCCATGTTCTTTGTGAAGACTGAATAATGCATTCATTCAATACCTCTACTTTGTCTCCAGTATTCTGTGATCACCTTCCAATGTTTATTCAGCCTAACTTACTAAGTTCTTTCCTTCATATTTTCTTTCAAATGTCCTTAAATCTTTTGCTTGCTTTCTTAATCTTTTCAACTAGCAGCCATTGATTTTGCCTTTGTTGCCCTCTCTATCTTTGCTATTTTTGTTAATTGTGTATCTTTCACCTCCCCACCCTTACTTTCTACCTGTTGTAGCACCTCCCTGTTCTTAATTGCTCACCTGTCATACTTGTGTAACCATTTTGGTTTTCTTCTCTATTTTTTTTCCTTTTTGCTCTTTCACAGCTTTAGCCACAGCTGTGAGCATTCCATCCCTTGTCAATTCCTATAGCCTGTTTGCTTCCTTGATTTGCTCCCAAGCTGCTATTTGAACTCATGTTACATGTGATATAGTTAGGAATGTATCCCTTTATGCCACAAACCTGGATTTAATCTGATTATCTTTGTGCCCTCTGAACTAGTTAGGATTATGTCCAGAGTTCTGTCCTTATGAAACACTCCTTCCCCACTTCTCTCAACCCCTAATGGTCAAATACCTCACTCAGCTCGGGTCTATATCACATAATCGAAAGCTGATAACTCCAACGCACAAAACCACAAACTTCAAACCTTGAAAGCTGACAATATCGAATCCACCAAAAAAAACCCCTAATTGCCCAAAACAAAAAAAAATGCTCTATGCAGGGGGACAAGCCTCCCTGCACCCCCCACACCCCTTGCTACTTAAATATGCTAACTCCGAGATCACACTACAGTGCAGTAAAGGGAAATATTCCCTTCCCGCACTCTATGGCGATCTCCATTCTACAGTTCGACGTTTTTGAACTTCACGGTTTGAAGTTTGGAGTTTTGTGCTTTGGAGTTATCAACTTTTGAGTTTATGATATAAACCCACTCAGCTCCTGCTTCCTCTTTAATCTAGAGTTCCAAGTTGCCCAGACTACTGCTAACAAATTAAGCTAAGCTCCTCTTTTAAGCATTACCCTTATCTTTCTAGCCCCTATGATTTACTCTGTCCTCCAGTCTCACTTCCTCATGCTTTAGTGTCTACATGGTAAAATCTAGTATAATTAGGTGTGAAAAATGTGTATCATTCCTTTCTAGATTTTCGATTTTGTTGCCTGATTTTGAGTCTTTGCTCACATTGTTAACCATTTTTTGACATTTTCTCTTTTTTTCCCATTGCTAATTTAATTCTTATTTTATTTTGAAATGTTTGCATTACTGTCGTCATTCAGTAAGAAGTCTGTGTAATGCTACATGCATGAGTTGAGGCTCTGGTTTTATTGAGATTATATGTCTTTTTGAGGCACTGCTGAGGCTTTTGTGGATGTAGGCTTCAGAACTGCACATATGGTAGCTGGCATGTGTATATGCTTTCAGGGTGAGGCAGGTGCTGAGAGATTATCCTTGGTATCCTTGCACTCCTTAAACCTTTCAATCTCATGGATGTATAAGGACTTGATAAAAGCACAGTATTTCCATTTAACAGTTCATTGTGTGGAGTGGTTCCATAAACATTTCCTGCAAAGAATTACAGGACCTCATAGTCCGGAGGACATGAGCCAATTCCCCTGTTTACCTACTTGACAACTGAATAGTTCCACTGTCCAAATTGTCCTTTTTCAGGAGCAACTCAGAAGCACTCTCTGGTTTAGTGATTTGCTCAAAGTCTCACAGCAGAGGTTCATAGGAGTCTACTAGGCTAATGACTACTAGGGCCTATATAAGTCTAGGTATGCATCCAAAATGTATCCTGAGATTGTTTTGAGCCTTATAGATTATTTTAGTGGTAAATGTAAATTAGTGTATAATTTATACACTGCCTCCGTCCATTAGAGACATAGATGCTAGACCTGCAATGAATTTCTAATTTCCCATCCACTGTCCAGGTTATATTTGAATTGAATTAGGGAAAAACTCTGCTTCACATGGATGGGAAGCCTTTTCCAGAAGAGGGGAATTCACTGAGACTCATACCTCTCCCTCCAACATGTCCTATTTATATTGAAAGCAAGGGTCAATTCCCTAGATTAAGTAGTTCTTATGCTATTGGTTTTATAGCTGTCCAAAGTGTCCATCAGAGCAAGACCCATCCTTGTATGTCAGGCACATATCACCCCCAACAGTCTGTAGGGAAGTGTATATAGAGATATGGCTTTGAGGCACTCTGCAAAATACATATTGCTTACACCATATATTCTTTTTGTGAGAACCCTCTGTGGAAGTTACAGTTGTTGCATGCACCTGGTCAGGTATATACTGAGGGGACTGTTGTACTCAGTGAAGTGTCTGCTGAGGGCCAAATTCAGTGAAACAATGATGTCCTTGGACTAAGATGCCATGCCCTTGATTATAAGTTGAAATTTCCTTAATAGCTTAGACACGTGATGGTCAAAAGTCAGGTTATGATCCAAATACATCCCCAAATCCCTGACCACTGGATCAACTCTTAGGGATAGGTTATCAATTAGGTAGTTTCCTAGAGTGGCTAACTTCCAAAAGGATAGTATTATGCATTTCTTGGCATTGAGTTTTAAGCCACGGATTTGGCACCATCATTTGCCTGTGTTAGTACTTCCTATAGGATGTTAGTGTCTTGGTGAGATTCTATGGCTTCTCCTAGTCCACAGTCATCTGCAAAATTGGTCAGCCAAAAGCCTTTGACATTGGTTTTGACTTCCAAGAAGTAAATGCAAAAAGGAACAGGTCCAGCACAGGGCCTTGAGGGACTCTGCTAGTGACCAGTCTCTATGTAGAGGTGGTGTCCCCTATCCTAACTTCCTGGGTTTTGTCTGAGAGACAGCTAGCTATCCAATACATAATATAGGGGCTAATGGTAATTCCATGAGTTTGCTTATAATGCTCAGGTTGGGTATTGTATAAAATGAATACCTTAGCTAGGTCAAGGTAGGCAGCATGCACCTTTTTGCCCTCATCCATTGCCTTGCTAACTATTTTACAGGCTTCTACCAGGTTGAGTTGGAATGATCTGCTTTAATGAAGTCAAACTGGGTTGGATACAGTGTCTGAAGGTTTCCTATGTTATTATTAATCATATCCAGGGTAATTTATTCCATGACACTGCATATGAGACTAGTCAGACTTAGGAGTCTGTAGTTTCCAGGGTCTGTTGACAGAAATGCCTTGTTTAGAGGGCTGGCTATTGCATTCCTCCATTCACATGGCACAAAGACTCTCTGGAGGCTATAGTTAAATAGTAATACCAGAGGTCTAGCAGTAAAATGAATGAAGAAGGAATCAAGCTGAGTATTCTGGGCACAGGAAAAAGTTACTAACAGTTCAGAGCTTTAGTCCCATGCAGTAACTGCTCCACTTTGTGGTTTAATTTTGATAAAACGTTCACCATTAGAACATCCCAGGGCATCAGCTTGGATGGCATGACTTGTTTTTTTTATTTTTTTATGTTTAATTTCATAGATATGACAGATTTTCTATGATTATTATTTTTTTTCATTTTTAGAAGCCAGAATTGCAGTGATAAATGGTCAGGATAAATATTTGAGTGTATGTAATAAAAATCAAAAACATGTCAAATTCCACTTCTTTGGAAGTAGAAGAAAATGACTTGAATTTACCTTTTTGTATAAACTAGTTTTACCATGTGAAAAAAATACAAGAACTCACTATTTATCTTCAATTTATAAACTCCCCTCTTAGATTTTCTTTCTCAAACGTTATAAATGCATTATGCACCTGGAAACTGAGTCATGTGATTGCAGTGGTCCAGGTAGATAAGAAGTAAAATAAAAAAATTAACCTGGGTTCTGAGTTTAAAGGCTTCACAGATACATTTTTAAATAATTTTGAGTTTCTAGGGAATATCAGGTTATTGTTTCTAATGCTGAGTATGTTTTTAACATAATGCACACACACACACGCACACACACACACACACACACACACACACACACACACACACACACACACACACACACATATGTATATTGACAAATGGCTCCTAGTGTTTTTGCTGATATAATTTTAAATGAAATCTATAACTGTAAATGTAATGGAAAACCACACGTGTCTTGAGAAGTGTGAACATTATTTTATGGTAGTTGGAAAGAGATGGCAAAGTGAAGGGATATTGTATTGATGGGGATGCCCCCATTTATTACCCTGTCTAGGTCCCCATTTAACCAACATCTGCTTCTGAGGCTGACACTGAACTGGGTCCATGTGGATCAGTGCTCCAGTTAGCAAAAGTATTTTTTCATACGATACTTGCCTTCAATAATCACTTTAGCTGACGTCTTCCAATTATGACAACATTTTCTCCAAAAGTAACAGATTACAGCATCTAAGTACACTGAGCAATTTAATATTTTTGTATTTTTTCCATCCATTATATGATCTATATGGATGAAACAGGATTCATTACACACTGTCGTCAACAACTCTTTATGAAATACTTTGTTAACAATGCATTTCAGTCTCTTGAAATAGAAATAGCTGAGATTCCTGCAACTGGTGTCTCTGAAGAGGAAAACACATTTGGTTTATATTACTTGAGATCCATCTCTGACCAACATCCAGGGATGTACATTTCTGGCATGACACCAAAAGTTAGAATTTACCATAGAGATTTAAGTGTACCCATCTTCCTAAGGAATGTGCAGACTGCTCTAAATGTTTTCTTCATAAATGTGTTAAGCAGATAACAGCAAGAAAAAAACAAGCTTAATCATTCCTCTCTCAAGTGCTATGTACAGTGTTAAACACCAGATGAAGTATATTATAAGCGCACATGCAGTGACTCATTGCCTTTGCAGTACTAGTGCTGCTCATAACAATGCTGTGCTGTGATATTAACGTGATGTTTGTGCAAACAGACACTGTTCTGCATAATAGTGTAATTGCAAATTTTTCTGAGCCTGCTCCACTGCTATACATTGATAAAGCCCCGACTATGACCTATGTGGCTCAATTTCTAGTAGCAGCTAGGATAACTGTTGTTGCTGGCAGAGGCAGGGAAGAAATGAAGAGTCTGAACTTGCTTCACCTTCCATAGGGGAGATGCTCAGGAGAAGACATTTTGGTAGGACAAGGTCACTCCTTCAAGCACTGCTGGACACTAGACCAGAGAGCAGTAGCTAGGTAGAATGAAAGGATGGTGATGGGATGTTTCCATACTTGGAACAGAGAGGAAATGCTTCCAATAACCATAAAAGGCAGCAGGGTGAAACGAAAGGCTTATAATGGGACATAACCACCCTTGGGCTGGGGTGGTACTCAGTTCTGCCTTAAATACAGTGTCAGTAAGAAAGTGATAGGTCCAACACAATGAAAGGCTCTAATCAAATCTTCCATATGTAATCATGTTTGTTCGCTGACTGGCTCCCCTTCTACCTACCATACTTCATCAACCTAGATATGGTCTGGTGGCCATGATCAGCAGGATGTAATCTGATAGCAGGATTAAATAAAATGGCGTGAGGAAGGGAATCTATATGGAGGTAATGCCCTGCTATGGGAAGATCAACCTAACCTGAGTATAACACAAAGATTTGCCATATTGAATGGATATCAAGAGCATGTGCAGTACTCCTCAGTACGTCTGGCAGGAAGAACATGATTGGGTAATTTAATGCATGGCTGAGGAGCTGTTGCAAACATGAGCTCTAGTTCAAAGGTGTTGGGTATGGTAGTTCCAGAATCCAGAGTACAGGGGAAGAACTAGGAGATTAGAAGAAGGATAAATGACATCATTTGCTAAGTATGAGAGTATTTTGGAACTGGGGAATGCAAAAAGTAATGAAGAAGACAAGGGAAGGAAAGCAGATATAGTCTATAAGACCAAGAAGTTCAGGCATATCCAAACCATGAGGTTAGGATAAAGAAAATAATGAAAGGCTCTTGAGCATGGCAAATGCTGGCCTAAGAAAAGAAATGCAGTAATCTTACAGCAAACTGGCAATTATTTATACCTGCAGTAAAATAAATGCAAAATGGAAAATAGTGCATGAACAAGTGAAAAGTAGGACTTGAACTCCACAAAAAAAGGACAGTTCTGGAGTTTTTTTTCTCACCATTGCAAAGAGCAGTAGAAAATGGAGGTAAGATGTGATTGTGTCATGGTGCAGTTAATGTTTAATGAAGTAGGATGGAGTAGGAAAGGAAAGACAGAGAGGACTGAGACTTCAATGCACCAAGGAAATGCAGTATGAGGGTAGCAATACATCGCTATGATGTACTGGGATTTGGAAAGAAATTACAGCACGCACCAGAACAACATGTGGGAAAAGAAGGAGGCCAATTTAAATGTTGTGGGATGTAATGAGTTAGTAGGTGAAAGAAGAGAGGAATACAGATGATAGAGAATGAGAACAGAAGCAAATACAGAAAGGGCCATGGGAAGAAAGCTACAAATGAAATCCAACGGTTCAATGCACCACTACAAAAAATATAAGGCACAGTGTGTGTAAGAAATCTAGATAAAAAAGTTTCTCAAATATACTTGGAAGCAAAAGAAATATATGGAGATGGGTAAGCAAGCAAATTCACTAAATAAATGTTCATGTCATTATTTTCAGAACAGCAATAATGCATGGTCCCAGTGTGGAAAAGATGGTGAATCATGGGTGTGAGGAACAAATGGATGGGTACGTAAAACAACAAAAGTGAGATAACTGTAGGACTATGTTAAGACAAGGGCAGGCATCAGATGGGTTCCACAGAGAATGCTAAATGTAAAATTATACTCTCAATCCCTGCAGTCTTGGGTGGGCTAGAAGGAATGGAGAATGATAAATAAAAGTGCTCCACTCTTCCACAAAGAAAGACGGGGTGCAAGGAAGGGCCCTACTAACTACAGATGAGTTAGTCACATGTCTTATACACCAACACATGAGCCAGCACTCCTCACACTACGGTGAATAGACAGTTAACAAATAGCACAAATCCTTACTAAGTAAACATAACCTTATTCTGCCATAACAGCTGTTATGGCAGAATAAAGTTATATTTACTTAGTAAGGAATTGTGCTATTTATTATCTATCTATTCACCATAGTGTGAGGAGTGCTGTCGTATGTGTTGGCATATATTAATTGTTTTTTTTTTTTGCTGTGCACCTGGCCTTACTTGCCTTACTTGCATGAATTATTGGTGGTTTACTTAGTCACTTGCTTTAACCATTAAAGGTCATGGAAAAATAAGTAGTTTGCTGGTAAAAGGTATGGTACAAGTTATAATATCAATAAGGTTGCAAAATCCAAGGTTTTTCCTGAGTGGGAAGAAATAGCCAGGGAATTGCTATGGCTAGGTTTGTATAGGCCCTAGAGTCGATAGTCTAGTACCAACCTATGAACCTATGAGTAACCTGGTGCAGTTCTATGATTTTGTCATCATAACAGAGACAACTGTAGTTCATTTAATGTGACTTACCTTGATATGAACAAGGTCCTTACTATGGTGCTATCAGGAGGTTGGTGTTAAAATCAGACAGGATACTAGTGAGATTCTAGTTAGATGTGGATGGTGCAGAGGATAGAAATCTGTCTTAAGTAGAGGAATGAGATTGTGGTAGTAAAGGTTATGATATCTGTATGAGTGTTAGGCTAATCTGAAGACTCCCTAGCATGCACTCTATATATGTCATATATTATGACAGACCAGATAACAGGATTAGCCTTTCTGCAATCAGCAACAGGAAATTCTCAATGATAACTGATGTGGTTTTGTCTCTGGAGGAAGCTAACAGCCTCAGAGGCAACCTAGCAATTAGTAGGCTAATTTCAACGTGAAAGCCTTCAAGGTATTTTAGTAATAAAAATGAAAGGCTAGTATATGAGGTGGGAGAAGGGATACCAGAAGGCATAGTGGAAGAAAACAGTCTACAAATAGGCATTACGCTAAGGGTAACTCATCCAGTGCAGAAAGCATGTGCAGTAGCTAAGGTCACAGAGCATATGGCTACATGGCAAAGGGCAGAACTGAAGTCCACAAAAGTCATCATCCTTTAGCCACAAGCCTTGGTAGCACTGAGTTGAAACACTGCATCCAGTTTGGAGGTTGTACATAGAACAAGAGACAGGAATGACAGAAAATACAGAGGAGGGTTTCATAGTTCATAAGGGTAATAGAAGATGTGAAGTATAAGAAAAGGCTACAGATGTTTGTCCTGCCCTCTAGACACAAAGGTGAGACAGAGCATTCCCAGAGTATGAAGTCCAAGCATAGTAATATGAAGGGACTGGTAGTGACTGTAACACAGTTCAATAAAGTTTCTGAAACAAATTGCGAATTCTTGTTTACTAGTGTCAAAGCAAATGTTTGCACATCATTCCTCTGACCCAGTATTTTACATGACGCAGCTATACATCCAAATGAAGGATTGTGCACATACCTGAAAGGTTGGTGTAGATGGACAGTGCCACCCTTTAGTGGACTGCTCAATGCAAATAAATAAATAAATAAATAATGCTCTATTGTGCTTAGTGCTCCATTCCTTAGGAAGGTACTTCCTCATCACACATGTATAAGTCTCCTCATAGCTAGCACAATGAACTTTCTTACAGTGTAGGTCTCACAAGCTGCAAAATGAGCTTCCTTACAATGGAGGTTACACAAGCTGCACAAATACCTTCCTTACAATGTAGGTCACACAAGCTGCACGGTGAGCTTCCTTACAGTGTATGTTACACAAGCTGCATGGTGAGCTTCCTTACAGTGTATGTTACACAAGTTGCATGGTGAGCTTCCTTACAGTGTATGTTACACAAGTTGCTATGCTGCACACACTACTTTAACTTCTGTAGGGGTGTCTAAGTGCTAAGAGCACCACTCCTTTAATTAACATATGACAAATTTATAACACTTCAATCTAACATATTCCTATTCAGCCAACTGTTGATATATCTCAAACTGTCCAAAGTTCACATTACAGATGTTTTTTACTGTGCTTGTTTAATACATTATTGCAAAATCCATCATTCTACTTATAAATCTTATAAGACTCACAAGTTGGGCTGTACACACAGGCTGAACCTGCATTCGAGATGCATCATGAGGTATACTATAGCTATTTTACCATAACATTCCACTACTGGTGAAACACCCTTACTTGTAAGATACACCATATTATTTTGTTGCAGGTATGACAAAGAATCCAGCTGCAGATATTGCAAATAGCTGGTCTTTGTGATGGACTAAGTAACTTTGTGTAAGTCAATAGATTAACTTGTTACCTTTACTGTGCTACTGCTTGGCCAGAGCTGTCAGCATCTACAATTTTATTTGCTGATCTTGTTTTCTGTCACACATGTTGTCTATACTATATAAGAAATTAACACTATCTGTAATTAATTATAATGTATGGATAATAACTGTGTAGCTTTTCTTCCCAGCTGTCTACTGAATACCTAGTATAAAAATATAAACAGCCCCAGGTTTGCAGTCCACAAGACTAGCCTAAATTTCCAGCTGTCCCCCAACCACTCAAGCTCATACAGTAGGCAAATCTAAACCGAGGAAATCAAACCTGTACAAGAGGAACTCCAGTGCATAGCCTTAACCCTCTACACTTACTTCCAGATTAGCACATTAGGTGAGCAATAGTTCATTTCACTATTGAAATAAAGGCATCAAGTTTTTCTGTGCTTTGCACAGTTTCACTAAAAATGGTACCAACATATAAGTGCATACATGCATACAAACATACATACACACAAATCACAAATCTATATAACAATATATTGATTAACACATAAATAATGCCAGCACAAGCAGGTAAGCAGTGCACTCAGTCCTCTGTAGAAATGAAAATTTTACAATACTGATATGCCTTGCACAGCTCCACTGAAAAAAATGAAACCAAAATACATATATTGACATGAATGCGTGTATACATACATATATGGATAAATAAAAAATTGGTCCCAGCATACATATCAAATTTAGAACATCACTTAGTACAAATGGGTTGTAAGTCTTAAAGTTGCTATCCTTTACACCAATCTGGGTTTTTTTTTTGGGGGGGGGGGTTAAGAGAACATCAGCTAACACATATGTGATTCTGATTCTGAGTTACATCTTTTCTTTATATCAGTTCCAGCTGACATCCCCTTAATACTTATGTCATACTGAGGAGGGACACTCTGAAGTTTTTTTGTTTTTTTGTATTTTAGTCATTTTCCTATGCACTGTCTAAAATTTTTGGAACTTTTGTTTTTCAAAGCAAGTGCATCATGCCCATTCTCTCATTTTGTCATACCTACTTTATTTATGCTTATGTAAGAGCATGAAGGCAGAGGACAGACACACAAGTGAACACATACACAAACACAGACATTCACATACACGTGCATGCAAGCACATGTGCACACATGCACAAGCGTGCGAGCACATACACACACATGCACACACGCACACATATACACACATACACACACACACACACACACACACACACACACACACACACACACACACACACTTGTATACACACACACACGCAAACACGCACACACACACACACACACACACACACACACACACACACACACACACACACACACACACACACGTATACACACACACACACGTATACACACACACACACACACGCAAACACGCACACACACACACACACACACACACACACACACACACACACACACACACACACACACACACACACACACATACACACACACCTACAGATGAATAGAATAAAACAGAATAACCAGTTTATCTGCTGACATATTTAAGGCTTGAGACCCTGGTGAAAACCCACACAAACAGGCATGACATTCAGATTCCACACAAAAGGCTTCCCAGCTAAGAAATTAACCAAAGATCCATTCTAACATTCTCACTGTCAGATTAAGTAAGGGCAAAATAAATTCTATACAAAATACACATGAATACTCCAATGCACTTTATTCACTTTTTATAAGTAAAGATATTATGTGATTATAAATGACATTTGTGTGTCATTCAGAATTCTGTAATGCACAAAATGTGCATTATGTAAGATATTTAATAATGTGTATCCGTAGTTTATGCATCCAAAACTGTACATGTGTACTCACTTCCTTTGTGTGTTGTAATTTATTCAGGTATAGTTTTTTTTTTTCTTGTGTTTCCAAACTGCATATTCTCCTGGGTAAAATAACTTTACATGCCATGCAGCAGCAACATTTTACTTTATAAAGTGACACTTATTTATTTACTTGTTTGTTTGTTTGTTTGTTAACTGGATTAGCCTTATGATAAGGCCATTTACACAGGGGAAACATGGAGAAAATCTCCCACTGATAAAAACAAAAATAAAAATATGAATAATACCTGAAATAAAATAAGCAAATAAAATGAATAAAAATATAAAATGCATAGCAAGTTTGAAGTGTTTTACATGGTTTAAGGGAGAGTTAAATTACAAAAGAGAAAAAAATATTAAGTAATGTTTGAATTAAATGGTTGTGATCATTGCAAAATCACATTTTGTCTTTAGTGAGATGCATTGATGCATGCATTGAAAAATTTAATTTATTTAGCATTTGTTAACCAGGTAAAGTGGTTTAGAAAACAAACCTTTTTCAGTCATGACAGGGTCCCAAAGGCAAGGGTAAATACAATATTTATAGACCATTTAGTATACCTCAATGGAAGGAAATTGGATTAATAAAGAAAAGCCAAGCAGACAGGGAGAATGTACCCACTCCAAACAGTCAAGTGTCAGGAGTCAGGAATGAAACCTCGACCAGTGAAATAGAGCTCTTTGAAATAAACTACTACAGATGATTATAGATGAGTAATAATGGACTAAAAGATGCCAGGGTGGTTTAAGATATGCCTTGCTTTAGTTGTTAAAGTGACAGAATAGCGCAAACTAGAGGGAAATTGCTAGATGGTTCAAGATTCACAATTTGAATTTGGGTTGCAAAAGGTTCTGAATCTTGATACTTGACAAACATGGATATTGTCTTAACAACAATGTGATTACCTGGCTATAATGATACTGTACTTTCTACCATTTGACCTCAGTATGGCATTTGAAACCTATAGGAATTTGGATGGCATATAAGTAATAAAATATACACAAAAAGAATTGCAATATGGCCAAAAAAAAAAACATACATAAGAGCCAAATACATTTGTAATATAAAAATAAATGCTTAGCTGATTGCTGAAAATTGAACTAATACAAAAATCTTAAGAAGTAATGCTTAGTAATAATACGGTGCATTCAAAATTTTAACTAAATAAACTTTACTCATATTTTGATTTTTTTCTGCTAGAGCTGTTCCTGATCAGCTTTTTGATTTTTACCTTATATGTCTAACACTCTATGTACATCCAGTATCTAGGCATATATTTACCCCCCCCCCCGAGGAAAAAAAAAACATGAATCGTTCACTTAGACAAGCTGTTCTTTAAGTAAATAAATTCACATGTAATGAATTACTAATGTAAACATATCTAAATAAAAACTACATGTTTTACTAAAGGGATAATGCTTTTATGACAGCAGACTATGTGTCTAACTTTCAGCATACCATTTGAGATCTTTCTGGCTTGTATGTGATATGCATTTTTTACATACATATTTATGACTAATAATGCTAAATGCATATATGCAGTTTTCTACTTTTTTAATAACTGACAGCGATTTTCTATAATAGAATCAACCATTTCACGATTTCTAAGTAGTGTGTTACAGAACTGGAGTGAGCAGAAGTGCATAACACTGCACTCAGTTATTAATAAGAGCTTAATGAAAATGTGCCACCATTTCATCAGTTTGTTTTGTTTGCGGTACAGTTTTTTTGAGCTTCCTGTTTCGGGCACATCAGATAGGAATGCATAATGCAATGTAATCTGCCAAGCTCTGTAGCAAAAGCTTCCCTGAGAAAATATGTGTTATGTGTGTAGATAAGAACAAGAAGACAATGGCTCTACTGTTGATAATAGTACAAAAGAGGGGATCTTATGAGTTCCTGTTGAGACACAGCAATCCTGCTGTGCGACACAGCCCCTGGCATATTGACATTCCAGTATATGTCCCTCCCTACAGCTTTGCTGATTAGGTGTTTCTGCACTGAAGTTGTCACACTTCTTTTCTTATTATCTTCATAATCAGCAACTATACAGGGTTACTTTATAACAACCCCTCTTCGAGGATTCAGTAGAAAAATATATTAATGCATATGGCATATTGTTTACTATGAGATTATACTCTGTTGGTTTTTTGCTTACTTTATTATGCCATATAGTGACATTTTGTAATTAGTTTTAATGTATGTAACTATAAAACAGAGTAATCGTCTGACTTTGTTTCATAACAATTCCTTTAGAAAAGAAAGTATACTTGGCAGTAACCATTGGGCCAGTATGTGAAATAAAACTCACTGCAGTTTGCTGAAGAAGGCTTGCAGCATAAAATATATTTGTTGTTAATTAATGGCAGAGTAAGTTATCATGGTTTTGATTAATCAATGTTTATTAGTAAATCAAGGAAAGCCATTATTTCTTTATTTGCTTGTTTATTGTTTATTTAGTTACTTTGTTAACCAACTTGATCAACTGGCACTCAGACCTTTATTCATCCATGACCCAGGCTGCATAGGCAATTATTTATTCAAACAAATCATAGAAAAGCAGAAAAATGCATCAGAAGAACAGACAACCCTATAACAACGAGAAGCATACATTATATGAGAAAGCATAGTTTAACACTTACATAACAGTATGGTTTTGATTTGACATCTGGAAGTCACAATACTTAAAAGAACTGAGAAACAAAATGTTAAGCAGAGTTAAATTATTATAATTTGAATAAATACCTTGGCAGTATAAATGCAGTTATTGCAATATTTGTGACAGTATAGGAGTTTTGTATTCAAAGTGACTTCCTACTTTAAGATCACATTATTATAGTTGAGCAGGTATGCATATGTAATGCTCTGAGTTGAACAATTAGTCTGTGTCAAAGCAAGGATATTTGTACACATTGGTTAAATGTGTCAACAGCTTTTTTTGAAATTTGTTAAGTTATTAAAGTTATAAAGCTTTCACTTCCCCTGTGGTAATGAATTCATGCTGCTGGAGTGATTTTAAAAAATGTTGGTTCTGCATACAATTTTTTCAAATGAGGAACATGGCATTTATATGGTATTATCTACATTTATCAAAACTCTCAACTGTCCCCAATTTTGGCTTAAAATGTTGCTCTCCCCCTAATAATCCCTCCGCAAAATAGCAAATTTGGAAGAAAACGTGGAGGGTTTACAATTATAAATAACTAGTGATCAGAGTTATAAATTACTTTTATTTCACAAATGCATGTAGATTCTCTTAGTTTGTCAGCTGTTCAAGTTAACAGTACTAATATTAAAACAGTGTCCCCTGTGACAGGTTCCCAACTGTACTGTGTGGCAATTTGATATTTTTGCATCACATTTTTGGTCCATTTTTCATAAAAATGTGTTTTTTTGGCAAATTAGTGGCAAGTCATTAAAGATTGAAATTAGAAAATAATGACAGTCATTTGAGTTTCAGATTTCATACCCTTCAGAAAATTCATACTAATGCAAGTCCTACTACTATTCTATTATCTTTCTAAGTGTATAAGAGCAATATTTAAATATTGTCCTTATTTTGGGCCTTTGTCTAGATTTCTTGCTCTGAGGTTGAAAGGTATGATAAATGTGTCAGAGCCATCACCATCAGCCAGACACATTTCAAATTGTGACATACTTGATGCAAGGCAAGGAGCAGTTATGCAGCATAAGTGTGCAGAGTATTCCTCCATCCAAGGTAGACACAAGAATGACAGTAGCTTTTCATCTGTCCTTGATTTTGTAAAATGTTCCGGCTTTCTGTCATATCTTATAATGTTGATTCATGCTTCTTATTATTCAGAAAATGCATGCTGTCACAGTGCCCTGCTTGTCTGTGTTTAAGTAGCAATGCTTTAATGACCATCACGTAAGCTTGTCTGAATTTGTAAGATGCAAGTAAGCTTTAATAAGCATACTGTTAAAGAATTAACAACATTGAAAAAGCCTTTTTGTTGTTGCCATGCAGAGAATATTTACATAAAAAGATAACGTAAAAGCCTTAGGCATTGAAATGCATATGACAGTATTTGTAATAAAGGACAGGATTACAGTATTTTCAGAAGCTCATTACATTTGTTGGAGACTAGCAGTCATTTTTGCAGGCTGTACCTGTAAACTAAACAGAATGTCAATCTATCACATGTGGTCCATAACCTATGGAATGTCAATCTATCACATGTGGTCCATAACCTGTGCAGTAATCCTTTAAGCAATTTATCTTGAGCTTGTTTCTTGTTTGCTGTTCATTTTTTTACTTTGATCATGTTTTCCCCATGAAACAAGTAAATAGTTGTCAGGCAGCAGGCCTTTTTTGGATAAGAAACATTTTTACAAGTGGGGGTATCACAAAGATTGTTACTTTCAGCATGTTACTTGGTACTTTTATTAAGCTGAATATAAATTATAATTAGAACTGCACTGCAAGGAGACGTGGTTTGAGTTAAGTACTGCTTGTTTTTTTTTAATACTAGATTTTGACTGGCATTCCAGTAATGTATTTAAAAAGTATTTTTTTTTTCATGCCTCACAACCTTTTTGTTTCCATCTAGATATTAAGTAAGCTGTCATGTAGCCAATGCATTGAAATATTTTTTCTTCCACACTTCATTTTGTCTTGATTGGACTCTCATAATGACGGTTTGGCACCCAGGGCAGTGTATTTAATTAAAGTTCCAGTTGTTGTGGTTTGGAGCATAGCTCTGCCCTTTCTAGTTGGCCACACCCCTTCCAATTGGCCCCACCCATTCAGCTGTCTCCTGCAGCCCCCCTTTGATTTGAAGTCACCAGCCACCATTTATATGTACAGAATTAAAGGTTAGAATAGTGGTTGTGTTAATGAAACTTACATTTTCTGTGCAGCCATTGCATAGAATTAAACTTTTTTTCTTATGAAAGAAAAGCATTTTGACGAGGGTTTACTACTACAGCATTTACCCAGCAATGGGAAATTCATATATCCGAACATCACCAAATGTTAGCTTTACCAGAATGATTTAAGTTTGGTACAGATACTGCAGTCTTGTAACATCTAGCTGAAACAAGCACCTGTGCCATACAAAATGAAATAAAGCTTTACAGGTATAATTACCTCTATAATTTTTCTAAATGTGCCATTTAATAAACACTTCAAGACCTTAATTAAGCATAAGACATGTGGTCTGGTATGGAATAAAAATAATGGAATCTTAGTGACAGTTTAACCATCTTGCCTTTTACATGCACTCCACTATAAAAAGATAATTGCTACATTGCTTTCAAAGACAGTGTAAAATGGAGAAGCATTGCTTTTAACTAAAGTTCATTTTTTTACTTTGATCATCCCTTGGGACGTATTCAACCAACAACTAAAAAAATGACCTCATTGTAATTGCCTTAAAAAAATTACTTATTGAATTAACCTGATCAATTTTGCTAATGAAAATCTCTTTTTTTATTTCTGTATTATGTAACATGTATTTGAATTGTGTGACATGGATTTGTACTATCTGAAATATGTATTTAACATTTAATTGAAATGCATATTATGGGTTTGATCTTTTTCTGTACTATGTATTTGTATTTCTCTGGAGCTTTTCTCCCCAGGACTCCATTGAAAACGGGCTCCTTGTAGCCTATTCGACTATCCTGAAAAACAAACTGCAAATAAATACATAAATAAATAAATTTGTGTAAAAAGAATAATTGATTTTCCTGTGCTTGAGTTTTTGGGCTGGGATGGGCACTGTGATTGTTCAGTAATTTGTACGTCATACAGTTTAATAGAACTCCTATTCCTACAGCTATAGAGAGTCTTGTGGCTTAAATCACATGGTACAGTGATGCTTTCTGGTGCTGTTTCTTGATATTAATCAGTTGTATATTTTGTTTATAGGTTAGTAGTAAGCTAAGTGCCATTGTTGGCCAATTGAGAATCAAACCTTGCACTTTGTGTCTGTAAGGTAAACACCCTAGCCATTATTCCAACCCCCAACTCCAGAGTGTGTTGCACCTCCAGAGTGTGTGAGGCCAAATTCCTTGAGCCTTAAGTCTCTGATGTGCAAAATGCCAAAAACAGTGTTCTGTATGAAATGACTGTCATCACAGTTTCTATGTGTACTCCAGCAGTAATGCCTTCATCTTATAAGATTTTTCCTTCCTTTGTGTTTCTATGACTGTAAAATCAGTGTATATATAAGTTGGGAGTGTGGAGGGATTGCCCTCTTCATGTAGGACACAGAAGGCTTGTCCCCTTGTTAAAAATATTACCGTTTACAGGATCATTTTCTGTTTTTTTCATTCATGTACAGTGACTTTGATTCTTAAGTTCTTGCAACTTGGCAGTTTATAATGAAACTGTGTGGAATTCTGTTTTGAGTATAGAGCAAATATTGGCCATATCATGACTGCATTAAAGTGCTCTCTCTCTCTCCCTCATTTCTGTTTCCTGTTGAATTCTGAGAGGGGACCTCTGTCAATCATAAACACCTACAAAGGAACCAGTCCTATGTGACCTTCAAGAAATCCACAAATCAAATAATACCCTAAACACCAGCTCAAGAAGTCTAATGTCTCCTAAAACATAAACACGACCTTCTGGTGAAATAGGCATCTATCACAGAGAACTCCTCTTTTATGGAGGAGAGTCCCCTTGGATATAAATCAGAGTAGCTCTCTTATCCTTTTTAAGTATAACCTGGACAATTGGATGGGTAATCCTAAGTACACATTTGGTCTGGCCCTTCAAGTCCTTGTGGAAAAGGGGTAGAAAGTTGATATAATGTACTTTATTCTAAAGCAGTCTAGTATTAATTGCTTTCTTGGAAACTTCTAATGGAGATCTTGTGGCTAGGCTACAAATAGTCACTTAGAATAACAAAATAGCATTAAACTGTAAACCTATAATCCTATATGTTCCTTGAGATCAATTTAGGGTCATAGTTGTGCACATTTATTTTACTATAAAATAATAATTCTCAAGAAAAATAAAAACTTTGTATATCATTTCAAATGCAAGTGATTAATATCTCAGATTCTTCAGGAACATTATAATTATTTCCAGATATCCATCCATGTTACTAATTCTATACTTTTCCACTCACAGCTCACAGTTAAAATGTAGTCAAAAAATAAGTTATGCATAAAAAAGGACACTATATAAATGGCACAGTACATATATTTTTCTGTTACAGTACTAGTTCTGATATACATTCATTTCTATAAAGTCAGGGACTGAGACTAATATATAAAATGTGCATTAATACTTTAAAATGTATGCAGACAAAGCAATGCATTGCCTACCATTATACTAGGCCACATTTCTCAACTGCCCAGATTTTTGCAGAATGTCCATATTTTTGCTTCATAGTTTTGGTCTGTTCCTCATAAATATTTTTGGTTTTATGGTAAATAATTGAGGTTAAAATTCAGAAAATAATGGCAGATATTTGAGTTTCAGACTTCATGCCCTTCATAAAATTCATGCTAATGCAAGGCCTGTTATTCTATCAACTTTCTAAATGTATAACAACAATATTTAACTATCTAACTATTTTTGGACCTTCAGCAAGAGGTTGAGAGGTATGACTAGGAAAACGTACAAGGACATGCTTCTCACAGTGGTAGTCCTCATATGTTATAAGGGATTCACAATTTAATTTCGAAATACTGAAATCTCGAATTTCAGTCTTTCGAAATTACATAGCTGAAGACACCAAACACCAAAACCCTAAAACTACAAAATTCAAAATCCCACAGCTACACGACAGATACAGCACACGCAAACACATAAACACCACTTCTCCACAACTCAAATATAATATCCTGCACTACAGATAAGCAGGGGGGGCAAACACCAGAAGTGCTAATTCAAAATATCCGTACTTCGGGATTTTGAATTTTGCGCTTCTGGTTTACCGGTATTTCAAGACTTCGGTATTTTAATTTCAAAATACTGAAATTTGGGATTTCAGTATTTTGAAATTAAAAAGGGAACCCATTATAAGTTGTACTCCTCTTGGGATTGGGTACTTACATGGATACTTATATGGGTAACTCTCTCTCTCTCATGTGAAAATCATGTTTCCACCGTAGTCAGGAAATCCTTCTATATAGCCCACTTAATTACTAAGAGAATATCATCAAGCACTGGAAAGACCCCAAAGACTTTTAATAAACAATTGTTATCCTGCAACCACCCTAATAGGTTAGCTTAAATCTTCTTATACTCTGTAGCCTAATGGTGACTCCAAGGGGACCTGTGTCTTACTTTTTGAACCATGAAAGAAGCAGCCCTGTTTGACTTCCTATTTCTTTACATCATTTGGGGCTCTACAATTACTCAAACTAATGACCTACATTTACACCAATTAACTGGAAGAATATGTTCATAATTCAATGCAGCCCCACCCTGTAATGTAAGTTACCATTACAAGTCTTGCAAAGTACTGCTCCTGCTTTGCTCCTTTTCACATCTCTCATTTATTTGTCGTCAGTTTCTCAAATGTGTTGAAACTTTTGTACGTACTGGAAATTAATACACTGGATTTATCCTAATCACCACTCTACCATTATACTCTTTTACCATCACTTATGTGTTATTGTATGTCTAATCAGTTCTCAACCCAGGGCTGTGACTGAAATTTTTGAGAACTGATCAGTACACTATCCCAGTAAGCAAATTCAAACAAGCGAACAAACAAATAAATAAAATTAAGTTAATAGCATGTGTTTTTGGAGCAGGATGCATGTAATATTAAGCATAAAACTCTTAATTCCTGGTATTAGTAACTGACTGTAATGGTCCTTGCTCAAGACTAGTGGCCACTTTTTAGCATAGACCCAAAGTGGTATTTGTACAGCTATAGGATGTCCAGAAATTGGGGAACTTCCTCTACTCTTTTCACATACTGGGACTTGTGTTGTGGTGGCGCTTCCTGTCTTCTGGTCTGGGCATATAGGTGGCTCGGTGAAGCAGGAAGTCAGTTTGTAGTAAGCACTGAGGTCGGAGGTGGCAGTGGCAATAGTTTTCTTGTTTTGGGTGCTGTTATTTGAAGAGAAGATCGATCAAATTTATCAGACAAGGAATCAGAAGTGAAGGAGATGCCAAGAGAGGAGTATGGTGTGATGGAGATGGTGGAAATGGCAGTTGAGCCTTTTCTAAGTCTGGTAAAGGTATCGGAAGCTGTAACCATGGATTAAGAAGATTTTTCCAGTGGAATTTGATCATGTCAGAGGTTCTTACTCAAGATTGTGTTATTACAACCCTCCAGTCAGGAGGGTTGTGGGATGACATGTTGTTAAATATGGTCAATGACAGTGAGCTGGAAAATGGTAAGTACATGTCGTGGTCGGAAATGCTGGACTGAATACAAAAGGAGGATGTACAGCAGAGTGAATGTATGAAGGCTGAAAAAAATTGCATGCAGAAATGGTCAAAGAAGAGACGCATGGCAAGAGAGAAGAATAAGAAGTACGTTTAAAGAAAAAGAGATTGTTTAAAGTCCAGATCAAAAAGAATGAAGATACAGAAATGGACAGATATATGGTATGGGATGAAATTAAGATGCTTGGGATCAAACCAAATGAGGTAAGAGCATTTATTCACATTAATAAAGAGACTGTTTGTGACATTATTTTTGAGACTTAGCAGATAATGGAGAAATTTATAGAGAAATATGAAAAAAGGAAAAACTGTTCACCATGGAACTTTTCTGTACTTAAGCCCTTTTTTATGGAAACTAAGAAAATAATTAATATTCAATTCAGGACTGACGTTGAAAGAAAAACTTTAAAATGTATTTTTTTAATCATATACAATGATGTATTAAATTTATCAAAAGTGTTATGATAATAGGGTTTTTATGGACTGGGACATGGGAGTGCAATTTGATTGTGATACTTGAAAATTACAGTATTGTGCATATTGCAAGTATCATTAATGTCAAAGGAGACAAAATGTGTGTGTGTGTGTGTGTGTGTGTGTGTGTGTGTGTGTGTGTGTGCACGTGTGTGGAAAAACAGATCATTAAATTAATGAATGTGAGAAAAGAAGATGTTTTACATGGGGGGTATATGACATGATGCAAGGAATTGTGAACAAAAATGTTATAAATGTAAAAAAGATTGACATTTGGGAAGGGATGTGAAGAAAGAGGAAATAAAGTAGATCTGGACATAATAGAGGAAGTTGTGGAACAAAATAAAAAGGACAAAGTTATAGAAAGGGAATTAGAAGTAGTAGACATGGAAAAAGTAGTACTGCTACAGATACAGAACAAATAAAAAAGACAGAACGAATGAAGATTTAAATACAGAAAACACTGAAGAAGAAAAAACAGAGTTAAGTGAGAGTGATGATGTTAAATTCAATATAGGTAAACAAAATAGAAATTCTGTTGGTAAAAGGGTGAGAGAAAGGAAAATGACTAATAGAAGAATTCAAAAAAGAAAAAAAGGAAAGGGTGAATATGTATTATTTAAGGCAGAATTACGTGTAAAGTTCGATCATTAAATGTCACTAGATTTAAGAAGTTGGAGAGAAGAATAGGGATTCTGGAATGGTGTGAAAAGTTAGATAGTGATTTTATTATCCTAGAAGCTATTAGATTTTTCTAGAAATTTGAAAGATATTAAACCAAACTGTGGTGGGGAAAAATGCATATGGAACTTCAGCAAGGAGACTTGCTCAGGAATACTTATATAAAGATAACAGTTAACGTGTTAGATTTTCCATTTGTTACAACAGATAAAATTACTGTTATTGATGTAAGATTGATGGAACATGTTATTAGAATTATTGTAATATATGCTTATGTAATAAAAAAGGAGAGAGAGGAGATGTTTATAAAGATAATTCAATATGTAGCAGTTAATATGGAGATAATTGTAGCAGGGGATTTCTACTGTAATTTAAGACAACAAAAGAAGACATATGATGTTAAATTAGTAAAATATATTATAAAATATGTACAGTTAAGAATTTGGGCTCTTGAGACTTGGATATATAGAAGATGCAATAAAAGAATAGAAATATATTATTTTTTAGTGTCAGATAGCTTAGTAATAGTTAAACAAGGAATATTATTAACAGGAGTTTCAGATCATAGGGCAATTTGGATTATGGTAAAGGGAAAGGTTGATTACATAAAAATAAGCAAAGAGAAAAAATAATAAATGAAGTGAAATGGGATGCTACAGGGAAAAAAGATGTTATGAGATTATGGCAAGATCATGTAGAGAACTCACCAAAAACTCAGCTTAGGCTCTATGGAAATAAAAAAATCCTCACCAAAGACTCTAGACTGTGCGTTGTCTATGCCTACTTTCTTCCCAGACTATTTTATGCTTCTCAGATCTTAACCAACTTACAATCCTCTCTAAAGACTAAACTTGAACTCACTTATAACAAAGTCACTAGGTTCACTGCAAACCAACCCTACACTTCATACCACTCCTTTGCAATCAAATCTGTAACATGGCTAGAATTCCCCCTCCACCACCTACTACCTCAACTGCTCTTTATACACTCCATTCTTAAACTTACCTCCTGCCCTGCTATCTCATCCCTAATCTTCTGTACTCCTAATTGCTCTCTCCAGAGCTCTGACCAGTTACTCTTGGAAAACTATAAGCCCAAAAGAACAATTGGCCAACATCTATATAGCTACTCTGTTGCCTCAGCTTGGAGCAACAGCTTCCTATGTCCATCAGAACTACATACAATACTCACAACTTCAAAAAAAAATAAAAGAAACTCTACTAAACTCAAGGATCTGCTTCTGCAAAAAGCCTAAACTAACTCTTTTACTGTGTTGCTCCTTATTATTCTTAGTCTTTTAATCCACTTACCCATCCATTCTCATACCATCCCTAGTACTTAAGTGTATTACAATTTACTATCCAGACATTCTTTCTATGCTGCCTACGAACTGCACTTGTCTACTTTACTTGGTTGTATTTTTTATTTCATATTTATTTACTCCTAATCTTTTTGACCTGTTCTACTTTGTACTATATTCTGAGATTTATATGCGGCTGTAGTAGCGATCATTGATTTCTAGTATCATTTACTTCACTGAATGCTGATTTATTTATTTATGAATTATTTTTGAGATTGTATTAGTATTTACAGTTACCTCTGTATCACAGATTGAATTGTATTTGAAGCTTTCTATACTTACTGTTATTTTCTGCCTTGATAAGTGTTCTGTATGGAACTTTTCTCCATGGGCCTCCAATGAAAATGGGGTCATGCTCTGTCAGAAGTACGCAGTTAACAAATGTCAAAATAAAAATAAATAAAGATTGGTCACAATGGTGGTTAAATTTCAAATTGAAATATAAAAAAGTTATGTGACATGGGAAAAAGAGAAGCTATATATGCATATCCTCAACTGTAGAGATTTTCGCAGAATGTCCAGATTTTTGCCTCATACTTTTGGTCCATTTTTCATAAAATTGTGGTTTTCTGGCAAATGATTGGCAAGTCATTAAAGAGTACAGTCATAAAATAATGACATACATTTGAGTTTCAGACTTCATACTCTTCAGAAAATTCATGCTCATGCAAAATCTGCTGTACTATCAACTTTCTAAGTTTGTAAGAGAAATATTTAAAAATTGTTCCTATTTCCAGATTTCTTGCTCAAAGAAGTTGAGGAGTATCTATATATGGGAAAAACAAAGTATAAGGATTTAAGTAATGATGTGACTGATTGTCTAGAGAAGAATGATAAACATTTATTTATTAAGGAAAAGAAACTATATGAGTTGGATAAGAAAAAAATAGAACATTTATTGTATAAACAAATATATCTTTCAAAGGAAATAAAAAGAAGAAATTGCACCATATTTACACAATATAATTAAAGAGAATAATACTGTAATGAGAGAAATGAAAGCTTCTTTAGGTAAAATGTATATTACACAAGAGGAGATTATGAATATAGTAAAAGAACATATTAGGATATTATTTAAAGAGCAGAGAATAAAGACAAGGAAGGAATGTAAGGTATATTTCTGACACGGAGAATAAGGATTTAGAAAAAGAAATAAAAGTAGAAGAATTAGATCTGGTACTAAAAATAATGAATTTACATTCAGCTGCAGGACCGATTGGGATAGAATATAGGGTATATAAAGATTTGACAGTAGAGCAAAAATGGTTTATAAAGGTATTAAATGGATGGTATAATAAATGTTTTGTGTGTAAAGAGTTATGTAGAGGTGCTATTAGAATTATATGGAAAAAAGGAGAAAGGAGAAATACAGAATTGGAGACCAAGTGTATTAAATAAAAACCCAGCCACTGGGGATGCACAAGCCAGTGCATTTCTTTGTGCTGGTCCCAAGCCCAGATAAATGGGGAGGTTATGTCAGGAAGGGCATCCGGTGTAAAACCTCTGCCAAATAACATATGCAGACAACAATACAGATTTCCATACCAGATCAGTCGAGGCCCGGGTTAACAACGACCGCCGCCAGTACTGTTAGCCAACAGGGTGCTGGTGGAAATTGCGCTTCTGTTGGCAGAAGGAAAAGAAGAGGGGGAAGGCATGCCTGAAAGCAGAAAGAGAGGAGGAAGGTTAGGAGTGTAGTAGTGATGGTAGGAACTTTGAATGTTGGCAGTATGACTGGTATAGGGAGAGCTAGCTGATATGATGGAGAGAAGGAAGTTTGATATATTGTGTGTGCAAGAGACGAGATGGAAGAGGGGTAAGGCCAGGTGTATAGGAGGTGGGTTCAAATTGTACTATCATGGTGTGAATATAAGAGAAATGGGGTAGGAGTTATCCAGAAGGAGTAGTATGCCAAGAGTGTTTTGGAGGTGAAAAGAGTGTCAGAGTGATGTTTATGAAGCTGGAAATTAATGGTGTAATGATGAATGTTGTTAATGCATACGGTCCATAAGTTGGGTATGCAATGGATGAGAAAGAAACATTTTGGAGTGAGTTGGATGAAGTGGTGGTGAGTGTACCCAAGGATGAGAGCCTGTGATTGGAGTGGATTTCAATGGGCATATTGGTGAAGGGAACAGAGGGGATGAGAAAGTGATGGCCAGGTATGGTGTTAAGGAGAGGAATGCAGAAGGTCAGATGGTAGTGGATTTTGTGAAAAGGACGGACATGGCTGTGGTGAATACGTATTTTAAGAAGAGGGAGGAGCATAGGGTGATGTACAAGAGTGGAGAAAGATGCACTCAGGTAGATTATATCCTATGCAGGAGGGCCAGTCTGAAGAAGATTGGAGACTGTAAACTGGTGACAGGGGAAAGTGTAGTTAGGCAGCGTAGAATGGTCATCTGTAGGATGACATTGGTGATCAAGAAGAGGAGGACAAGTGTGAGAGCAGTGCCAAGGATCAAATGGCGGAAGCTGAAAAAAGGGTGATTGTGAGGTGGAGTTCAGGGAAGAGTTAAAACAGGCACTGGGAGGCAGTGAAGAGTTACCGAATAGCTGGGTAACTACATTAGAGATGGTAAGGGAGACAGCTAGAAAGGTGCTTGGTGTGACATCTGGAAAGAGGAAGGAGGACAATGAGACCTGGTGGTGGAATGAGAAAGTACAGGAGACTATACAGTGGAAGAGGCTGGTGAAGAAGAAGTGGGATTGTCAGAGAGATGAAGAAAGTAGACAGGAGTATAAGGAGATGAGGAGCATGGCAAAGAGAGATGTGGCAAAGACTAAGGATAAGGCATATAGAGAGTTGTATGAAAGGTTGGACATTAAAGAGGGAGAAAAGGACCTGTACTGATTGGCTAGACAGAGGGACTGAGCTGGGAAAGATATGCAGCAGGTAAGGGTGATAAAGGATAGTGAGGGAAACGTACTCACAAGCAAGGAGAGTATGTTGAGCAGATGGAAAAAGTACTTTGAGGGTCTGATGAATTAAGAGAATGGGAGAGAGAAGGTTGGATAATGTAGGGATAGTGAATCAGGAAGTGAAACAGATTAGCAAGGAGGAAGTACAGATAGCTATGTAGAGGATGAAGAATGGAAAGGCTGTTGGTCCAGATGACATACCAGTGGAAGCATGGAGATGCTTAGGAGAAATGGCAGTGGAGATTTTAACCAGATTGTTTAATGAAATCTTGGAAAGTCAGAGAATGCCTGAGGAGTCTAGAAAAAAGTGTTTTGGCACCTATTTTTAAGAATAAAGGTGATGTGCAGAGCTGTAGTAACTACAGAGGGATAAAACTGATCAGCCACAGCTTGAAGTTATGGAAAGAGTAGTGGAAGCTAGGTTAAGAAGAGAGGTGATGATTAGTGATCAGCAGTATGGGTTCATGCCGGGAAAGAGCACTACAGATGTGATGTTTGCTCTGAGAGTTTTGATAGAGAAATATGGAGAAGGTCAGAAGGAGTTGCATTGTGTCTTTGCGGACTTGGAGAAAGCATATGATAGGGTGCCTAGAGAGGAGTTGTGGTATTGTATGAGGAAGTCAGGAGTGGCAGAGAAGTATGTAAGAGTGGTACAGGATATGTCTGAGGGTAGTGTGACAGTGGTGAAGTCTGCAGTGGGACTGACAGATGCGTTTAAGGTGGAGGTGGGATTACATCAAGGATCAGCTCTGAGCCCTTTCTTATTTGCAATGGTGATGGACAGGTTTACAGATGAGATCAGACAGGAGGCCCCATGCACTATGATGTTTGCAGATGACATTGTGATCTGTAGTGAGAGTAGGGACTAGGTTGACGAGACCCTGAAGAGGTGGAGATATGCTCTAGAGAGGGGAAGAATGAAGGTCATCAGGACTAAGACAGAATATGTGTGTGTTAATGCAAGGGAGGATAGAGGAATGGTGAGGATGCAGGGTGTAGACTTGGCAAAGGTGGATGAGTTTAAGTATGTGGGGTCAACAGTTCAGTAGTAATGGTGAGTGCGGAAGAGAGGTTAAGAAGAGAGTACAGGCAGGGTGGAATGGGTGGAGAAGAGTGTCAGGAGTGATTTGTGACAGACGAGTACCAGTAAGAGTGAAAGGGAAGGTCTACAAGAGGGTAGTGAGACCAGCTATGTTGTATCGGTTGGAGATGGTGGCATTGACAAAAAAGGCAGGAGTCAAAGCTTGAAGTGGCAGAGTTAAAGATGTTAAGATTTGCACTGGGTGTGACAAGGATGGACAGGATTAGGAATCAGTATATTAGAGGGTCAGCTCAGGTTGGGCAATTTGGAGACAAAGTCACAGAGGCGAGATTGCATTGGTTTGGACATGTGCTGAGGAGGGATGCTGGGTATATTGGGAAAAGGATGCTAAGGATGGAGCTGCCAGGTAAGATGAAAAGAGGAAGGCCTAAGATAAGGTTTATGGATGTGGTAAGAGAGGACATGCAGGTGGTTGGTGTGACAGAGCAATATGCAGAGGACAGGAAGAAATGGAAACAGATGGTCCGCTGTGGTGACCCTTAACAGGAACAGCCGAAAGAGAAGAAGAAGAAGAAAATGGATTATAAGCTTTTTATGAAAATACTGCAAAAAAGGATGGAAGAAAAAGTAGGTAATGTTGTAAATGAACAAGTGTTTGATATAAAAGGTAAAAGAGTTCAAGATTTATTATTAATAATTAGGGAATTAGTAGATGATATTCTAGTTAGAAATGCTCAGACAAAAGTAATGGTAGGAGAGCTAACTAAAGCATTTGAATAAATTTAGTAATCAGTATTACAGGATATATTTCATATATGTAATATAAGTAAGAGAATTAAAAATGTGTACATTTCAGCTTATAAGTATAGTATACTATAGTGAACATTATGATAAAAAGATGGTTGAGCGAAAATATAAAGTTTCAGAAGAGTGTTAGACAAGGTTGTCCACTGAGTGGTATATTATTTGTATTAGTAATGGAAGCAATATCTATCCATATGAATAAGGAGATAGATGTTATGAGGTATATTTCAAATGAAGAGATAAAAATGCTGATTTATTTAAATTATGCAGATGATATTATTATAACAAAAATGCAGTGAGTATGAATTCAGTAATAAAACAAATGCAAGAGATTATTCAGGTTATTGGGTTCATACTAAACAAAAGGCAAAGGCCAAGGTTTAGATTTGAGGGGAGGATAGGTGGAGTTAAATATATTATGAAAAAAATTAAGATCCTTGGAATAAATTTCCAGAAACAGGAAATTATAGATGCTACATGGAAAGAAAAAATAGAGGAAATGAAACACGTGTGTGTGTTTTGGAAATCTTTTTTTCCTTTAAAAGGAAAGTTCATTTAATATACTCTGTACTGTTAGCTAAGAGTATGTATTTAGCCAGTGTCTTTAGTATTCCATTGAATTTAGAGAAAGAGGTATACAATATACTATTTTCTTTTATCTGGGGAATCAATGTTAAACCCTGTGAAAAGAGGGGAGTTATATGTAAAGAGAAAAGACAGGTTTGGCTCCAATAAACCTTATAGTGTATATGGTATCATTAAACCTATATAGAGTAATGAAATGTTTAAAGGACAATGAAGTTTCCTTGTTAATAAAAATATTAAGTGCGAAACAAAAACAGAGTGGTTGACCTTTTTCAGCTTAAAAAAGGAGGAGATGTTGTAATAAAGAAATGGAAAATTATCAAGATAAGATTATTTTGTGGAAAATACATTTTAAGGAAATTGATAAAAAAAAGAATAGGATGATAACATCATGGAAAAGTACCATAGGATATATCTTTGGAAGGAAGTAAATATTGAGAAAAGGAATGTTATCACTGCTAGAATGGAATGATTTAAGGGACATATAGATTGTCAGGAGTTTTATGGTGGTTGACCATACAAGAATACCACTGAAGGTGAATATGCCACATAAAAGTATAAATGCTAGAGTTTGCTTATATTGTTGTGAATTTGAAATGTGATAATTTTTTTTTAGAATGTAAAAGATCTAAAATGTTATGGAAAAAAACATTACAGATATAAACTATGTGGAAGGATTTAATGATGTGAAGAATTTAAATGGATATGAATGAATTTGGACATTACAGAAACAAAAGTAAGAAAGAAGTTGAAAGACTTGATAAAAATGTTTGCTATATTATGGTTAATTTGGAATCAGATTGTCAAGGAAATCATGTTTAATGAAAAATGGGACTTGACAATGATGATAAAAAAATAAGGTTTTGGTTGTGGAAATTGGAGTGGAGGTCTTAAACGCAATAATTATGTGTTTCATATGATGAAGATAATGAAACAGGAGGAAGTGATCTATAATTTGTAATTATTGTATATATGTGTATACATAGTGTAAATTGAACAATGCGTGTGTGTGTGTGTGCGCGTGTGTGTGTGTGTGTGTGTGTGTGTGTGTGTGTGTGTGTGTGTGTGTGTATATATATATATATATATATATATATATATATATATATATATATGTAACATAAATAAGTAGGAAATAACTATTGGTTGTGTAAATAAAGGACCACTAGTGTTTTGATTGTGACAGGGGCCATTTTTGTGGTTGCACTTCCTTTTTCTGTTTCTGGCTCAGAGGCTGCTCAGTGGACCAAGGAGTTACAAAAGTGGAGTTGAGAGGGTTGTTTGGTGGTGATTTGGAACAGAGGAAGGCAGCTGAGTGTTCAAATAAGCTTAAAAGTGTGTTGAGAGATAAGAGGAGAGAAGCAAAGGTAGTCAAGACTTCTATGTCTGTGTCTGAGGTCAGAGAATCAAGAGAGAAGACATATATGCCTTTTAGTGGAGTTCTAGTGGTTAGAGATGATAGTAGAAAGACAGTTGGGTCTTCTATTGATATTTTTGAAACAGCAGAAGGGTGCATATTTGAAGAAAAGGCAGGCAAGCCTTTTTCCAGATTCAAAAGGGATTTTCCAGCAGCAGCTATTCTAGCAAGAGAATCAGCATGATGATGGCTGTATTGTTTCAAATCTTCAGTTGGCAGGGTTGTAGGATGTTTTCTTAGAGAAATTATGTGAGGAAAGCAAACCTTTCAGTAGCAAGGATATGGCACAGGTAGATATAATGGGCAAAATTCAAAACAAAGTGGTACCTTTGATACAAAAACACAGGAGATGGTATGACAAAACTCATGCTGATACGGTTAAGGAAATAGCAAAAAAAAAAAAAAAAATGGGAACATCAGTAAAACAAAGAAGAAATCATACTGTTAAGATTTTCTCTAAGGAAGGAACTTCTCCAGCAGAGGTAAGAGCTTTTATTCATATAAGGAAAT
This sequence comes from Protopterus annectens, assembly GCF_019279795.1. Lineage (NCBI taxonomy): Eukaryota > Metazoa > Chordata > Ceratodontiformes > Protopteridae > Protopterus > Protopterus annectens. The sequence goes on from NC_056730.1 coordinate 447,545,989, forward strand.
CAACATTTTTGTGAAATAATTTTTGAAAATGGTCAGGCAATGGAAGAAAACTTTAGTCAAAATGAAAATAAGAAAGAATATACACCATTTATTTATCTATTTAAAATTTGTTTACCAGGATAGTCTGACTGAGCAACAGTGTCCATTTTCAGCAGAGGTCCAAGGAGAAAAGCTCCAGCAAAGTACAATTTTTACTAACAGTGTCCATAAAATTAATATGTAGTTAAAGCTTTTTACAGATAAACTACGAATCAAATTTATGTTCAATTTTGAACAGAAATTGAAAAGGAGACTTAGAAAAGACATTTATATAGCATATCAAAAGATGTATTGGACATTTCCAAAGTTTTTGCAATAGAGGATTATGGGCTGGGGTTTGGGATTGTAATGTTGCACTAAAAATAGAAAATGATAAAATCATTTATATCCCTAGTATTATAAATATAGATGGTCAAAAAGGTGGTGTTAAATATTGGGACCAACCCAAGACTTGTTTCTACTGTGGAAAATAAAATCATATGATTGAGGATTGTACAAAAAAAGGAAATGTTTTATGTGTGGTGCAATATGTCATGATGCAAGAAAATGTGAGTTAAAATGTTATAAATGCAATGAGGTATGCCATACGTGGATGGTTTGAAAAGAAGTCACAGAACAATACATGAATTTACTGTGTCTGAACACATTCAAGGGGTTAAGGAAGTAGCATGTGTAATCAAAAGAAACAGTATAAAAATGATGATAAAAATATGACACATAAAAAATAAGAATTAAATACAGAAGAAGGTACTGATGTTAGTGATGAAGGTGTTACCTGGAATATAGTTAAAATAAAGTAAAAAGAAAAAATAAATATTTCATAGGTAAAAGAGTGAATGAGAGAAAGAGAAAAATTACTGGATTAAACACAAAGAGAAAGAAGAAAGCAAAGGGGTAAAGGTTTTATTCTTTTTCCTTAGAACATTTTACTAAATAGAAATAATGGTAATTGCAGGATATTAACATTGAATTTTAATACTTTTAAGAGCACACTTAGAAGACTGACTATTATAGACTAGTATAAAACATGTGATAATGATACCATTATACTAGAAGATACAAGATTTTTAATGAAAGAAAAGATGTCAAACATAATGCCTCTAGGGTAATGAGATATACTGGAATTTGGGACAAGATTTCTGTTCAGGAATAGCAATACTTATGAAAAAGACAGTTAAGGTGCTTAATATTACTCTAATTTTAATCTGTATGACTACCGTCATTGATGTTAGATGGAGAGATAAAGGCTATAGAATAATTACATTATATGCATATGTAACTAGTAAATAAAGGGAAGATAGTTTTGCCTTAATGTTGAATTATATTGCTGTTAATTTGTAGTAGGAGACTTCAGCCATAACTTGAGAAACAAAAAGAAAGGGCATGATGTAAAACAAGTTATAGAAATTATGAGATGTCAGAAGTTAAGAATATGGAAGAACAATTCATGAACATATAGTAGAGGAATATATAGAGCACAGATAATTTTTTTTTGCTTTTAAAGAAACACCAATACCAGGTAGAGCTGATAGAAATCATTTTACTTCAAGATCTGGTACCTCAGCTACTTGCTTTCAAGTCCTCTGTTGAAGGCAAGTAGCCGAGGTACCAGAATTGGAAGTAAAAGGATTTCTATCAGCTCTACCTGGTGTTGGTGTTTCCTGAATACTGTCTGATTTTTATCAGCTTGATTTTTTGTGTTTATATGATATTTTTTGCTTTTGGAAGGATGTGAAATAGAAGTTACATTAGATACATGTTTTTTCTGATCATAAAGCTATCTGGATAGAATTCAGAGACAAAATTAGTAATGTTAAGATACAAAAAGGTCTAAAAAGAATTATTGAAGTAGAGTGGGTAGGTGAGAGTGAAAAAAAGATAGTTAGAAATGGTCTGAGTGGTTGATGTCTTTTAAAAATAAATATAAAAAATGTTATCAAGAATAGCAAGCTAAAATGAGAAAGGAAGTCAAAAAAGTTCTAGTAAGTTAAGTGAAGAACTTCTTAAAAATTTAGAAAGGAATGAAAATGACTATTATAAGAAATAACAAGAGTTATAACAATGAAGCAAGAAAAAATAAAAAAAAAATCTGTTGTATAAACAAAGATATTTCCTACAAGGTAAGAAAGAAGAGAGAGCTCCTTATTTAAATAAAATAGTTAAGGAAGATAGTATAATTAGAGAATTAATAGACAAAAAAGGAATAGCGCAGAAAGACCAAGGAAACATAATGTGTTTTGGTGAGGAATGTATAAAAGATTTATTTAAATATATTATTAAAGTACAAAGGATATCATAGAGTGTAAGAGCTTTCTCTGTGGAAGAGAATATAGATATAGAAAAATTATAAGATTAGAAGAACTGGATCTAGTATTAAGAAAAGTAAATATACATACAGCAGCAGGTCTGGATGGATTAGAATGTCAAAATGATAAGAACATGACAGTAAGTCAAAAAATATATTTCATAGAAGTATTAAATAGGTGGTTCAATGAAGGTTTTAAATATGAGGAATTATGTAGTGGAATTTATAAATGTGAATGGAAAAAAGGTGAGGGAAAAGATAAAATATATTGTGCCCTGTTGTTTTGAATAATGCTGATTATAAAATATTTATGAAAATATTACAAAATAGAATGGAATTAAAACTTAAGAATATTCTATTAGATTAATATATAGTGTTAAAGGAAAAGAATGTCAAGAATTATTAATGATTTTTAGAGAAATTGTACATGACATAATAAATAGACAAGAAAAGCTTTTAATTATGGTAGGATCTAAACAAAGTTTTTGACAGATTTCAGCATAATATCCTATGGGATATATTCAAAGTGGGTCTATATCTGATCATCATATCCCTAATATGCAAATGCCTCTTAATCAAACACCTATTGAGTGAACAAACTAACCATTGATCTAAGATTTTAGCGAAAACATTCCTATGGCAAACTGATGGTAGTCCACTCTAGTGACCATAAGAAAAAAAAAAAAACTTAACACCTGCGCAGGTGGGGAGGCTGCACCCCTCACAATCCCCAAGTAAATATGCCAACTTTGAGATCACACTACAGTGAGGAAAAGGGCAAATTCAAGATGGTGGCTAACTATTATTTTGCCCTAGGAAACTTTTCACTGAAAAGTTAGTTTGATGATTGGTATATTCACTCATTAGGTGTTTGACGAAGCGGCATTCATGTATTAGTGATTCAATGATCTAATATAGACCCAGTCAAAGCTAGAAACAACTCCTCGTGGTCCTGCAGAGTGGTGCTAGCAGCAGAGAACTGAGAAAAGCGACTACTTTCCTGATCTAAGTATTTTTTTGCTGTTTTTACCTGAGAGACCTTCCTTTTCTTACTTTGAACAAGTTTAAACTGCTTTATTACCTGTTTTTTGCATTGTACATTATCTGCACTTAAAGTTACATTTGGTCAAAAGTTTGTTGTTTAATTTAACTGTTGAGGCTACCCACTAAAGTGAGCTAGCCCGTGTAAGTGATTTATTACTGTTTCTTCTGCATTTCTGTGTACTTTTTAAACTAAAAAGCAAAAAAAAAAAAAAAAAAAATTCTTGTTTTCCCGCCTTTCCCGACTAGTTTAGACCAGTATACAGGCTTTGCTGTATTCTGGACTGTGGTGTAGTTCCTGTGTTGTCCATTGCCTTACTTGGATAGAAGGAAGTTTCTTTGCTCACCAGTGGGAGTGGGGAGCTTTGAGCAGCCTATCTGTCCCTGAAGGAGTGACCTCAGCACAAGAGCTTGTAGTAATTGGTTGTTTTGGACCATTTCCAGCTCTTTTGAAGTTCCCTGTTTAAAATCCGCATTTGCGCGGCGTTGCGCAATTGTGCACATAGCGCAGCGCCGGTTAAACAGGCTTAAACTATTTCTGGCTCCGCCAAGTCTGCACTTCAATTTTTCCCTTAAGAAAGCTCTACTTTCAACAAAATCAGTCTATTCGCTTTATCATAAGCCTAGCACTTGCTCCTAAAACCTTTCTTTTAAGTGAAGCACCCTTAAACTAACGTAATCACTACATCCACCTACAACCCATGCTAATACCCACTTCCCTTCAAAGTCCTCTCTCTGACCCAGTTACACATCACCCCCTTATACTATTCTGGCATGTCGAGTGGTATATTACTGACGTCCTCTCCAGTTCAGCTGGTTAATCTGGGAATCCTGAGACAATGTTACAATTGTCTCATGTACACAGACAACCCTCTCCTCCTCCCAAAAAACACAAGCAAATGTGAGAGATGCAACTATACAGCCAAGCTGGAGGTTGAACTCTCTCAACACAGGACTAGCAAGACCAGACAGGAGGAGAAGGTAACCACACACACAACAAACCCTGTCTCACATAAACCAACCACAACTGCAAACCAAACACATAGTAACACAAAGACATACTCGGAGGCTCTAATAAAAAACTTACCAAAACAACAGAGGCTCCCAAAGCAGACATCCAAGAAAACACCACCTCAAAAATCTGCACAAGCAACACATAGTACACAAAGTCGGTGTGCCAAACAATCACAGCCCTTAAGGCGAAACACCATGCCTGATACACTAGTAATAGGTGACTCGATAGTCAGACACACTGACGTCCCACTTAACCAGGCTGAACAAAGAGAAGGTAATGGTGAGCTGCCTGTCGGGAGCTAGGATCCGCCACATAACACAAGCACTCAGGTCACTCCAAGCAAGTACAAATATGTCTCCGTCATTGTCCATGCCGGCGTGAATGACCTGAGACGTACCTCCTTGGATTACATGAAAAGTGACATAGAGGAGCTCTCTGATTATGTAGCCCAGGCCGGTATGACCCTGACCCTGAGCAGCATCTTGCCCTCACCAAGAATGATGCCACAATACAAAGACAAGATGATCAGCTTTAATAATTGGCTCAATTACTGGTGTCATTCTAGGGGGACCCAATGTCTGTCTGCTTGGGATGACATGCTGGACAAGCCACACTGCTTCACAAGGGACGGCTTGCATCTGTCACCACTGGGCTTCTGGATATTGGCTAAGGCTCTTGCCATAGTGCCTTTTTTAGGCAAGGCTCAAAAGACAAACCCACCACCTTAGAAAACAATAAAGGAAAAAAACTAAGGGTAATGCTGCTCAACACCAGAAGTCTAAATCTCAAGATGCAGGCTCTCGAAGCACTCCTCAGTATGGAGAGCATCGATGTCTGTGCAGTAACTGAAACCTGGTTCAAGGTTCCTGAGAGCACCCCAGCCCTACCAAGTTATACCTCGTATCATGCATTTTGGCCCCAAAACCTGGGCCAAACCACAAAAGGAGGGGAGGTGTCCATATTCATTAAAGACACCCACACCTCCAGGTTACTGGCAACACACGAAGCATCGGAGACCATCCATGTGCAACTAACCGTAGGCAAAACTGCTATACAACTTGTAGCATGCTACAGAGCACCCTCACAATCTCAGGAACTCCATTCAGCCTTCCTGAAGGCACTGGAGGATATGAATGTCTCACCAAATACCATCATATTGGGAGACTTCAACTACCCAAACATAGACTGGGTGCATTACTCAAGCCCCAACAACCTAGACCAAAGGTTCCTGGAATTCATCAACTCAAATGCGATGGAACAACTAGTCACCTCCCCCTCAAGAGGAAATAATATAGTTGACCTGATCATCACAAACATGGGGACAAAATGCTCAACACCGGAAGTATACCCTTCACTAGTGAGATCAGACCATAAACTAATAACCCTAGATATTCATATCCCACCTCCACCCCCAGCACAAAAGACCACAGTGAGAAACTTCTCAAAAGCCGACTTTACATTCCTTAGGACTGAAATGGTATCCTTCAAGCCCCCTGGGCCAGTGGAAACCACATTCCACACTGCTGAATCCTTCATAAATGCTTTCTACGGGCATCTCCAAGAATGCATGGATCATGCAATCCCAAATAAAACCAAGACCCTTTCCACCAAAGGCAGGCATCCTATCTGGTGGACCCCAGCCATAAACAAACGTTATAACAAGAGAAGGAAGCTATTGCAAGACAGAGCAAAATCCCATAAAGGGAAGGCATCCCTGATCAGCACTAGCACAAAACTACGTTCGCTAATAAAATCATCAAAGGCCAACTTTGAGAGAAAAATCGCTAAGGACAGTAAAGATAATCACAAGGCCTTCTTCAGTTATGTTAGAAACCTGGGTGGAAACCTTCAGATATGCGCAGAGTTAGTTCATAACGGCAAAAAATACACTGAACCCACAGATATTGCCAACATACTGGCAGACAGGTTCAGTGCAAATTCCCCCCCTCCCCCAAAAGACGAAATAAATATCTCAGCTGAATGCAACCTCCCTGAAATCTCAGATGTCCAGGTGAGAGTTGCCCTCAGCAAAGCTAAAAATACAGCATACATGGGACCTGATGGTGTCCTGGGTTGCGTGCTACGTGAACTCCTAGAGGAGCTAAACCCGCACATAAGAACTCTGTTTAATCTTAGCCTTGCTATAGGATATGTCCCTGAACACTGACGTACAGCTACAGTGGTTCCACTCCACAAAGGTGGCACCTCTACAGACCCTGAAAACTACCGCCCCATAACTTGACCAACCTGGTCTGCAAAGCTATGGAAAGGATCATTATGCAACTCATAAACAAAGACATTGGGGGCCTACAGACAATTGACCCTACCCAGTTCGGCTTTGTAAAAGACAGATCCTGTCTTTTAAACCTGGTGGACTTTTTTGAAACAGTCACTAGAGCCATCGATGAAGGCAAAGCAGTTCATACAGCCTACCTGGATCTGGCAAAAGCCTTCGACACTATACCCCACTCAGGCATATAGACAAGCTCAGCAGCTTAAATGTAAACCTGTTTGTCACAAGATAGGTTGCAAACTGGCTAAAGGACAGAACCCACAAAGTCAGAATAGCAGGAGCTATGTCAGACTCTAAGCCAGTCACAAGTGGAGTCCCACAGAGCTCTGTCTTGGGACCCCTCTTGTTCGGCATTTATTTCTCAGATGTGCAGGCAAACAAAGGGGGGTTGTGGCTGACAAAGTTTGCAGACGACTACAAACTAGGCGCCATAGTCGACACACCAGCTGACACATGCATCCTCCAGAAGGGCCTCACAGAAACAGATGACTGGTACCAGAATCATGACCTTAAGCTAAATGCCAAAAAATGTATAGTCATCCCCTTTGGAAAAAACAAAGTACCCACAAATTACCACATAGGTGGTAATCCACTAAGTACGGAAAAAGTAATCAGAGACCTGGGGACCCAAGTTGACAGTGACCTCTCATTTGACACCCACATCGCCAAAGTGGTTAGAAAGACCTTCTACCTTGCCCACCTTATCATGAAGGGATTCACATCCAGATCAAAGGATGTCATTGTACCCTTATATTCCTCCCTTATCAGGCCTATGATTGAGTACAATGCCCCATTTGGTATGTACCTCACCCGGCACCTGCAGCAGCTGGAGAGACCCCAAAAGTACCTTACCAAGAGGATCAAGGGTCTCCAGCATATGTCATATGCTGCCAGACTGAAAAAGCTCCAGCTCTATTCAGTAGCATACCGCCTGCTCAGAGGTGATCTGTGCCTTATGTACAAGGCCATGTCCAATTCAGAATTAATGGACATGCTCCACCTCAAAAAAATCCAAATCCATCAGAGCCGCAAGAGCTAAAGATCTAAACCTCAGCACAAATATGAATAGGACATGCTGGAGGGACAGATTCATAACCCAGAGGCTTCCCGCACTCGGAAACAGGATACCTGTCCATGTTAGGCAGAGCCCCTCACTGACTCTCTTCAAGAGAAATCTGGACAAATGGATGGGTGATCGTAGGTTTACCCCGGGGGTCATCTCTGTGTCATTGCTAGATAGAGGCACAGTAAACTAAATTAAATTTAAATTGTACACTTTTGTATCATTACATGGGGTGGCGATAGCCACATACACTTTGGCTAGGCTTATAAATGCCCTAGGGCAGATAGCCTAGTACTATACTATGAAACTAAGTACAAAAATACAAAATGTGTGTGTTACAGCATACACACTGAACAAAATTAAAATGCTGATTAGTGCATGGTTAAGTAAAGAAATAAATATAAAAAGACGTATTAGGCAAGGATATCCTTTTAGTAAGATTATATTTTCACTAGTTATGAATGTAATGCTAGTTATATTATTTCAGTAGATGGTAATGTTAGATATAGAAAAAAAGGAAGGTATGATATACCTGTAATGTTGAGTACAATGCCTCCTTTGGTATGTACCTAACCAAGCATATCCAACAACTGGAACATCCAGAGGTGTTCATCACTAAACGAATTCAGGACATAAGTAACATGTCCTATGATGACTGCCTTGATGTCCTATCCCTGTATTCTGTCTCCTAGAGGCTGTTGAGAAGAGATCTATGCCTGGTATGCAAGGTGCCAGATTCCAATCAGATGGACCTCCTGCATATTTACAAAACGAACAGCACCAGAAGTACATATTCTAAAGATTTGAGCATCGCCTGTGATATAAATCGAACCTACTCAACAGACAGATATGTATCCCAGAGACTACCCCTTCTCCTGAACGGGTACCTGTCAAATCTTCAAATGCTCAAAATTTCGAATGTTACGTGGTTGAGACCAAATGTTTGAAATTCTGAGTGATTGAAGATAGACTTTCAACGGCACCATACAGTGCAGATAGGGAGAATTTCCCCTTTTTCTGCACTGAAGTGTGGTCTTGGAGTTGGTATATTTAAGTAGGGGGTGGGGGTGGCCCCCCTGCCTACACTGTTAAAGTGTTTTTTTTTTTCTGTTTTCTTTTTTTTTTATATTCGAACATCCAAATGTCGAACATTTGGACTCGACTATGTAATGTTCGAACATTTACCATAGACCCTCTGGAACACAGTCTTGATCCATGTAAAGCAGTGTTCCTCCCTAACCCAATTCGATTGTAACTTGGACAAGGGTAAAATAACTTGTCAGAGATTTGGGATGCATGGCTGGACTTTAAAAGGCCGTTGTGATCATTAGCCTAGTATACCCATATGAACCTATGAACCTAAGTAGGAGAAGCAACATTTCTAATATAACCTGTAGTGCTCAAAATTATTTGAAATGAAGAAAAATGGGTTGCAGACTAAGTAGGAAGAGGAGGCCATACACATATGCAAGGATACTGTAGCATGGAAAGGAATGCTGGCGGCTGGAGGGAAGAGTGGATTTTCCTGTATGTACACCAAATGCTTCAAAAGCATCAGATGTTGACATAAAAGTAAAAAAAATTGACTACATGAGCCCTAAACACATAGAGGGGAGTGGATCAGGAATGGTATAACAGGAAGAAATGATTAGTAGACTGTAAATGGAAGGATGGCAAGCAATGCAGATGGGAAATCAGGACAAACACACTAGCATGTCTGAAATGAGGAGGGAGGTTTACAGAAAGGAATACAGACCATAAAGAACACTGTAGGAACCATGACACAGATGACCTGATCAGACAGAGGAATGCCATAACAGAGGGCATGGTCTAGAAGGTGATGGAACACCAACATTGTGATGAGGTTATCAACGAAAATGTTTGTATGTATAGGAAAATTTAAGTTAAACTACAATGAGGTGAGTAAAATAAATTTAGAAAGAAATAAAATGTTGTACCCTAAATGAAACAGTGGTTTTAGTGAAGGAGAATAATTTAAAAGATGCAGCACTCCAGTGATTTTTTTTAAAGAAACTAAGAAAACTGCCTAATAGAATGGGCTGAAGGAAATTGTCACAAAGAGAATCTGCCTTGTGAAACTCTGTATAGCAACTGCTTATATAAGTGGAAGAAATAATAATAAAAGTAGCATTATTTGAGAATAAAATAACCATTTACAGCAAACATTTATAAAGCAAAATGAAGTGCTAATGTAATATATGAACATGACAAACGATAAAGGAAATAGAAAATAAACTAATTAAACTGCATAGATAAGTTAAGAAAAAGAACATCAAACATAATTTATTTTAAAACAACATACATAGCTAAATGAGAAAATTCAAGATTTAGAATATAGAGCAACATAAAATAATATCAGGATATTTGTTGTACTAGAGAATTTCAAAAGAAATTCTATAGTAAGTGCTCTGATTATATGGATTTCTAAACACTAAAGCTGACTGAAAGTTTGTCTTGGGGCATTGAATAAAACAAATCTATATAAATGAAAGAAATGAAAGGCCAAAATTCAAAATTGTTAGATTTTGATCAGACAAATAAGTGGCATTGAAATCCCCATGCAGCAGCCCATGAAACATGGTAAAATACTACAAAATTTGAACATGACTATTCAGTAAAACCAATAGAAAAACAAAAGCTGCTTGGTCTTTCATGGAAAAAGTAATATAGAAACTCGATTTTATTTTGAAAAATATGAAAATGCAATTGACATTGGATGCTAAAATATTTAATATACTAGAAGAGGCAACTGGTTATGCACAACACTATAAACTGATATACAAAAATGAGTCAATGAAATGAAAATAGCCATCACTTAAGAAAATATCTGATAAGTGGAACTGGGTTGTAATGGTATAGATGGAAAAAAATATATATTCCAACTCTTAAAGTATGAAGGAAGAAATAAGAGCTCACAATGTTAGAAAGTAAGATGGATGAAATAACAACAGAAAATGTTAAATCACTGGAAGTCAAATATATATGTTTCAAAGCCAGTGAATTAATTGTTAAATGAAGTATTTTCAACATGTAAACACTAAGAGTTAAATAATTATTTTACAATCAAAATATCTGCCTACCAAAGTAGTGTCTTGTGTCTTCAGATACTGAGGTAAGCCATTATAAGATATTAATATACTGTACAATAATTTGTTTAAAATTGTTTAAAAATTAACTGAAGACAACTATCTTGAAATAAAATCTAATATGATAATATGATTTTAATGGAAATTCATATGAAAAATAAAGAAAAAAGATATATTAGGATGGTTTTATAAAATATTACAGCTTGTATGGGCACCTTTAAGAATATAACTTCAACAAATTCAAGAATAAAAGTAAAGCTGCAATTCATACGTAAAAATACAAGCAATAAGAAACAAACTCAGCAACCTGTCAAAATTACAAGATTTTAATGCATTAAAATAGCAAAGCTTTCAGGCAAATAACCATTCATCAGTGCTAAACAGATTATCAAATATAGAACTCTCTTAAAAAACAAACTAAAAATCACACAGCCAATGACATTTTTCCAACAATAAATCAATTAAGAACAAATAAAAATTAGAAAGGCATGACAAAAACTATTTCAAATGTGACTGTTTAGATTTAAGTATTGGTTCCAATGTAACAGCCTGTAGTTGAAGAATCCATTCATATTCCTTTATTTCAAATTTGCTATTCAAATCCCCCTTCTTAAGTTCCAAATAACCATATCTATAACCCTAAAGGAAAATGTATGTGTTGTATCACTGTCACAAAAGTGTTTAGCTAAAGATTTAGTAGAAATGTTTCTCCTGATTTCTGATCTGTCCTCTATTATCCTGTCCTTCAGATTCCACATGGATTTCCCAACGTAGAAACTTGTGCATACCTCACAAGTCACCAAATAAATAATATTTATAGAATTACAAGTTGCGGAACATTTAAATGTATACTTTTGTGTGTTAAAGGATGAATAAAGTTTGAACTGTTATTAATAATGTTACAGCTGCAAGTTATGACATGGAAAGGTGCCAACCTTATTAAAACCATTAGTTATAGAAACTGCTCGCATGTTCTTGTAACATAAACATTGTTTTAAATTTGAACAATTACGGTAAGAGAACTGGGCCTCAGCGCCTTTCATGTTTTGTAATTTTCAAAATGTCCCAATTATCAGTTATAGTCTTTCTTATAGCATCACTATAAATAATACAGGGGCTAAATAAAATAATAGGTTGGGCAAAAATATTTTTGCATTTGAAGACAGATTATTACTGATAAAATGGTATTATTTTTATTATCAAAAACGTTATATTTTATTCAAGTAATTGCAACTCCCTCTAAATCATTGATTAAGTCAATTGTAAGAATAATAATAGCCTTCTTGCAGCATCCTATGAACTAATGATGATCTAGGATTTCTGGATAATAAAAACTATGTAATATCTTCCCACTTGATACTATTATATATTGCATGGATACTGAGTATTCTGTAAATACTATTAAAACTATATATTCAGACACGTTAGCTTAAAATGGAGAAATTTATGGGTGGACAAAGATTGAACTCTCAAGAGTGATTTGCCCCAAGTTCAACAAATTGAGGATTAGAGCTCCTCCACTGGAAATCACTGTCAGCAAGTTGTGCCAGCAGAGATCCTTCTTTGAGTTTGTGCAACCATAAGGTTATATATATATATATATATATATATATATATATATATATATATATATATATATATATATTTATATGGGTTACCTTCAGATCATTGAACTTTTAAAAGGTCAACTTTTATATGGCCAAGACCAGATGATCAAAATTTTAAAAGTTAGAAACAGTCTGAATGGAGATCTCCATACAACATGGAATGGGAAGATTTCCCTTTTCTGCTATGTAGTGAGATCTTGGACTTGGTATATTTAAATAGCACGGGCTAAAAATGTTTAATTTATTTATTTATTTTTTAACATGTTCAAACTTTTAAATGTTTGATCATATGGTCTCGGCCATATGAAAGTTGAACATTTGAAAGTTCGATCATGTAAAGTAGACCCATATATATCTATATCTATATATATATATATATATATATATATATATATATATATATATATGGGTCTACTTTGTTTCATTGAATCTCATTTCACTGATATTCATTTCACTCGGACCACTTCATTGAAAACTCAAATTATTGAAAACTCATTTCACTAAATCTCATTTCTCTATATTGCAGTTAGTATTTATGGCACTGTGTAGAGTACTGTAAGACAAATAAAAGGTATATGCCCTTTTCCCCACTGTAGTGTGATCGTGGAGTTGGTATATTTAGTTAGGCAGTGTGTGGAGGCCAGCCCCCAACATTGGGGGGAGTGGGGGGCATAGAACCCCACTTAGTTTGAGTACATATTCTCTTCTGGAGAGAGTTAGTCATTGATGTTGCAGCTCTCCATGTCTATTGTTTAAAATGTATTGCTTTGAAGTTTTTGGTAAAATACAATATAAAACAAACAAGGTGGGGGGCTGTGCCCCCCACATCTTCCCTAAATATATATATATATATATATATATATATATATATATATATATATATATATATATATATACTAACTCCAGGGTCGCACTACAGTTGGGAAAAGTGCATATACCTCTTACTTGCCTTATGGTACTTTACACAGTGCCATCAGTAATTTGTGTTTTCAGCAACGTGGTCAGTGTGAAATGAAATTCAGTGAAATGAGATTCAATGAAACAAAGTAGACCCACATATATATACACACATATGTACTGTATGTATACACACATTTAGGGAGTGTGGGGTATTGTCCCCCACATTGGGGGATGTAGTGTGTTTGCATCCATTGGGAGAATACAGTTCAAGGATTCTGATGCATGGCAAGTTCAAATATGTGTTCTCATAGAAAAATTTGGGTTATTCAGTATATTTCCATTGGGAGTGAATATAGGTTTATTACAAATAGCAAATGAGTACAAACTGCTACATTTAGGAAAACATCTTATCTTGTGTAATTTTATGTAAGGAGTAAATGTTAAAACAACAGAGAAAGTAACAGAGGAATATATCAAAAGAAGTTTGTTAACTGTACAAATCATAAGAATATATATTTAAGGAAACTTGAAGCTTTTGTAAATTCACCTTTAATGAATACAGCAAATTATAAGAGTACATAAATGGCATAAATTATGCACTGAGTAATAATAAATGTGCATTATTTATATTATCTAACATAAAAAATTGAAACAGAAATAAATTCACATTCAGTATATAATTACAGAGACAAACACAACTGAAAATAATGTAATTTCATTAAAAATGTTAAGCTGTATTAAGTGTACTACAACCTAATGATTTTGGAGAATATATAAAAGGAAGTTCATAAACAGAGTATTTTATATGCCATATAAAATAGCTATAACATAAATAAAATAAAATCAGTTGTATATGCTGGAGATGTATTGAAAATGTGCTTGCAGACTGGAAACCTAATTTGTTGAATGTACAAAACTTGGAAATTACTGGAAACGAATACAACAAATTTGCAAAGCATTATGGACAGACAATTTTAAGCTTACAAAAATGTGATTTTATAAACTATTCCGCTATCAGCAGTTGTAAATATTAATAATTGCTCCCTTTTTGGTAAATTGTGGCTGTAACTAGAAAAATGAGAACTTGCTTAAAAGAAATAAAACCTACATTTATAGAATTTATGTTACTCCTTCATGAATTCCATGCTAAAGAAATTGAGGGAAAAATGGCAAAAAATAAAAGAAAAAATCTAATTCTGGCCAAAAATTACAGTATTTTTGGTGATATACTGTATTGGTTCCACATCAAATGAATGACTGAATGATTTTCATTTTGTACAGAATAAATATATTTATGGAGAGCATGAACATACTATGATCAGTTATTTAGTTATTCAATAGTTAAAATATTTTTCTATGAAAATTATTATATTATAAACTTACACAAGAACTGCAAGAAGTACACTTAATTGCATTATAAAATTACTTAGAAATATATGAAACATTTCATCTTCTTTCTTTTTTTTACTTTTATGAATTTTGGTATTCTAACCAGTAAAAATCTTTTAAAAGACTGAATGATATATGCAATCAGAGATTAGAATGAGGAGTAGGCAGTCACATTGGAATTCAGTGAGGCAAAGAGGAGGATAATACATTTGGCTGAAAATAAACAATGTGATGAGATACAGCAATGGAAGAGAGGACAGATAACAGAGATTCTTAAACACTAGCTCATGACACAGGTCCTATGTATGCGTGGGTGAAGTGAACATTAGCTTTGGGAAGTAGATGGTGGACAGGACTGGCATATGAGTGGCTAGTGAAGATAGTGATAGAGGTATTTCAACTTGATCAAGTGATGTTGCCCTTAATTCTGTTTTTTTTTTTTTTTTTTTTTTTTGGGGGGGGGGGTTGTTTTCATTTATTCTATTTGATATCCCATCCAACCTGAAGAACAAAGATTTGAAGAATTACATGAAGGGGCATCCTAATATCTATGTGTAAGCTGTAAGACATTGACTGCAATGTCTCTGATGGACAGAGATTAACAGTAAGTAAATTGATGCCCAACTAACATACCCTCCCACATAACCTTTAGCTACCTCTTTACTAACATACCCCACCATACAGGCATCCAGGGAATTCCAAGACAAAACTGGGTTTGGTTGCATGGCTAGGCTTGCAAAGACCCTAGTGGTTGTTAACCTAGTATAACCCTATAAGCCTATGAACCTATGGGAAGTAGTCGTATGATGAACACTTGCTTGTGTACAACTTATGGATGAGATGTGAATTGAATGAGCTTGGCTACCCAATGCAATGAAAGGTAACAGCATGGCATTAAGATTTCTCATACAGCTACTAACACATGGGTAAATATAGCAAACAAAATGCATTCTGGTAAGGGGAGCCTAGCATTTGCCTGGACATGTTTAAGAGAATAGACTTATGCAGATGGCATTATGAGTTAATTCTCTATCTTATTATGTAAACTGTGTGTAGAACTGATAAAATATCAGCCTAACATGGACTATAGCAGCACATAGTCTATATGAACAGCAGTGCCTGAACATAGCCTGGTTTAAATTCTCCAAGTCATTTGGGTTTCTAATACCATAACAATAATGAATATCATTCCTCAGTCAAAGTATGACTAAGGTTCATGAAATTAGCATTGTTTCAATCTTTGATTTTAGCCAAAATTGCTCTTCACAGCACCCAAAATGTGCCCAGAATTGATTCCTTCTGCAATTTATAGTTACATGTATCGGCAGCATATCTAAATATGACTTTAAATTCTTTTTATGAGACCCATTGCACCTACTGCTCTTGGAGATGTCTGGGTATCTTTCTTCCACACTGTTTACATTTCTGCCTGCAAATTGTGGTACTTTATAACTTTGTGCCTTTCCATATATAAGCCACTGTAATCACTGAGTGTAGCAATTTCAATGATCCATGCTACTTTTGCCTTCTTTTCATGGACTACTATATCTGGTTTTCTCGCATGCATTTTTTGAACTGTTGGTAATGGGTGATCCCATGTGATATAATCTTCATCATTCTCTGTAATGCTTTGTTGCTCATGTTTCCAATGCTTCTCATCTACTTCAATGTTTGCAACAATCTTACCACATTATTATGCTCTCAGTATATAGGCCCTCTGCTATTAATTTATCATATACAGCAAAAAGATGTGCAACTGTTTCCAGTTCTCTTTTACAGAACCTGCATTTGTCTGTCACTCCCACATGTTCAATGGACTTTGTAAACCAATTTCGACATAGTCTACTATCCTGGGCTGCCAATATTAGCCTTTCATTTTTTGGTTTAATTTCACCTCTGCTTAACCATTCCTGCATCTGATCCTGATCAACATGAGGTTGTGCCATGAGCTTTCTGTACTTGCAACTATATTTATGATTTTCCACATTTTTTGCCTTCTCATCTGATCCTTCTCCTTATATTTTTTCCTTTGTTTTTGTCGCATTCAGTCGTTGCCTCATTTTTGTCTACCTCTGGTTTGATTTCCATTCCCGTTTGACACCGATATGCTTCTACTAAACTAAGGAGGGAAGTCATCTTGTTCTCTTCATGTTTTAAAACTTTCAATATGCTTGGATCTGATGAGGTCAGCAGATATGTCCCATGACTGCAGTTCTATACATGTAATCAGTTTTGAGGAGGCCCACACCTCCTTCAGACTACTGAATAATATAATCTTAGTATACACTGATTTTTATATATTTGATACAAGTGAGGTATTTCTTGTTCTCCTGACCAAATCATATCATTTGGGCCAGTCAATCACCCCAAAACTGTAATTTAGAACAAGAAGAGCAAATTGATCTATAGCTTGAACTTTGTTCCAAGATGTCAAGGCTGTTTTCAGTATTAATTTCAGTCTTCTAAAATATTCCTTACTGAGTTTTGTTCACATTTGTTCATGTTTTATTGTCACTCCTTCATCAGTTCCAAATATTTAAATACTCCTTCCTGCTCAAGTTCCTTTATATCACATTCCTGTCCCAGACTGATATTTTCTTGGTGCTGCAACTTTCTTACTTTAAATGTTTCTCTTACACATTTATCAAGACCAAATGGTATTCTTATATCATCTGAGAAAGTTTTGTTCACTTCCAGTTGTTCTTTCAGCTCCTTATCCGATGACCTATATGGTTTTAAATCAGTCACAAAAAGAAGATAAGAAATATTTACACTGTTGTTTTCTGGAAGCCAAATTGTAACCATAAAATAATATGTTAAGAAGACAGTTTAGTGGCTTAAGAGCAAGACAAGAACAGCCGTGACCGAGTCACCCTGAAATATCATTCTTTGAATTTTTATCCATAGGATAATAAATTGTCCTTTACCATAGCTTAGCTGAAAAGTGGTTTACCACTCTTTCATGGTCACTGTAATGGAATTGATTAATGTAGGGTGTATCTTATACATCTGTAAGCACTCCTTTAGCCATTAATATGGAATGCTGTCATATCCTTTTTTGTAAGCTATCCATGACATATTAAGATTCTCCTCCTTTTTACAATTCTCCATTATGGCTTTATTTAGCAACAAATAATCTTTTGCGCCATATGACTTTCTTTCATTCCCCTTCTGTTCCAATGCCTTGATTGAGTTTTCTTCTAAATGACTATAAACTCTGTTGGCATAAATTCCAGTATATAGTTTATACATTGTTGGAATGCAAGGAGAGCTTGCAGGTTCACTCTTATGTATCATAGGATGATAGGAGGTTACTTGACTATTAGCCCTAAGGCCTCTACAAGACTAGCCATGTTATACCCTTGTACCTGCGTTTATATTACCCTATCATACGATTTAAATAGCAAATGCTATTTCATCGTACCTAAAATATCTAAACCACAAAATATCGAACATACAGAACAACTAATTTTTTTCCCAGGGAAAAAAATTGCTGTTCCAAAACACAAACACACAACACAAGCACACCAAAATAAACAAACCACACACATACACTTAACAAAACCATAATTCTAACCCTACACTACTATCTATCCACTCACCTTAACCCAACCCTAACCCTAAAGTCCCTAACTACTGCACACTCACCTTATCCACTCCCTAACCCTAATGTCCCTAACTATCGCACACTCACCTTACCCCAATCCGTTCCCACACTTACTTTAACCCAGTCCATAACCTCCATTTGCATGCTTACCTTACCACGGTCTGTAACCTACCCACCATAGTAGAGTAAATAGCGAAGCCATGGAACGGACAACCAAAATCTTACCCTAGGTAAGATTTCGAAGTTCCGTGGCTTCACTATTTTGAGTTTTCGACAAAAACGGGTCAATATTATAGCAATCGAAAATTAAAAACTTTGATACTATAATATAGACCCTTGTATCCTTATGGACCAAGATATATAGTCTATGCTTGTGTGCAAATCTAGGATTAGCACCAGCTGCCCCTATCTAAGAGGGACGTAGGTGAAACTCCCGGTGTAAATTTACGGTTTCCCATGCAATTGTCCTGGTTACACTTAAATATAGTCATTGAGGAGCTCTGTTTTACATGAATTAGGAGTTTGTTCCAAAGGAGTGGCAACCTCTTGGAAACATATCTGTCTCACCAGCATGTTCTTCAAGATCCCTAGAGTGAGTGAGTCTTGTCACATTGGACTTGCGAATGTGCAACAGCTTCATCAAGGCAGGGTCTGAGACAGCTCTGTAGGCGAGGCACAAGTCACCTCTTAGCAGTCTATATGATACAGAGTAAAGTGATAGGGCCTTCAGTCTGTCTGTGTAGGTCATATGTTGTAGGCCTTGAATTTTCTTGATGAAAAACCTCTGAGGTCTCTCCATTTGCTGCAGATGTCTGGTAAGGTACATACAGAGGAGAGCATTGTACTCTGTTATTGGTCTGATGAGTGCAAAGTACAGGGGAATTATAACCTCCTTAGCTTTGGATGCTATACCCTTGCTTATGAGGTGTGCAATGTAGAAGGCCTTCCTTACTACTGTGATTACCTGATGATCAAAATTAAGGCTGCTGTTAACCTGCGTTCCTAAATCTCTCACCACTGGGTTTGAACTTGGGGGATATTATTAATGTTGAAATTAGCAGGGGGTTCTCCTTTACCAAAGGGGATGATAATGCATTTTTTTGCATTTAGTTTAAGTCAATGACTTTAATACCAATCATTTATCTGAGTAAGCCCATTCTATAGTATGCTGACATCTTTGGGGGACTCAATGACTGCACCCAGTTTGCAGTCATCAGCAAACTTGCTAAGCCATAGGCAATTTATTTTCACCTGGACTTCCAAAAAATAGATGCCAAATATTAGGGGGGGCTACCACAGATCCCTGTGGAATACCACTGGTAAAATGTCTGCTAGTAGAGTTGGCATCCCCAATTTTGATTGTATGTGTTCTGTTTGTGAGCCAGTTGGCAACCCATCTAGTGATGTCAGGCTTAATCCCCAGCTGGGTGAGTTTCTCAATGATGCCTGAGTGAGGGATTATGTCAAAGGCCTTGGCTAGGTCAAGATAGGCAGTGCAAACTGTTTTGCCTTCATCCAGGGACTTGGTGACATTCTAGAATATGTCCACCAGGTTTAGCAGGCAAGATCTGCCATCAACAAAGCCAAACTCGGTTGAGTCAAGAGTTTGAAAGTCATCTATATCATTGTTGATAAGATCCATGATGATTCGCTTCTTGGCCTTTCAGATAAGGCTGGTTAGGCTTATGGTTCTATTGTTCTGGTGTCAGTTGTGGGACCCCCTTTGTGCACGGGGATTACAGCTGCTATTTCCACTCAGCTGGGACAAAGCCAGTGCTTAGACTGAAACTGAAGAGTGTGCTCAGCAGTTCTGCTAACTCCTGTTTTAGGGCATTTAATAGGCAGCCTGGGATATTGTCCACTCCCACAGAGGTTGTGTTTTTGGCCTTGGAAAGTATGACTATGACCTGCTGCCTGGAGATACTAGGTAGAGGATTGGTGACAAGTATGTTGTGGGATATGATTGGTGGGGACAAGGGAGTGAAGTTTTTTCCAAACCTGTCCACTACCAGGTTGCCAATATCCTCAGGTTCAGTATAAGAGGTACCATCCACAGCTAGTTTGGTACAAAGCTGGGTCTTCCCCTTTAGATTTTGGACATAGCTAGAGAATACTTTGTGATTTACTTTAACTAGGGATGCTAATTTAATTTCATAATTAGCTTTAGAGGACTTTACAAGATGTCTAATCTGCTTATTTATGTTGTGGAGGGAGTTCTTCCTTTACTGGAACTGTTCCCTCTTGTTTTTTGAGAACAGTTTCTTTATTTTGTTGTATAACCTATTTATGCTGGATATCCATGAGGGTGAATTATTTTTTCATGAAGAACTTGATTTGATCCATTCTGGTATGGCTGAGTATATACATATATGTAGTTGTTTCTACAGGGCATTTGTGTACACCTCAGTACAGAGGTCACTGCTGTCAGTGTTGGCAAGGGGTCTGAAACTATTGATGCCACCACTCAGTAGGCTATAGTTTGCTTTGGAGAACATTTTTTAACATTTTTAGCTCCTGAGGTTGGGTCAGGTACAATAGTTACTTCAAACGAGACTGATTTATGATTAGACTTTACCAGAAAGGGTCCCACGCAAGGGGTGGTGCAGTGATCCCCCATGTTAGTGAGCACTATGTCAAGGATTTTAGAGCCCCTTATGAGAGTGCTGACTATCTTCTCCGGAGCATTTGTGTTAACAAAGCCCAGGAACCTTTGGGTGACCACATATGTGAAAATATATTTTAAATAATCTATGGAAGGATAGTTAAAGTCACCCATGATCAGGGTATTTGGCTGTACTGAGAGTGACTCAAGTAGGTCTAGGTAGGCTGTGTGATTTTCATGGTTCATGTTGGGGGACCTATAGCTAACAATGATGTGGAGGTGGGTCTTTCCTACATTTAGTTGGACTTGGAGCAACTCTAGGGAGTCATACTGTTTAGCAAATCTAAAGGTGCATATGTCTTTAATGAAGATGGCTACTCCTTTTCCATTTTTTTTTTCATATTTGTTGTGTAGTCTGAACATGTGGAAGGCACTGTAGACTAGGGTACTCTCTGAGGCCTTAAATCATGTCTCTGTGACTGCACAGACATCAGCATCTTCCGTGGTGAGAAGTGCTTCAAGTGAGTGTAGTTTCTGATTTAGACTCCTAGAATTAAGCAACATAACCCTGACTTTGTTTATGTAGGATATTTTTACATCAGAAATTTTGTTCTTATGACATTGCCTAAAAAAGGCACTATGGGGGAAGCAAGTACATTTGCCAGTAACCTAAAGCCTAGAGGCAACAGGTGAAGACCATCTATGGCAAAGCAGCATGGTCTGTTGATCATATCATCCCAGGCTGTCAGATGCTGGATCTTCTTGGACTGACACCAAAAGCTAAGCCAATTGTTGAAGTCAGTCATTTTTTGTTTGTATTGTGGCATCATCCCAGGTGAGGGAAGAATGCTGCTTACGGCTAGGGACATACTTGCATGGGACACATAATCTGAAAACTCCATCATGTCTCTCTTCATATAGTCCAGTGAGGTACATCTCAAGTCATTCACTCCAACATGGATGATGACAGAGTCATAACAGTACTTGTTGTTGAGTGGGTGCATGATTTGGTGGATCCTGGCACCAGACAGGTACCTGACTGTGACCTTCTCCTTGTCCAGCCTAGGGAGTGGTACATCTGTGTGACTCACTGTGGAATCACCTATGACCAAGACATTAGGTTTAGATATGTTTAGTCTTAGGGGCTTATTGGGTGAGACACTAATGCATGTGTTATTATGTGTAGGAGAAGTATCATTTTTTTCTCTATTAACCAGGCTGGTATCTGTTTGGGGTACACATATAAGTAGTTCTTACTTAAAGCTAAATTTTCATGTAAATATGTTAATTTCTTTCAGCCAGTAGTTAGATGCTGCATCTGAGCCTGGAGAGTTCAGATCAGGAGCTTTTCTTAATTTTGTTTCAATTTCTCTGGTCTTGACTTCATCCCATTTGATACCCACTACATTCAAACTTCTTACTGTTTCTTTTACTTCTTCTATTCATTCAACATCTTTGTTATGTTCTATGGGGTCTTCATAGATATTTCTTCAAAATGTATCTATTTCGTTGTTGGTTGTGTTTCTATTGTTTTTACTTTGTTTCCCAATATTCTATAAAACTGTTTTGGGTTATCAATGAATTGCTCATTTTGTACTTTTATCTGCATATCTTCTAACTTTTTCTACCTGTTCTGATATGTTTTATTATTTTCAATACTGTATGATAGATCGTGGTCTGTTCTAATATAGTGCATTGCTTTTATCAACTCTAACTTTCTAAGTATTTTTGTTGATCTGTTCCCTCTTCTGTACTCTACTAACAATGACATTTGCTTTAATTGCTTTATAGTTTTCTCTATTCAATACTCCGGTGATGGCATTTAATTTCTTCCCCTCCTTTCTCTTATTTCCCTGTATTGGTATGGTTTTATCTGTAATTAATTTCACTGCACAGTAATGTATCCTATTTACTTCTAATATATTAAATGACACTTGCTTATTTACAACTTATGTGTGACATGATCTGCATGAGGTTGTCTACCCAGTGCAATGAAAAGTAACTGCATAGCATTTTAACTGTCTTATACAGCTACTAACACATGGATAAAGATAGTAAACAAAATACATTCTGGTAAAGGGAGCCTAGCATTTGCATGGAAAGGCTTGAAAGAATGGATGTACATTTATGGCATTATGAGTTTTATGAGTTAATGTTCTATCTTATTATGAAAACTGTGTGTAGAACAGGTAATATGGTGATGCATAAATGTCAGCCTAACATGGACTATGGCACCATATAGTCTGTATGAACAGTAGTGCTTGATCATAACCTGTTGTGTATAGGATTATATGTTATATGAAATGTGTAGAGGCATGTGGAATGTAAACATTTCATATGGAAATCAGAATGTATAGTTTGTACTTATTATAAGCCATATTTTTTAGTGCATTGGAAATGTTAGTATTAAGTGAATCACCAAGGTGTATGCATTTTTATGTATGATGATAGTCAATAAAGACTAATTGTATCAATCAAGATTTAGAAGTAGTAAATTGTTGGATTTACAGTGGGAATGAGTGTGGATGTGCATGGGGTACATGAAACACTTTATTATGCTATGCAGCACAGTCTCTTTTGACAAGCCAGTAGAGCAACAAGGTGCATTTCAGAGAGTAATAGGGATATAATAATTAATGAGGAGATACATTTCTTAGTACAAGAGATATGTTTCATGAACACCAGATCTGAGGTGCATTTAGCTTACCTGATAGTAACCAGGAGGGGTAGCAGTGGTCAGAATATTAAAGGATCTTACCTACCCAAAGACCCAGGAAGCATAGGTCCAATGGATTGGTGAGTAAGTGTATTGTGGAAGTTGGGGAGAATGAGGGAAGTTGGAAATTGTGGACAAGGAGATGAAATGTTGTAAGGATTAACAATCCAATAAAAAGAGAGAAAAGTGTTAATAAAGTTAAAGACAGAAGAAATGAATTTAGTATTTCTAAAAAAATCAACTTAAAGACTTCTCAGCTAAGACAGTGTGGGAAGTTAAAGATATAGAGGGAATATGGGTGATCTGCACATGGTTGGGGAAAAAGGAATAGTTTTAAGCTCTCCCTGTGATCCATTTGCAACAGACCTGAGGTTTTCCATGATTGGATGAAAAAGAAAAAATATAAACTGATAATTAAAACAATAAATGAACGGATACCACTGCCAGTAGCAACTTTATTTGTTTAGCGCTTTCATCAGTTCCACACTGACTTCATCAGAACAACAAGTTTCAAAATTACCACCCCTTTTATAACAGACCCTAGAATCACATAACATGTTTAGTTAACAATACTGAATGTCTAAAACACAGGAAATAACTTTGCATTGTGCTCTTAGGTTTTTAACCATAAAAAGTGTTTTGTACATATACATCACCATCCCTACCAGTTTAATGCATTGTTTTTTATACAAATAAAAACCTTTTAAAACTTTCGTAAAAAATGTAAATTTATTTTTAAACTTATTAAAATGTGAACTCTGCTTTCAACTTTAAGACACAGCTAATGGACACGGTTTCATTTAAACCTGGGGGGGGGTTGGCATTACACATTAGTTGCCATTTCAGTTCTTTAGGTAGTTAAAGTTACTCAAGAAGATAATATTGGACTGTAGAGGGGTGGGATGTTAATTTGTTCAGCTATGCCCCATGGTTTACTGGAGTCATGGAGGGGGTACAGTAGTTTACAATGATGTGGTATTAGAGTTTTGTTATTATGAAAAGGATATGAAGGGGTTACATTTCATTATCAGGCATTATGAGTCTGGAGGTATAATGGTTTCTTTGGTTACTTAAGAACACAGGTACTTCTCCTCTAGCTACACTTTTGAATCAGGCATTGGGTCTGAAGGAGTGATAGTCATTAAATCCCTGTAGTGCAGGGATGCTATCACTGGGGTCTATATTATAACATTGAAGTCTGAAAACTTTGAATGTTATAATATCGAACCCATTCGATCAAAAGACCAAAAAATTGAATACTCAGAATAGCAAATTTTTTCCCAGGGAAAATATTCACTGTTCCGACAAACATACACACAACACAAGCACACCAAAATAAATAATCCACACACATACACTTCAAAAAACTCTACACTAAACCATACATACACTACTGGCTATCCACTTACCTTAACCCAACCTTAACCCTAAGGTCCGTAATTACCGCACACTCACCTTACTTGTTCCCTAACCCTAAGGTCCCTAACTATCACACACTCACCTTACCCGCTCCCTAACCCTAAAGTCCCTATCACACACTCACGTTACCCGCTCCCTAATCCTAAGGTCCCTATCGCACACTCACCTTCATTTGCACACTTACTTTAACCTGGTCCGTAACCTTTGCTCCACAGTCAAGGAAATAGCGAAGCTGCAGAAACGGCCCACCAAATACTTTCCCTAGGAAAGCATTCAATATTCTGCAGCTTCGCTATTTTCAGCGTTCAGTGCATAGGGTTTAATATTATAACATTTAAAGTTTTAAGACTTCGATGTTATAATATAGACCCTATCACTGTTATGAAACCATATGTCAGTAACTACACATATAACTATATTTTACAGGGTTAGGAATTATTGCAATGAGTGCTTATTGCATTGGACAGTGCCATCTTAGTATTGTTTTGAATTTGTCTGACTATGTAGGCAATCTGAGGAGGCTACCTTGTCTAAAATGCAGTATGGAAGAGAAAAATGTTTTGACTAAATATATGGAAGTCATGAGGGGAGAGATGCAGGGCACCCCCTAGCAAAACAGCTGGAGTTGTCAGTCATCTCCTCTCCTTATAATGACACCAGTAGATGAGGAAATAATTAATGTCCATTATCTTTTGTTTGCATTGAGACATCCTTCTTGGCACTTGGTAGGATTCTGCTCAGTACAAGTGCTGTTCCCAGTTCAGATGCAGTAGGATTCTGCTCAATACCGTTGTTGTACCCTGTTCAGATGCATACTCTGAAACCTTCATCATGTCCCTCTTATAATGATCAAAGGAGATGCATCTCAAGTCATTCACTCCCAAGTGCACAAAAGGTCATATGCATACATAAGGTGAAGGGTCCTAGTGACACTGAGGATCATGGCACCAGAAAGATGGCTAACTTCTACTCTGTCATTGCTTAGCGTAGTGAGTAGTGCATGTGTGCTTCTAAATATAGAGTCAGCTATGACCAGGACATTGCCAGATATTCAAGTTTTGTCCTTCAGCTGTAAGACCTTTTGGTGGTGCTTTTGTAATCCTGTTTTGTGACTGTGTTTATTATAATAATAGAGCATGCTGTATGATGCTTTAGGCCTGTTGATGTTAGGTAGAATACAGGAGATTGATTTAAGGGTTTAACTTGATGCCAGGATTTTTGAGTTCTAGGAGGTTTGGGCATAGACTTTCAGACTGCATCCGAATAAGACAATTTTGTTTACAGTATGTGGATATTGCACTGGTGTAGGTGGAAATAAGGCATTGTTAGGTTCACTGTATATTACTTTTTAAGAGAGGGACCTCTCCAGTTTAGTTAAGTATTTATATATTTCACAGATAGTATCCTAGTACAGTTAGTTTCCCTGGGAAAAAACTCACAGAAGTGATTGTTCACTGAATTTCGATTTCGATTTATTGAGTTTGATAAATAGGAATTTGATGGTTTGTATTTTCAACTAAATGAAGTTTACCAGATTCCAGGAAGTACAGCATTAAACATTATTAAAGATTTGTCTAGTCTGAGATTGTTAGTTAATAATGGTTACATAAATAGTTGACTGTTCTTAAAAATATCTACGCATGTCACCCTTCTGTGGTCTGTGCATTGTCAGCATATCAAACTACTAGTTTTGGGCATTTTATGTAATGTGAGCTCTAAATAAATGACCTGTATAAGCACCAACAGTGAAGATTCTCTGACAACAAGAAAAAGTTTGATGAGGTGCATGATACGTGTGTGCAGTTAGCGCTGTTTCTGATCGTTCCTCAGTCTGTTTCTAGAACTTTTAGGAGCTGATGTATTTTTTCAGGCCCATAAGATAGTTATTGATTGCTGAATAATATTTATTTCACTAAAGGTCTACCAAATAAATTTTAATCATAGGTCCAGTATGCTATTCCCCTATATTACCTGAAGTTTTCTGAAGCTGTGATTGTATATATTTATATATGTTGCTTGATTTGCTGTGTAAGTAGCCAGAGTGTAGTCTCCATGTTATAACTGATGTTAAAGTGTTCTGAGGCAAGCAGTTCATTGTTCTTTTTGTATTCTAACCAATAACTAGTGTCTTTAAACCGACATATAGTATAAATATAGATGTTAGGGTGTGAATTACAACATCAGTGTCTCTAACCGGAATAAGAAAGGCCATTGGTGTAAAATGGTATTGAAAAACAAAGTTTCTTCTTGCTGTATAATCTTTATCAGTTTATAACATTAAAACAAAAACATAATAGCAGTCATTTTAACATTTGAAATAACTATAATGCCTGTTGGGAGAAAACAATATGTTTATCTAATTAGCCCATTACAGTACAACCATTATGAATAACATCTAAAAACAAACAGTACTCTAAAACTTGTATAGATGTTCTCATACCTCTCAACCTCTCAGAGCAAGAAATCTGGACAAAGCCTTAAATAATGGGGGGACAGAGGGCCAAAAGTAAGGACACTTTTTAAATATTTGACTTCCAAACTTAGAAAGTTCATAGAATAACAGGTATTGCATTAGCTTGAATTTTCTGAAGGGTATGAAGTCTGAAACTCAAATGCCTGTGTTTTATTTCAGACTTCAACCCTCAATGATTTGCCAGTGATTTGACAGAAAACCACAATTTTATGAGAAACAGACCAAAAATATGAGGCACAAAACCTGGAAGTTCTACAGTTGAGAGGTACTATAACACTGAGTCAGTATTGCTCAAGTTAACCAGATTTCCTTATTTGTATATTTGTTTGGTTGGGTCAAGTTGGTTAACTGCAATATACAGGGCTATTTTCAGTTACAACTTGTTTACCAGATATATTTAAAAATAAAATTGCAATAAGAAGTTAAGAATTAATTATTTTAGTAAATCACTCAGGATATATGTCAGTCTTGTCAATTTCCAGAATATAATATGGTTGCAACTTCCTGGTGAATTAGAATTTATGAAACAATATGTCCTTTTAGCATTTACATTTCTTGTTTCATCATATCTATATCCCTACATTGAAAGTAGCAAAGTTAGTTTCCAAAGCTTTAAGACATTTCTCTCTCTCGTTGTCTCTCTGTTTTGAAAAACAGGCATTCTCTGGTTAGAACTGAATGTTTGTGTGCTCTGGTGTACATTTGATATATAGCTCACTAGCATGGCAGCCTACAACTATGTAGTCATTATTTTATTGTAGTTTACTGGGTGTTTATTATCCACTCCAGTTTCACTAAAGCCTCCCTTTCTACTTTGGTTATTGTAACCACATCCCAGTCCCTGCTGAACCTGTCCTTTCTGTGGCCCACTTGATTCAAGGCCAAATGACACCTCAGCCAATGCATAGCATAATTATTTGGTGACTTGAAAATCAGTATTTCTCTTCATTCCTTGTTTGACATTATTTATTTATTTTACATTTGTTGACCGGGATAGTCCAACTGGATTAATATCCATTTTCAGTGGAGGCCTGGGGAGAAAAGCTCCAAGGTAAACAGATAAGTAATAACAAAGAAGTCATATTACCAAGGTAAACAGATAAGTAATAACAAAGAAGACATATTACAGATGAGATATTTACAAATGACATAAGCAGACATGAAATAGACAATATCACAAGTCCGAGTTACCCCTGGTAACAGTCAGGAGAAAAAAAATAACAGTAATTTGATTAATAGATTATATACATTCATGGTGAGAGTTAGCCAGGCTTGTTAGCTGGCAAAGGGTTGGGAGGGTGGCCTAATGGTTAAGGTGTTTGCCTTGCAAACACAAGGTATAGGGTTTGAATCTCACTGGGATAATTAGCTAGGCTTAAAATGGCTCGCAAGGGCAGTTAGCCTAGTACTAATCTCTGAATCTATATAACCAGTTTAGTGTCAGATGTTGTTTGAGTTTAGCTTTGAATTGGGTTAGGGAGGAGAGCAAAGTAATGTTAGCTGGAAGGAGGTAACATGCTTTGCCTGCAGAGTTTGCAAAGAGGGAGTCACTGGCTACATTGTTAATTTTAATTGTCTTAATTAGTAGTCAGTTTGAGGATCAGAGCAGTCTTGGATTGTTTTAGGGGGTGAACATATTTTTAAGAGCTGGTGTGTTATCTGGGTAATAGAGGATTTTATTAGCCATAATCAAAAGGTTATATTGGATTAGACTGGGAAGTTATACACTCAAGCTGTTTAAGGTTGATGCAATGGTGTGTTCTAAAAGGTAGGCCATTGGTAAACCTGGCAGTGTGGTTGTAACAGATTGAGAGTCTATTAAGTACAGTTTTATTTAGATTAGAGAGAAGGGGGGATGCATATACAAGTGTTGAAAGCAGGTGGGTGCAAGCTATGGCAACCATAGCTGTGGGGGTTAGGAAGGCTTTTATTCTATACAATGACCCTAGTTTTTTATTGATGGTTTTGATCGTTTGGTTTTCATGAAGGTAACATTTTAGGTTATTATCAGTGTTTAGCATTGCCGCCTCACAGCAAGAGGTCCTCCAGTTCGATCCTTGGCTGGGGTGCCTTCTGTGCGGAGTCTGCATGTCCTCCCTGTGGTTGCGTGGGTTTCCTCCGGGTGCTCTGGTTTCCTCCCTCATCCCAAAGACATGCTGCAGGTGGATTGGACACTCTAAATTGGCCCTAGGTGTGAGTGTGTGCATGCTTGTGCCTTCTGTGGGAGGTTGGGCACCGGGCTGGCAACTCGACCCCGTAAAACTCCACTGCCAATCTTGAGAGGACAAGATGAGCCACTGCGGCGACCCCTAACTGGGAAAAGCCGAAAGAAGAAGAAGATCAATTATTACTCCTAACAGTTTTGTAGAGGAGTCAGGTGTGATTATTGTGCCATCGTTTGCATTTATGGTGAAGGTAAATGGTGTGGACCTCTGTGTTGAAGAGAATAACAGCATTTTAGTTTTTTTGGGATTTAGCAACAATCGACGTTCGGAGAGCCAGGCTTCTATAGTATTAAAGGTGGATTGAGATGTGGCTGAGCAAATCAGGGTGGAATCATCAGTGTATTGGATACAGCTGACATTTGGGATGACTGTATATAGGTTGTTTATAAAGATGGAAA
The DNA here is from genome assembly GCF_019279795.1 of Protopterus annectens. Classification (NCBI taxonomy): domain Eukaryota; kingdom Metazoa; phylum Chordata; order Ceratodontiformes; family Protopteridae; genus Protopterus; species Protopterus annectens. Next base: position 447,576,188 of record NC_056730.1, read on the forward strand.
ACAGTAGGGGTCCTAATATAGTGCCTTGTGGCACTCCAAGGGTGTTAGGTAATAGGATGAAGAGCTTGTTCTGCCAGAGGACAGCCTGCTGCCTCCCACTGAGGTAAGATTTAAACCATTGAATGGCACTGGTATTTAGACAGAAAGATTGCAGGGTGTGAATCAAAAGTTGGTGATCCACCATGTCAAATGCCTTTGAAAGATCCAAGAAGAGGGATGAGGATATTTGGTCATTGTTACGATTATTATTAATGTTATTGGTGAATGCTAGTAGGGCTGTGGTTGTGCTGTGGTGTGGACGGAAGCCATGTTGGGTATCAGCCATGAGGTGATTCTGAATTAAGAGGTGCATGAGTTGCTTGTGTATACATTTTTCCATAATCTTAGCTAGTAGAGAAAGTATAGCTATCGGTCTGTAATTGGAGAATTCAGTGGAGGAACCTCCTTTATGTAGTGGGATTACATAGGATGTTTTTCAAATGGTGGGAATTTTTGCCTCTGCTGTGGTGTGGTTAATTAGTGTAGATACTGGATAGGCTATGGCATCAGCTGATTTTTGAAGGTACTCAGCAGGGAGTTGATTAGCTGAAAGTGTGGTGGGTTCTAATTTTTTGAGCAAGGTGCGGATAAGTGATGTGTACACTGGTTGGAAGCTGAAAGCGAGTAGGTTTATAGGGGTGGTACTATCAGGGTCAGGGGAGCTGGGAGGTAGTTGGCTAGCTAGGGCTTGAATTGTCTCTGTAACGAAATGGTTAAACTGTCTGAGACATCCTCAGGAGATTTATCAATGGTAGCGATGGGGATAGGGGTAGGCATTTTTTCAGGATGAAGTAGATTATTCAGACCTGCCCAAAACTTCTGAGGATTGTTCTGGTTTGCTGTCTGTAAATTACAGCAGTATTGTTTTTTGTCTTGTAGAATAGATTTTTTAGTCTCATTCCTAGCTTGCCCGTATTTAACATTATTGTAGGGGTCTTTAGTGGAGCGCCATAGAGCCCAGATTTTGTTTCTGCTGGAAATTTTTAGTCTAGGTTCTTTAGACAGCCATGGGGCAGTTTTTGCCTTTGTTCACTTAGAATGGGCAGGTGTATGCAAGTCAGGGATATCAAGAAATCTATTGTTAAAATATGCAACTGCCTCTTCTAAGGGGAGGTGTTTTAACATAGACCAGTTACAGGAGTTAAGTTCCTGTATGAATTTGACAGTGTCAAAGTTTACTTTGTTTCTGACTTTCCTGAGTAAGGATTGATGAGGAATAAAGACTTTTTGATTAACTATATAAGTAAGAAGGTGATCACTCAGATCATCGGGGAGGGTACCAGCAGTGTACAGTTTGGGGTTACTATTTACAAGTACCCAGTCTAGTATGCTTTCTTTATGTTTGGGATTACCTAGCCTGGTTGGGATGGTTATGATTTGAGTAAATGCATGCAGGTTGATGTAGGTGGAAGGGGATTCTGAGGAACAGGTGGCCTAGTCTATGTGTTTCTTGAGGGTAATGACATGAAATCTAGTGTAGGGTATCTTCTAGTGTGGCTATATTATTACCTGGGGGAATATACATGCAGATAATGTTGATGCATTTACTTTTGTTAATTTGCAATTTAGTGGCCAGGATTTCTGAGTTATTAATTTGAGGTGGTTGATTAACATCTATGGTCACATTCAATGCAGATTTATAGAGTATAGCTACCCCAACCCCCTTCCTGGTAGCATGGTCTAGCCTGTGAATGTTATACCCAGGTGGTAACACTTCATTATCAGTTGTGGTTGGTTTTAACCAGGTCTCAGATAGACAGAGAATCTTAGGGGACTAGACAGCCAGGAGTGCATGCAGTTCATGTACCTTGTTATTGATGCTTCTAATATTGAGATGACAGGCCAGGAGAGAGTTGGTAGGTCTACTGATTGTAGTTTTGTGGCTTAGGTGGCAGATAGAGGGGGCATATATATCAGAGGTGGATGGGCCAGGGATGGGATGAATGTCACCACCAAAGTATAAGTCTAGGGCTATACTTAGTGATAAGTTTCAGGAGTTTGTTTAAAAGTTTGTAATATTGTTTGGCTCTAGAGCTTGTGTGCCTGGGGTTTGCATGCTGAAAGAGTGAGCAAGGCTTAGAGTTGAACCCATATTGATTAGTATGGCTAACGGTGGACTGTTTTACATCTGGTGTGATAGTATGGCCATTTGGAAACTGATAATCAATAAGCATCTGGTTTTCATACAAGGTGATTACATAAGTAGCCAGCAGTATGGGTATTAGAGAATAGTGTAACATTATGAGAGAAGGAGTGTATTTAGAAGCAAAGATGGCAAATACAAAGATAATTACAACATACAATAGTTTCATCAGAGTTTAAGTCTTGGCCTAAATAAAGTCCAAATCTTAGTTACAAATGTATGCAGAGATAAGTCACAAACAGTACAGTAAAAAGAACAACAGTAAGTCTTGGCATTACAATATACAAAACTGTGGTAACCAAAGTATGCTTTACACAAAACATCAAGCAGTAAAGGGCAGTAGTAATTAAACAAGGTATTTATCATCTGAATGACAAGACATTTGAGTTTCAGACTTCATATCCTCCTGAAAACTCATGGCAACACAAAACCATTTTACTGCGGCAACTTTCCAACTTCATAAGAACACATGGCAATTCTAATGGTTTATAAGGCAAAATAATTTTCCCTAGTAGCAAAGCGTTCAAAAATGCAAATGCCTTGATTGTAAACCATAATAGCTGTATGCATATGTCTCATGAAATGCAACCAGAAATAGTATTAGAAGGTGAACAATATAAAGTTATAAATCATGTCCCAAAAAGAATGACACCATGACCATATTATAACAATAATGGGAAAATACTTGTGGTGTGAAAAGTGTCCAATGAATCTCCTGGAAATAAAGATGAAACCCAGACCACTAGGCCTTAACGAAGGCGAATCAATCAGCCTAAAATGCCCAATGCTGGTTAATAACTATCATGGTGAAATTTCTGATTACACGAATACATATCAGCCAATAATAGGGCATAGATAAGTTCTGAATATGAGAAACACAAAATAATATAGTGTCCCACAATACCTGTTAATAATCCAAAACAAAACAATAAATGTCCAGTGCTGATTTGTGACTGTTTTTGCTTCAATTTACTGGTTGTACTAAAACATACCAGCCGATAGTAAGACATAGAAAAGTTCGATTGCCGAAGAAACCAAAAATTATTAGCGTCTGACAGTACCTGTAAATAATCTGAAGGAACACAACTGGAGGTCGCCACTCAGACACCATAAGATAATACCGTCAGCAACCCAAGCTGTAAAAATTCCACTGCAAAAAAAAACTAAACAAAAAAGGACAGAAGTCACTGTATTCCAAAGTTCAAGGACTATTCAAATAGAAAATCCAATGGCCGACCTTAGTCACTGCCGCTGATTCCATTTTCTCCTCATGAATCTGCTCCTGAACTGAGCCCAAAGATGGAACCGTGTCTTCCAACCTTCAATCAGGTTGACGTTCGTCACTACCTGCCAATTCCTTGGTGGTGTTCAGAAGTTGATGAACCTCAAATTCTGCAGCCAAAAAATGTTCTTTGCTCAAATTGAAAATCCGCCAGGTCGTCGTTACCGGTTCCTCATCTTTGTTCCACTCTCTTTTATCTGATATGACTGTACAGTTACTGTTTTCTCATTTAGTGTCCTTCTAAACACTGATGACATAAAGTGGAGTACATGGTTTACAGTCTATGCACAAGTTTAGCAAAGTCAACAAAAGTCCAGTCTTTCTCAGCCACACTTTCTTGCAAAGCCTTATTTCACAAATGTGATTGTTTTATAATCCCCCATTTATTAAAAAACTTCAGTATTGCTAGTTCAAGACTGCAATAATTCTGATGTTTTGACCCCGCCGATTTGCCCCTGGATGATTCATCCCCCGACCTATTTGACCCCGTACAGTTGGACCTGAACAAAACATTACAAAGAAATCTGATGAGTTGTAAATTGCAGTGCAGCCTCTGTGCACATTGATTCTCAGCAGTGGAGTTCTCACTTTTCATTGACAGGTGATACATTTGTGAACTATCACCAGTAGAAGCCACTGTATTACATACATGCATACAAATATTTCAAGCATGGGCATTTATGACCTTCTAGCCTACCAATATACCAGAACAGCTTTTCCCATAAGTGTCCAGGCTGTTGTTAAAAATATCTAAACAAGTACTTGCTTTAATGTGATTTGGTATTCTATTCCATGCATCAGCTACTCCATCAGAGAACCAGTTAGTACACTTCTCATTCCTATAGAATCTTCTACACAGGTTGTCTGATGATTCTCTACTAATTTTTGATAACCCCAAACATTCCCAGAGGCAGTTGTCCCTAAATGCCCAACATACCCGAATAAGATCTCCTCTTAGATACCTGTAAGAGACACTGTACAAGTTCAAACATTGTAGTCTTTCATAACTTAAATTTTCACATCCATGGATGCCCTTGGCATGTTTCTGTTGTACTCTTTCCAGTTTTTTCATGCTTGTTTTCTTATAAGCTTTCCATATTGTTATTCCATACTCAAGTTTGGGTCTAATGTAACTAACAGACAATGACTTCTTCATTTCTGATTTCCTAGACTTTATAACTATTTTATACAACTTATAATTCTGTAACTATCATTAACAAATTGGTTGATATGATTAGAAAAAAAAACTCAAAGCTGTCTCTACCCATATACCAGGTCCTTAAATGAATCTATAGTTTCAATCACTGTGTGCTGTATTAAATATTCTCCTTCATGTTATGTCTCTCAAATCTCATAGGTTAGTTTTTGATGTATTTATCAGCATATTATTCTCCTGTGCCCAAATAGTTAACTTAGTCAAGTTCTTTTGCAGATGTAATCTATTAATCCTTTTTTGGGAATAGCTTGAGTTATTGAGTCTTTCCAACGAATAAAATTCACTGATAAGTCAACTGTATCTCTCCCATATTCATTTTGTTACATTTATACCTAAAGAAAGTGGATATAACTGTGGTCAGTCCCCAAAATATGCACTAATAATCCTCTGATACCATCTCTTTACACCACCATAATGAAGGATCTCTAGTGGGAACATTATAAGAAACAGAAACAGTAGCAAATTTCAAATATGAGTTTGCTAATGACAGACGTAAGCAGTGCTCATATGGCCTAGAGTACTAAACTATTCACCTCTTACTTAAGACACATGAAAAGATCTGAAAAAGGCTTCATTTCTTATGAATTATGTATTGTTGGGCCTCTGGTCCAACTAGCACTGTATTACTATTGATATGCCCCCCCCAAACTGAATAAGTACTGGTCACACCATTGTTTTGTCCACCCTGCTTTTCAGTCTCTTTGATGTTCTTCTGTCACACACTACCCCTGACACTTTGTGTCATTTAACTGCAGCACCTCTCAGTCTAACATTGACCTCCTCCTTCAGACTTCCATTCTCCTCAACCACCCATCACAGATTCTTTTATTTTTATTTTATGTTACAATTGTTTACCAGAATAATGCAATGATCTCAGTAAACCATGTATATGTACAACAAGGGTGTGCATATCACAATGTAAAAAAAAATAAATAAAGTTGTATTCTGTGTAATACAGAGATACATATCTTACAAACTTTGAGTTGTATATCCTGTTAACCTGTTCCACTATCTTCACTTCTAGCTCAGTTTTTCATTTTCTTCTAATTTATCCCATTTGCTGCCATGACAGCTGTCTTGTCTATATTCCATTTCATCTCATGTGCCTTCAGTTTTGCATTCTATCCTACTATCATTTAAGTTCTCAAACAGAATCTGCTTATTTTGTCATATCATCTATGTAGATCAGCTTTGTTGACTTGTCCCCTCTGACCTGTTTGCTGACATAGTCCATCACCAGGATGAAGAGAAGAGGGCTTAGAGCTGAACCCTGATGCAGACCCACTCCCAGTAGAAACCCCTCTGTGAGCTCAAAAAATGTTCACATACATACATACATACATACATATATAGAAAGCACTATCCCTAACAATGTACAAGGAGTTCAAACCATCACAGAACTGCCAACATTTTTTCTTGAGACCTTGCATATGCTTTATCTAAGTCTAGAAATATCCAGTTGGACTCTTTCTTCATCTCCAGGTTTTTCACCACTACCTGTCTCATTGCAAACATTGGGTCAGTTGTGCTTCATCCTGATCTGAATCCGAACTGCTCATCTCTAATGTTACTTTCTACTACTCTGTGTATCCATTTATCAATCACCCCCTGCAGCACATTCATGATATGTGACAGGAGTTTGATATGTTTATACTCATCACAGTTATAACGATCCCCTTTATTCTTGTACACTGGTACTAGAATGCTTATTCTCCAGTCATCTGGGATATGCCTTTTTCACCATACTGTCTTGAGTACCCTCTGGAGCCATTTTTCCCCCTAACTCACCAAATATATGACCTCATCTAAGCAAGATGCTTTCCCCGGCTTAATTTCTGATAATGCTGTTCTTACATCTTATAGGGTGGGTTCTTCTTTGTCTTTCACTGTAGGCTGTGTCTAGGGCAGCACAACGGTTGTGGGGTTTTTACTTTTCAGAAGCTGCTGGAAGTGCTCCTTCCATCTGCCTTTGATATCTTGTAGACAGGTGAACAGATTGTTGCTGGTATCCCTTATGCATGATATATGATAGCTATCTTCTTTATCTTTCTGTCTTTGCCTTGTAGTCATATAGGGTTTATTTGTGCTATTTGCTTAGTCATTTTCCAGAAACTGGTAGAGTGCCTCTGACACCATGATCTTTGCTATCATGACAGCTCTCTTTGCCTCTTTGTCATCCATCCAGTATACCTTATTAGCCTGGTCTGTCATTTCTTTTTCCCACTTTTTTCTGCACTTCTTCTTTCTTTTCATAACTTTCTGGAGTTCTGTATTGCACCAATAGATTTCTTTATGTACCTTATTTCATACCTGGCAAGGCTGCATATCTGCTCTATAGTCTTCACACTTGCTGTTTTCAGATGTATGCCATTTTCTTTAACTCAATGTATTTTCTCTTCTTCCTGTGGTGCTACAGTCCTGGGTATTTCCTTGTACTCTTCTACCTTCTCTCAAGTCAACTTTCAGGACTTTGACTTAGTCTCTGACTACTGCTTGCAGCTATTTGCTGCCACCAGCATTTTATGCTGTGTTTCAACTGTTTCACAGGAAATTACTTTACATATTTTATTCTAGCCCCAATGCCATTTCCTTACCAGGAGAACATTTACCTGAGTTGCATGTCAACCACTCTTGTATGTAATCTTGTGACTGCATCTCTTTGTGAATCATGTGTTGGCCCCCAACAAGCCATCTGCTAGGCATAGGTCTAAAATCTCCTTTATTCCTGTTGCCCCACTCATGTGAATCTAGACAGTTCAAATACTCTGTTCCATGTGACACAATATAATTAAGGTCCCCATTATCAACACCAATGCATGTCTACAGCTTTATCAAACAGGTTCTACAGCTACTGCCCAAATACACTCTTTACTTCACCATCACAGCCATGGTGTGAGTCATCTGCTGGGATTACAAATACTGGCCTGCCTTTACACTGGTGTTAATTTGTCCTCAGTCTATTACTAATTCTAAAGACATCCATAACTGTTTTCAGTAGATTCTCCATCAGCACAATTCTCACACCATTTCTAGTCTGCCCTCATCCTCAGTACTAGGTTCTAAATTCCAAGCCAAGTGGCTTTGCTGCACTGCCCTTACACACTGTTTGCTACTTACCATCATGTCAGCAACTGCCAAGCAGCATTCTGTAGGTGAAACTATACTCAGCATAGCAATCTTTAGTTCATTTCTGAAAAAGAGCTTGGTTTTATGTCCCACTTTTACTCCCAAGAAAACTAGCTTTGGTAACTGGACATCAGCTGGCCAGTTGCTTATTGATCTAGGGCTGCTGGGCTATATAACAGATACACATCAGCCAATAGGGTACACAGACACCTCCCACCAACCATTAGCATGGGTCCATGGCATACCTACTAATCTGCAGACATTGCAAATAGGTGCAAAAGCTTGTAACAAATAGGTACATCTAGCCAAAAAGCTGGACATTGAATTTTTATAACATTTAAATACCAAAAGCATATAACTCTTCTTGCTTCTGGTAGGAATTTGGGATACTACTTAGAAACACATTTAAAAATAGTGATTGACAAAAATGATGAAAAAAATTAAAGCTATTATCAAAGAAGCTGTAAAATCTGTAGACCTTAATGAATATCGTTGTAAAATTCTATCACAGAAAGTCATTTATTTTTTCTTCTGAAAAATGGAAAGGTTAGATGTGTGTCCTCTTTATTTAAATTATTAGTGCTACTAGTATGTTGGTCAAGTAGTACGTGAGTGACCTTGTGTGTGTGTGTGTGTGTGTGTGTGTGTGTGTGTGTGTGTGTGTGTGTGTGTGTGTCTGTGTGTGTCTGTGTGTATTCTAGAAAGCTTCAAAAATCACAAACAATGAAAGGGGGTACAGAAAACTGTGTGAAGTGGTAAATCAAACCGAAAAATAGGAGCATATCTCCAAAAATAGGTGCATTTGTTGTTGGTAAATCAGGCCTAAAAATTGGCGCATTCCACCAAAATAAGGACATTTGAGAAGACTGTTGTAGTATATGTTGGGCCCTCAACAAACTTATCTCAGGTTCCTCATCCCACCTATCACTGTCAAATACCTATATCCATTTCTTGCAACACTAGTCAATATAGCCAAATGTCCTAGAGCCAGTTTTTACATTGTCGGGTGGCTATCCCTGAAACAGTGTGCACTTGTGATTCATATACTCTTGACTAGGGGATATTGTACATCACTGTTTATGCATAAAGAGGTCGGTCTACACAACTCTTTCTCCCAGTAGTACCCCATAAAGTATGTGTTGTTTGAGGTGGAAACATACAGCATGATTTTCTGACAAAACCCACCCAGACAAGAGGAGAGCATGCAAACTTCATAAAGACCTAGGTGAGAGAACCCCATACTATGTACTTGGGAGGTGAAGACATTGACTATTATACCAGCTGTGCCCAATAGTATGTATCAACATTGTGTAGATAATATATATATAACAGTTACTAGTTTCATAGTTTAACTGGACAATAAGAATTTTTGCTGAAAATCCCCATCTATACAGATACTAATTTTGACCAATTGCATAACATACCTCTCCAAACAATAGACAGACTGTCTGTAGTTCATCTGCTCTTCCTATATAATTGGCCATTACTTGCCGCATCAGTGAAAGACTGAGGGGGGTAAGATCATTGACAAGTGACTGACAATTGAGAAGAACCTCAAAGATGGATACTATCCCCTAAATCTTAATTGTGCTCACTTCACGGAAGGGTCTGTGAAACAGGATTGCAACCATTTAATTTTACTAACTTAACCATTTCTCCACCCTAACAAATCATGCATTGACTTACTACTTTTGCTTAACCGATTCCTCTTTCTCATCTAAGTTTTACCTTGAGTGAGGAGTTTAGAAATCCTCCAGGGCATCCTAAAGCCACATAGAGAGCTGTCACTATCTTACTTACTTTTGAATCATACCTCACATTCTTGTTGCAAAAGGTCCATTACATTAGTTGATGTATTATTTCTACCTCCCATGTATATATTACTGTGGTTCCATCCAATTTCCTATATGAATGGCATCCTTCCATTCTTATTTTAGAGTGTCCAGGACAACTGTCAACAGTGATCTCATCAGTACCCCCAAAATCCTAGGCTATCCAACCCTCTCAAGACCAACACCAGACCAAATAAAATCGAAAGTGTCTATCAAGACTAAGCCTGAGCCTTCAAAACTTTCACAGGCAAATAGTTATTAAAGGGCTGGCTGAATGCCCTGAAATACACTATTCCTGTCTAGCACTGACTACTTCCTTCTGCTGAATTGTCGCTAATTTATCACTGCCTAGAATATGCCATGAACTTCAGCCTCGTCATTATAATAGCTGCCATCATATTCACTTATTAAGCCTTACTAGACCCCTGTTATTGCTAAAATTATAGGTTCTGATAATTTTGTCTGGTTAGCCCTTAAGAAACCCATTCATTTCATACAGTCCTCCATTGACTGGCCTCTTCCTAGTATAACATGACTTTCTGGATTTAAGTAAACAACAAAATCTTTCAGCATATAGTACAGTATACAGTACAGTATATTAGGTAAGACAAACAGTCCTGGATGAAACACCAAATCCCTAAAAAGGTTGTTGTGCTATGACAACAATACAAAAGTTAGCAGCTTATCAAACAGGAAAGGTACCTTTCCCTGTAGAGGCTGTAACCAATGCAACTATATGTCTGGTAAAAAATGTTTTTGTACATCCTGATACAGATATTGAATATACGTTAAACTTTTATGTTGATTGTAGATCTAGGGATCTAGTGTACCTGGCAGTATGTCAACTATGCTCCTGCTTCTATGTTGGTAAAACCAATAGAAGTCTTAGAGAGCGCGTAAGGGAGCATATATATGCTATAAACAGGGAAGATGAACATAATGCTTTGGCCAGACACGTTTTGAATACAAGCACAACACACACTTTTAAGTTCAATGTACTACAGTTAGTATATAGAACAAATAGATTGGGTAATATAAAAAATTACACAGAAGAATGCAAAAATAGATGGATTATTAAGTTACAGGGACATATAGGACATGGGCTGAATGAAAGGGCTACATTAAAGCCCTTTTAATATCACGCCCTTACACACATTAGTCTCTACATATATTTATGCATATATATATACTTTTAATATCCATATACATTAGTAACATATAGTTTTTAAACCTTTTATATATATTTATATTATTCTAGTTATTTATACAATGGTCTTCAATTATTAACATTAAACAACTGTTTTTTAGACTATGTGTGACTATATTTGTGAATTGTTGCTTTAATATGTATAATAGATTAATTGCTCTCCAACTTTGATTGGTTGGCTTGATTTTAAATTTATTTATAACCATGTTTTTATCATAAACTGTTTTAAAGTCTGAAGAAGCGTTGTTAAAACGTGAAAGCGCTAACTATACTGCAGTTGAATAAAAGTGTGTTATCGGCCGTGGTGAGCCTCATCTGTTTTTTGGTTTTATTAGTACAGTATATTACTTTTAGCATGTTGGGCAAAATGGAAGACCTTAACTGACTTAACATCCATCATTTGGTATAACTATGCCATTCTGCATGTGTTTCTACATACTTATGCCACTCCACCCTCCCAGTTCTACCATATTATTATCCAACTTAATATCAGAAGCACAGAATCACCTTATTAATTTTGCTTGAACAACTGCAGATCAGAAATGTCCTTCCTTCTCCATGCTAGTATGCATAACTCCTAAGCCAGACAAGGCTCCAGCAAGCTTATTTTTAATGGAGATACTGTAGACCAGGTCTTCTTTCATATACTTAAGGAGACAAGTACAATAGCAATAGCTTAGTAGAATCCTCCTGGCTCAAGGTTCAGTCTCTATGTTTCAGTCTGCTTAGCCATCACAGGCCAGCAGAGCTTAGCAAATGCATATTCCATGTCCTTGCACCCTTTCCGAAGTGAATGCCCATAGGGTCCGTGATACAAAAAAATATGAACTAACCTAATATCCTCACTTCCACAGTATGTCAAGATTTTCTATGCTCAATAAGTTCAAAACACAGAACTAAATAGCCCAAATATCTCACTATGGGTTTGTGGCCATTATGACCACATGGCCATGTCTTAATGTCACACCTCATGGCCAACCCTGTGCATGCAAAATTATATCAGCACATGAAGGACAGTGTAATGGCACATCACTTGGCCCATTCTGCTCTATAGTATGCTGGCTGGAACATCCCTCCATAACCCTGACATGGGGTAAGTCTTGGACGTCATATATGGGGTGCTTTACAATGAAGTAGATCCCTCAGGTTTAGGTCACACCAGGGGTCTGCTTTAGATAAGGGGATCTGAGATGACAGGACATTGGGACCAAGCAGAGATATGCCAGACGTTAGTATTACTGGGAAGAATATGTAAAATAAGTGCCACATATTAAACTGTCTGGCAATTAGCATAGAAAATTAAAGCTCTGAGCTACATCCTGAAGCCAAGGATACAGGATTCGATTCCCTCCACCTCCATTCCCTTACTTTGTGACTCTGGGCAGGTCACTTAACTTCTTGGGTTTCACAGAATTATATTAAACAGGTAACTGACATATTACGCTTTGTCAATTTTTTTTATAAAAAATATCTTTTTGCTATTTATTTTTTTATTGGACATTTGTTAACCAGGTTAGTCAAACTGGACAGCAGCCCCTTCTCAGTGGAGGCCCCAGGAGAAAAGCTCCAAGTATTGCATATAGCAAAAAGACTCAAAGTGTTTTTAAGCTAAAATATTTAGAGTTAACAGAAAATAACAAGCTAGAACATGACCAATGACTTTATACACATTAGAGTTTAAAAGTTATATACTGTACTGAGAATAGAAAAACTAAACAAAAAGCTAATAGAAAAAAATGTAGATCATATACAAGAGAAAATCCCAAGGTACAGGTGACTTTCCAAAGTCTACAGAGCAGTAGGCTGTGAGAAAAACTGACTATTAGTAGATTAGAAAGGGAGAAGGAAGAGACAGATTATTGCAGGAGTATTATAGGAGTATTGGAGGAGTAAAGAGGAATATAGTGTTAAGTTGGGTGATTGAATGAGCATGGTCATGATTTACAAAGGCCATCTTTGGGAGCTGTTTTAAAAGAGTTAGGGTTTGAGATGGATCTAACACAAAGTAGTAGTTTATTCCAGGTGTTTGACACACACTAACTGTAGAGGAGTTTGCTGATATTTTTGTTGGGTGCATAGGATTCATTTTGCTAGGATGTTTAAATCAAGAATACCCCTAATGTGGAGCTGCAACTTTGTCACCATTGAGCTTGTATTACCCCTGAGACAGTGGAAGTTCTGAGTTCATCTACAATGCTAATTAAATATTCCTTTTGCCTTGGAGGCTGTATTGCCTTGAAGTTAGTATGTTCAGTCATGGGGTTGTGGGGATGCATATCATTTATTTGTTATTATGATTTCTATAAGGAATTTCACTCTTAGAATTGCAATGTAATTTATGGTTTTAATTTTGAATACACGGACATTTCCAAATTTCATTATTTGTAATCTTGGAGACTATCCCCAGGATTCAATAAATTCCATTCAAGAATAAAACTATTCTTGCATGGAATGGTTCGTGTCCATATAGCACTACAGCGTGCCTTGCATATTCATGATGGCACGCTGCTGCACTTCCTATATGGACACGAACTGTGAACGAGTGCAGGGGCCATGTCTAAGTAGTGCACAGACACTGAACTCACCCCCTGCATTCAAAAAGTGCCATACAGCACTTTCTAAATTGATCTGGCATAATATTAGAGATTTGCTCTAATATTATGCCAGTATTTCAGTGTCCACGGACACTGAAATTAAATAGTGATCATTTCAGTGTCCACAGACACTGAAATAAACATTGGCAGCAAGAAAGCAATGCAGGGGGTGTATGACAGGTTCTGTGCCACACTCCCTGTATTGCCAAAGTGCCATATGACACCTCCACAACCTTCTAAAGCAAGAAATGTGTGCAAATACACAAATAATTGGAGATAAATCCCTCAAAAAGGACACAAAATAGATATTGCCCATGAAACTTAGAAAGTTGATAGAAAACAGGTCATGCATTATCATGAATTACTGAAGGGTAGAAGTCTGAAAGCAAATGTATGCCAATATTCCCTTACAGCAGTGCATGTTGACAAAGGCACACATAATGGGGGGGGGGGATAAATAAAATAAGGACAAATTGCCCACACACACTTAGAAAGTTGATAGTAAACAGGACATGTATTAACAAGAGTCCCTGAGGATAGAAGCCTGAAAGCCAAATGAATGCCATTATTTCATGGCTGCAGTCCTCAATGAGTTGTCAGAACACCACAAGACTCACTTATATAACATAATAATATAATAATAATAATATATATATATATATTTTCTAGGCTAAGGAATGTTTAAGTGTAGCTAAGCGGGTGTGCACGTTATTGTCTTCTGCTTACCATAGCTTAAACATCCCATAGGAGATAAATGCAAATATACAAGTGACATTTCAAAGCTGAAATAGTGTAGTGCTTAGATTCCTGACTTTACATGCAGGTGTTCACAGTTCAAGTACCAAGACAAGCAACTTATTTTTCTATGGGAAAGTAATGTTAAAATTATTTTTGTAAACTTAAATTATGTAGCAACTTTTTTTTTTCAACCAAGGTAGTGTAGCAGGTCCAAAAGTGAGATGTCAGTCTAGAAAAGATGTGAAACCCCCATATAAACATAAGTGCCCCATACAGTATAGTCACACAAGAATATAATTTAATGAAAGCACATGGGGGAATGTCATGGAAGGTAAGCAATAAAAAATATATTATGTCAGTAATGATGAATCAATTCCACAATCCTGATACTCTATAAAATGAAAAATGAGCAATGCTAAGTAGTGCTCAGCTATGCTAAGCTGGTGTAAGCAATAAGTAGCCCAGCTAAGTGGATTTACGCATTGGTAAGCAGTGCTCAACATCTATCCCTTTAAGCACTGACAACCTTAGCTAAGTGGGTTTGCACGTCGCTTAGCTTAGCTCAACATATTCAAAATAGTCCAATGATGGCAAAGGGCAGGTATTTGGCTCAATTTAAACCATGCAGGTGGGACTACAGCCATAACCAGTTGTAGCTCATCTTTGCATGCACTATGGCTGGAGTAGGAGAGGGATTGTGCTTTCAGGTACAATGCTAGGGCATTCAGGAGTCCAGGTTCATGGTTGGATTCCTAGTGAAAGACCATGAGGAGAGACTTGCTGCAAGGGCAGTGCCAGGGCTCCCAATATAAAGCGGAGGCCTGGGACTATCTCACACATGATCTCACCAGTGCTACTGGCATCCCTCAAACTGGTGAGCAAGTCTGGCACCATTTTGCTGACCTCAAGCATAGGAAGAGGGAGCTCTTGGACCAGACCCAAGACACACTGAAACAGAATGTCCCAGAAGTGTATTAAGTATCAGTATCAATTAGTGTTTACCCAAGCCCAGCCTGTGCATGTGATTGACAGGTATGCATAAATGCTTTTTAATCTCCTGTACAGCTGCAGATGAGAGGGCTGCAAACATAGACGCCCATGCCAATAGGTTGCTAAGGCTGCACTGGGAGGCTAGTGAGTACAAATCTAGCATGCAGTATTCAGGGCAAATAAATAGAAAGGAGTAGAATGTCAACTGCTGATAGGTTAAAATGTGTACTGTGTGTAATGAATAAATGAGAAGTTAGCAGAGTAATACTGATGTACAGGATATCTATCAATAAAAGTGCCGGTAGCCTTCAATAAAACTAAAATCCCCAGACTGTTGTGTTTACTTTGGTATGTGGTGACATGAATCTAAATGTGTACATGTTCTGCATAGAAACTATTGCTCCGACAACATGAATTAATTGAGGCTCATCTGACAAAGATTATGAAGCTGTAAAACAGGAGATCAACTATAATGAAATGCTCCATGCACCAATATCTGAACCCTGAATAGTAATGTGTAAACTATTATATTGTATCCCCTACAGCAGTGCTTTGTGTTAACCATTGCTTTCCAGATTGTAATATGTCTAAGTATTGATACACAGTACAAGAACTATCTGCCATGCGTGAATGTCAGAATTACAAGGTCAGATTGTCTAATCAAGAAAGTATTAGGCAGAAAACAGTCAAGTAAGAGACAGCAGTTCCTCAATGGCTCATTGTGTTGAAAAGCAACCTTGTACTGTTTTGTACAAATAGGCATGGTTCAAATCCCATGAGTGGTAGTAAGCTGTATGCATAATTTCACTCAAGAATATGTGATTATGTGTAGACACAGTCAGGTAGTGTTAAAAGAAATTCCCTCCACAGGTCTGCCAGGTAAGGAAATGTTTCTATTAGCTGTTGGAAGGCTGTACTAATACACTGTGTACAACACTTCCACTGTCCAACCCCAAGGCTGCAAATGATAGCATGATAAGTACATACACCAACCGGTTTCTTCTGGTAAATGTGCCTCAAGTGTCATGCTGTCACGGCTTGTGGTCACTGCTGCCAAGGTGACAGATAGAAATCCAGGTGAAGTATGGCAGTAGCACATACACACACACACACACACACACACACACACACACACACACACACACACACACACACACACACACACACACACACACACACACACACACACACACCATGAGTGTAGGGCACCCCTGTCAGTGTCACATATGTAACTTGAATATGTGTAGAAACAGTCACGTAGTGTTAACAGATATTTCCTCCACAGGTCTGCCAGGTAAGAAAATGTATGTATTAGCTTTAAGAAGACTTTAGTAATACACTGTGTACAAACATTCCACTGCCCAACCCCAGGCCATAGGTAGATGTAAAGTGAGGCCAGACCTGGAGAGTAATGAGTAGAGTAATGATCAGTACAGTTGTGAACAGCCTATACACTTGTTAATTGACATCTCTGTCTCTCCCCCCACCCTATCTGCAGAAATAATTCATACATATAATCAATGGGTATGTTTTTCTCCAAACCTACTTTTGGGACATGTGTCCTATTGTTCTACAGATATTGAATAATTTGCTTATTAATGTTCCCCATTCAAATACTATCATTGGTGGCCTGTTGCTATCAATGTAACTTGCATGCCGTCACGATGCCTACTGTTGTTCCATTTATGCATGTGTTCTGTTTGCTATGCAACTGTTTCAAATTTGTTGCTTTGGGTAAATTAGAACACCCATGCATGCTGTTAAAACTAATTTTGAAATGTTTTGTTCATGAATAACCAACATATTTTGTAAAAGCTCAACACCATAGCATGTCTGGGAAGGCAAATCCTGAACAATCCACCTGTCCCACTTCATTTGGCCATGGCATGCAACCTGGGACCTCCTCGTCTGCTGGTTCTGCACCACCTTCAAGTGGAACCGCCTCAGGGAATAGGGCCTGTCCCTCCCCAGAAGCGGGCACAGATAGGAAACCATCATCCATAGCCAGGTCTCGGGTTTGGTGTGTTGCTCCATCCAAAAGGAGTTTGGTGAACAGCTGCTTAAGATTGAGGGCCACCTGGTGCATTTTGAGGGTCAGTCTGCTACCCCTGTCCAGCCACCAGCACAGCCACCTTTGGGATCGTGAAGGTGCAGTGGTGACTGCTCATGGGTAGGACCTCAGTCCTATTGTATCATTTTGGGGGCTCATGGGAATCTGAATCCCAACCACCCTACCTATCCAAGGTGTTTACCCCCCACTTCATATACCACCCCAGTTTGCAGTCTTGCCTGTATTGTCTATCATCCTACCCAATTTACCTCCCCAAATATACCTGCTATCCTTTCCCATCATCCCACTTTCACCTTAAAAAAAGGGGCATCTGTTCCCCAAAAAAAATTACGCCCCATACATAGCTGTCCATTTCGCACACATGTCCACTGGATGCATGTAATCTAGTCCAATTAGCTTGAAAACACATTACTGTTGTTCTCACCCCTTTCTAAGGGGTATGAGTGTCCAAATCCACCTCCAAGTTCTGTAGAAATTCACAGCTGTTGCTGTAGAATATATGGACAGCTGTAGACCTTTCCTACACCTGTCCTGCACATCCCTAGCTACCTTTCATACTGTACTTCCATCTGCATGCCCCTTTTTTCACCACTTTCCTATCATCCCTTTTTTTTTTTCATTTAAAGAAATTAGCGTGGGGTTTAGTGGGAATAAGTAGAGCTAAAGTGAAGCTAAAATGGATTAAATGTAGCTTGGCATTGCTTCCCATCATGCAAACCCATGCAAACCTGCTTACAACTGCTTAAAAGTGCTTTAATTGCTCTGTATCCATCAGACCCTGTTTTGCCCAGCAACAAAATAGGCAGCCCTGGCAAATCTCAAACCCAGGATGCTGTGCGCTACAATCGCAACAATATACCACTACACCATCTGAGCTGAGCAAATCTGCAATGCTTTAACAAACATATCATGGACTCTGGTCATTTAACATTAATGAAAAAAACATCAGTCCCAAGCCTTGGGCCTATGACCCTGTATACTATAGTCAGCGCAATGTACCACTACACCATATGAGCTGTAATGTTGCTTTTTCAAACATATCATGCACTAGAAGCATAACACATTAGGGAGAAAGCTATGTCTGTTGAAACATATATATGAAAAAGTAGATACATAATATAGATAGTACTAACCTATGAACTTATATACATATATAAATATATAAAGGAAGGAACGTGTATATATATATATATATATATATATATATATATATATATATATATATATATATATATATATATATATATATATACATATATATAACATGCAGTGCAGTCATACCTCAGAACCGTCTCAAACTCTTAGTACAAGAAATCTGTACAAAGGCTGTAAAATGGGGGAGAGAAATGGGCCACATATGGGGACATATTTCAGATATTATTGTTATAAACAAAGACATTTGCTACAGCAACATGGTGTGTTTCAGCAGATAATTACTGAAGGATATGAGGATGGAAACTGAAATATTATGTCATTATTTAATGACATAAATCGTTGGATCATCACAGTGATTTACCAGACAAATATAAATAAATTGTGAAACAGAACAAAAATATGAGCCAAACATCCAGACATTCTGTGAATATCCTAGTAGTGGAAAGGTAAGCTCAGAACCCCATAGTGCAATGAATTTGAACCAAGCCTGACAAAGTGGGGGGGACAACAGCTTGAAAATAAGAACATATCCAAAATACGTGAGCAGATAAGCTGAGAAAGTTGATGTAGTAACACTGTATTTCTTAACATACGTTGACTGAAATATCACAAGTCTGGGACTCAATTGTTTATCATTAGTTAGTGACTTCAATCCCCACATCATCCCACTGATGTGTCAGGAATAAACAATAGTTATGGGGACCAGACCAAAGATATCGACCAGACAACGGGAAATCCTATGAATGTGTGGACATTACACAACATTAGGGAAACTACACAAAGCTACCAAGCAACATCCAAACTACAATCAGACTGATATAACACCAGCCAAATTTAGCTCTGAGGCTGTACACACGCATTTGCAAATATAACAGGCACTAAAGGGATGTAACACTAGTGAAAAACAGACACTGGTGTGAAAGTGCATACCCACAACCAAAGACACCACAGTCACAGCGATATACCAGTAAGCAAACTGAACACTACAGTATAATGACTGTGTTAGCAACAATATCCCATTTGCCACTCACACATTACCCCTACATATACTGCCCCAAGTCCCAGTGTAGTGGGAATCATGAGGTGTTATGGGACATGTCATGGTCTACCCGTACAAACATAAACAGGCGATAGGGAACCAGAAACTGGAGCAGCATACACAGTCAGATATAAAGGGCCCATGACACTCACATGTACCCCACTCCCTACGCAGCCCAAATAACATGTACTCACTACACTGCTACACAATTCTGACAGTCTGTTAACAATGGCCAGACATACACAGACTTCTCAAATGTACAGTTTCCCACAGAATGTATAGGCACAGGATTCATATCTATGGCCGCTTCCTTGTTACATGTCAGGGGGTCTATGACATCACTGGGATGGTAGCAGGAATGAAGGCAATAAATAATGATATTACATACCTCTGAACCTCTTAGTGCATGACATCTGGAAAAGCCTGACATAATTGGGGGACAGAGGCCCAAACACAAGTGCATATTGGACATATTGCTGTGATAAATGTAGACAATTGCTAGTGTTACTGGGTTTGTTTTCACATAGCTTTTCTGAGGGATATGAAGTCAGTAACACCAATGGATGTTAGCATTTACTGACTGCATTCCCCAGACTATCATACTGATTAGCCAAGGACAGCTGTCTGGGGAACAGACCAAACATATGAACCATGCATCTGGACAGTGTCTAGGCCTCTGAACAGTGTAGAGGTATGACCGCAGTCATGTAACAGAATGGAAATCCCCTGACAGCTGTCAAACATGTCACCCAGCACCTTATGAAGTGCAATAAGATCAACACCACACACCCCCACATCAGCTCTGGGCAATTACCCATGTATATTCAAATATAGCATGCACTACAGGAATGGAACTGTAGTGAAAAGCAGATAGTGGGGCAAAAATGTCCACCCAAAAACATTTGCACCACAGTCAAAGCACCATACCAGTACCCAAAATGAACTCCACAGTAGAATGACTGTGTGAACAAACATATCCTGATTGCCAGTCACACACTACACTGGTATATACTGGACAAAATCGCAGTGTACTGGGAAACCTGAGGGGTTACAGGACATTTCACAGTCTTCCCCTACAAGCATACAGACCTGATAGACCACCATCAGCTGTAGCAGCATGCACAGTCAGATAGGTAAAGGATGTATGGCACTCACGTCTGCTACCCTCCCTACCCAGCCCAACAAACATCTACACACAACATTGCTACACAATCATGGCAGTCTGTTCACAATGGCCAGACATACATAACTGTCATATGTACAGATTTCCACAGAATTTCCAGGGTGTAGAGCCATAATCCTGGCCACTGCAGGCATACCATGGCCAGGAGTCTCCTAGGTGACTGGGATGATAACTGGCGTGCAGTTGGTAATTAATGATATACAATACCTCTGCACCTTGTAGTGCAGGACATCTGGACAATGCATGACCTACTTGGGGGACAGGGGGCTGGAAAGAGGGACATATGTAACATAACATCCCTGAAGGATATGATGTCTGGAACACCAATGGATGTCAACAGTTAGTGACTACAATCCTCACCTTATCCTACTGACACCACAAAAACATATATTGTTCAAGGAACTGACTAAACTTAACAGGCAAACATCTGGCCACTCTGTGGACAACAAGCCAGTTGAGAAGTATGTCACTGGCATATCACTGTCAGATGTCAAGTCACTCAGTAAATGCTTTTCCAGATGAACCCTGTCAATCTAGCAACCCTCCATCTGTATAACAGCACTAATGACATACAATCTCTACCCAATTCTGGAGCTTTGTCCCCCATGTTGTTGGGCTGCCTCCACATGTGTTGTCCTGTGAGGTATTCCCACCTACTGTCTGTGAAGATGGAGTCCCCACACCTCTGTTATGTCCCCTGCACAAGCAAGGAAAAGGGGCAAGGCCCAGATGAAGGACATCCTATATGTTGGAACTAGTAGCAGTGTCCAGGCCCACACCACAATACTATATGGCCACCTACATAGCTGTATGGCCTCAGCAATACCTGAAAGGACAACATCAACCCCCTCAAGGTAGGCTGAAGGCCTGTGGTGGACAGCAGCAATAGGCAACTACCATCATAGGTGGAAATAATCGCAGGACGGGCTAAGAAGGAACAAGTGCCTCACTGGCAGCCATGTCACCTTGTTGTGCACAAGCAAATAAGGTCACAGGTGATGTGCACTAAGGCTGTCTTTGAATGCAAACTGGATACATCCACCAAGGCCAATCACTAGGCCTTCCAGACATGTGTCTGCAATTCCAGAGGCAACACACATGTCTGCTCTGTAGTGGTGGTCAGTAACACCACATACACATATGCCATAGATATAGGCAACTGGCTGCAGACAGGTAAAGTGTAAACATCACCCCCCTGTCCCCCATAGGTACACATGTGCATGTACAGCACCTGCACCCCTCCCTTCATGATCAGGAAGCAGGTCTGTAATGCGTCTCAAAGGCAACACATAGAGGTCTCCATAGGTCTGATACCATTCCTGGTTGCATCCTACATGAACACAGCCATGGGCTCTCAGACCCATTCTGCAGTGTTGTCAACCACAGCCTGAGCACTGGTGTCATTCCATCTGTACAGAGGACAGATGGAAAGTTGATAGAAAACAGGTTATGCATTATCATGAATGTTCTGAAGGATACAAGTCTGAAACTGAAATGTATGTCATGATGTCATGACAGCAGTCCTCAATGACATGGCCAAAAACCTCAGTACTCTCCATTTAATATAATAATATAATATTAATATGCAATAGGAGATAAATAAAAATATACAGTTCAAATCCAAAAACCAAGGTAGTGTAGTTGTCAGAGTCCCAGCTTTGCATGCAGGCATACACGGTTTGAATACAACAGGCAATCTAATTTTACATGGGAAAGGAGTGTTAAAAGTACTATTTTCATATTCAAATATGCGGTAAGTTATTTTTGTCACCCAGGGTAGTGTAGCTGGTGTAAAATGGAAGTGTGAGTGCATATAACATGTGAAACCACCCATGTATACATGTGTCCCATACAGTATAGTTACACCTCTTGCTACTGTAATGAAAGCACATTTTATATTTTATATGAAATATATAAAAAAATATAAAAATATAATATAATATTCTAATAATGTTATAATGATATAATATAATTATGATAATGTTATACTGTTATAATAATAATATTATATTATAATATTATTATTATAATAATATAATATAATATAATATAATATAATATAATATAATATAATATAATATAATATATATAGAAATATATATAAAAGATATTTTATAAGAATGAACTGTGAGTAATGGTTAGCAATGCTCAGCTATGCTAAGCAGGTTTAAGCAAACGTGAATGGTAATCTGCAGGTAACTCAGCTAAGCAGATTTGCACACTGATAAACATTGCTAAGTGAAGTCAACACAGATTAAGCATCTGTACATTTAACCTTGTGTTGGCATCGCTTAGCATCATGCAAACCTGCACAACCCCACTTACAGCTGCTTAAAACCATTTTAATCACTCTGTTTCCATCAGTCACTGTTCTGACTAGCAACAAAATAATCAGTGCTGCCAAGTCACAAACCCAGGGCCCTGTACACCATAATCAGAGCAATGTAATACTACATTTGAGTTACAAGGATTGATGATGCTTTTTCAAACATATCATGCAGTATAGTCATTCAACAATAGGAAAAAGATTCTGTAGAATCAGTCAGGTTTTGTATTTATACATATACACATGTATATATGTATGGAGATGCAAATATATATGAAAAAATATATACATAATATGAATAGTAGTGGAGTCATACCTCACAACCATACGGCTCAACCTGTTAGTGAAAGAAATCTGGCCAAAGGTTGTCCACATGGGGGGCAATGGGCCCAAACTACAGACATATTTTAAATATTGCTCTTATAAATGGTGCATAATTCCATGTGGTAGCAGTGAACAGGTTTTCTTACAATTATCTACTTCAGTTGTTGGCTGTTCCTGTAGTGGATTTTTTCTTCAAATGTAGAATGTTGCCAGAGTAAGACAGGGTTTGTTTCAGTATACATGCTCTGAAGGATGTGAGTTCTGAAACTGACATGTATGTCATCATTTACTGTCAGAAATCCTCAGATCATCACAGTGATTTACCAGAGATATAAAATAATGAATCTATGGAACAGATCAGAAATATGAGCAATAAAACTGGACATACTTCAACAATCCAGACAGTTGAGAGGTAGGCTCATAATCCCATAGTGGAATGAATCTGGACCAAGCCTGACAAAGTGGGGAGGGGGGAGAAATCCATGAAAATAGGGACATATCTGAAATACTGGAGTAGATAAGCTGACACAGTTGCTGCAGTAACACCCTCATGTCTGTCCTAACATATATTGACTGAAATAGCAGAAGTCCAACACTCAGTTACTTCTCACTAGTTAGTGACTGAAATCCTCACATCATCCCACTGATGTGTCAGAAATACACAGCACTTATGGGGGCCAGGCAACAGCACATCCTACAAATATCTGGATTTAACATTACATTAGGGAAACTACACTAAGCTGCTAAACATGTCACCAAGCACTGTCCAAACTACAGTCAGACTGACACAACACTAACCCAAATCCGCTAGGAATTACAAATGTATTGGCAAATATATCAAGCACTACAGGGATGTAACAGCACTGAAAGACAGACACCAGTGTGAAAGTCCATACCCACAACCAATTCCACCACAGTCACAGTGACATATTAGTAAGGCAAGGGAACAGTACAGTATAAGGACTCTGTAAACAAAATCATCTCAACGTGTTTGCCACTCACACACTACCCCTACATATACTGGCACAATTCACAATGTCAAAAACGAAACGGTTACCCAATGGGTAGGTCACTTGTAAAATGTGGAAGGAAACATGAAACAGACTACAAATCCAGCAGCTTCTTTAATCC
This sequence comes from Protopterus annectens, assembly GCF_019279795.1. Classification (NCBI taxonomy): domain Eukaryota; kingdom Metazoa; phylum Chordata; order Ceratodontiformes; family Protopteridae; genus Protopterus; species Protopterus annectens. The sequence goes on from NC_056730.1 coordinate 447,600,584, forward strand.
AGCTACACACACTAAGTGCTTTCACCATACAAATGGCATTTTCAGAGTGAGTAATAACCACAGAACAACTCATTAAATACACATGCCAATTAATCAAGCATAAATTAATACAATCACACTTTTCTTAAAGCAAAACACACTTCATACATCATATTCAACCTAAATATGGCCCTGTCCCATAAACAAATAAACCTAATCCCCCGGATTCATGAATCCTCCATGTAAGACTAAATGAGTCTTACTCGGAGGCTGCAGTTGAACGGTATGATGTCAGTGTGCCATGAATATTCATGAGGGCACGCTGACTCTACACCAAGTCTAACACGGACCATGCAGGAAAGCGGTGGCGTGTCCGACTGCTGAGCAGTCTAAAGGTCCATGCCACTGCAAGTGTCTGAAATGCAAAATGTCAACACACAAGAGTGAGTCCGCTCAAATGTCCATGTACCCAACACCACACTCCCTGACACTGTAAACCCCCATCACAGTTTTAAAAAGTAAAACATTATTTTTTTTTCTAATTCCCTATATAGCTGCCCGTATTTGTGCGTGTGTGCGCAGGTGTGCCCATTGCTTAGCTGCAGTTAGCAATCATGACATGGAAGAGCATAATAAGGAATGTTTATGCAAATTATTCCAAATAGTAATAGCATAGTGGTAGAGTGTTCGCACAAAGAGGAGGCATTCACGGTTTGAGTCCCACCACTCCCCTTCCTATTTTATGTTCAAAATTAGTATCTGAAATAATTCCTGACATATATGATTAAACTTTTACTAAAAAGCATTGAAATGGCCTATGTATCAGTGAACAAAATGTATATTGATAAAGGAACCTGACCTATAATTGCCCACAGTTAAGCAACGCTTTACCTAGCGCAATATAATTGCCCGTAGTTAAGCAGTGCTTTACCCAGTGCAATATAGTTGCACGTAGTTAAGCAGCGCTTTACCCAGCACAATGTAGTTTCCCATAGCTAAATAGTGCTTTACCTAGCGCAATTGGTTTGCATGGAGGTGCGCGCCGTGCCAACCAGCGCACCGTCGGGCAACGTGGAGCAACGTAGAACAAAGTTGCATAAACACAGCCACACCCCCTAACCACCTGTCTGGACAGTAGTAAAATAAAAAGCAATGACAAGGTTCAAACCCAGGACACTGTGCACCATAATCAAAGTACTGAACCACGAAGCCAGTATATATACTTATAAATGGTAGATTAATCATTGCTAAGCAGGTCTGCAGTCAGCCGAGATTATTCAAAAACGGCCAATCACCAAAAAGTGCGGGAAGCTCCATAGGCGGGAATACTCGCCATAACTGATTGTAGCTCCCATCTGCAGTTAGAATGTCTGGTGCTGGAGAGGGTACTCACTTTTGAGCGCAACGCTGGGGGATCGAGGAGTCAAAATACATGGTTTGGCTCCTAGTCCATCGTCATGAGTCTCGACTCCTGCAGGGCCAGTTCCAAGGGACGGAGTATAAGGCAGAGGCTTGGAACCGGTTGGCTCATGAACTCACCAGTGCCACAGGCGTCCCTCAGACTGGTGAGCAGGTCCGTCACCACCATGCAGACTTGAAGAGATGGAAGCAGGACCTACTGAACCAATGGATCCAGGATGCAAGATGCCCCACTACTAAGTAGATAGCCATGGAATGCAGTATGTAAGACATGCTAATATAGTCTAAATAATGGATAGGTATGTCTCAATATCCCTTCATTTACTTCACAGCTGCAGGTGTCCATGCTGCGAATCAGCAAGCCTATGCAGATAGGCTGCTAAGGCTGCGCCACCAGGCAGGTTAGTAATTATACTGCATGTATTGTTATATAATATATGTGAGAGAGCATGAAAAAAGTGTTGTAGCCCAATAATACAGCTATAAACTGCCCTGAATAAATTATCTGCATGTACTGTTATATAACATAAGTCAGAGAGCCAGGAATAGAGTGTAGTAACCCATTAATAAAGGTAAAATGAGTCTGGAATACAATCTCTGCATGTACTGTCTTATAAAATAAGTGAGTGAGCCTGAAAAAGAGTGTTGTAACCTATCAATAAAGGTATAATATGTCCTGAATAGGTCTTCCGTATGCACTGTAATATCAAATAAAGGAGAGAGCCTGTAGAAAAGAGTGTTTAATGTAATTAATAAAGGTATAATACTTGGAGTCTGTCTGTGTCACTTACTTTGAAATGTTGTTGTACCCTTGCATTAAATAAATAGTACTGTAGTATTAAGTGCTGTCAACCCACAGTTGTGCAGTCCCATATAAAGTGGATGAAGGTAGTGCCAGTAGCTGTGAAGCATATAACAGTCCTCAACAGTTGGTAAATGGCTGTCATGCATAGGTAAATCTGGCACACGAGTAGCTTGTCAAGGTGTTCCCCAGAAATGTGAGTGTGCTACATGAAATGTAGGGTTCTGTAGAAAATTAAGTGAAAATGTTACGTGAACACATCCAGATATGTAGATACATAAATATAAAAATAAAATACAGCTATGTAGCAGTAACATCTGCATCTTGGACAGTTAGTATGTCAGATATAGGTCAGGTATATAATGAACTAGCCAAACCCATTACACAATCTAATGCATGTTGCCTAGTGTAATAATACATGTAGGGGATATACACCTGCAGTCAACAGGAATGTAGTGTAGAGTAAAAGTACTAATAAGATGTTAATGGAGGTTTCTTTATACACCCTACTCCATGTGCATAAACAATGCAATTCCACACCTCAATGGGTATGTCTAATCTCAAACCATTTGTTGGGACATATGTCCTATTATTCTATAAAAATCCGCATTTACTTTGATGCATGTGCCCTGTTCAAACACCACAATCTTGGTGGCCTGTTGCCACCAATCATCCCTGCATGCTGTTGGAATGTCCACTGTCATTCCATATTTGCATGTGTTATGCTTGCTGTTCAACTGTTATAACCCTGGTGTGTTGGGTTAATGAGAATATTAATGCATGCTGTTACAACTAATTTGGAATGCTGTTGTCTATGTTGTAATTAAACACACCTAATCACAGAACGTATGGGAAGGCTGGTCCCAGCGGACCCACCTGTCCCTCCTCAGCTGGCTATTGCAACTGGCACCAGCAGGTCTGGTGCCCAGCCCGGGCTACCCTCCTCTGTTGGTCCTGTGCCACCTTCAGGTGGAAGCGCTGCAGGGGATGGGGCTCATCCCCCCTGCAAGAGTGGGTGGAGAAGGGCCATCTGTCACCCTCTAAAGGGTCCGGGTTGTGGTGCTTAGGGAGATCCAGCGTTTAGTCGCTGATCCCCTACGCCAGCTCAAGGCGAGAGTGGTGCGACTCACGGGTGAGCCTGCCCCTCCTACGCAGCCCCCAGCACAGTGACCCTTGGGTCTGTGAATGTTCAGTGGTGACTGCCTATAGGTGGGCATCTCAGTCCCACTGTTACCACCTGTGGGCTCATGGGCTTGCAATTTCCAAACATCCGTCCCTGTCAATTGTGTTCACCCACCCCATGTGTCATACTCCACCCCTGTATGCATCTTGTTTGTCTTGTCTGTTTACCTCCCCAACCTACCTCCCCAAATATATCTACTTCCTCTACCTCACATTCCACTCTCACCTAAAAAAAAAAAAAAAGGTCAATCTGTACCCACAAAAAAATTACGCCCCATACATAGCTGCCCATTTTGCACACATGTCTGTTGGACATGTAAACTGATAATTATAATTGGCAGTACAACATACTTTGTTGTCCTCACCCCTCTCTCAGGGATGGAAGGTTTCAAATTTCACTCCAAATTTGCAACATATGCACAGCTGTTGCTGGTAAAGAAATGGGCAGCTATGGACCTTCCCTACACCTGTCCTGCACATCCCTAGCTGGTTTCCCTACTGTCTTTCCCTCTTTGTGCCCCCTTTTTCACTACTTTCCTATCTTCCCATTTTCTTTTCTTTAAAAGAAATTAGCGCGGGGGTTAGCGGGAGTAAGCACTTTTAAGCAGTAGTTAGCGGGTTTGAGCGAGTGTGCGCATGTGTGCGCTAAGCTTAGGATCGCTAAGCATCACACAAACTCATGCAAACCCGCTTACAACTGCTTAAAAGTGCCTTAATCACTCTGTATGTCAGGGACCTTGTCAGCAGCAAAATAAAACACCTCTGTCAGTCTCGAACCCCAGACCTTGGACACACTTGACTGCATGAAGTACCACTAAGCCACAGCAGATATACAATAACTTTGTGCTGAAATAAATATATCTTGCAAAACAATGAGTGAATGTAAATGAAAAATAGGAAGGCCATAACACAAAGCTTGTTCTGTGGATCTTTACCAGCAATTGTTGTGGAATTGCATTACATGACTGTGATAAGAGAAGCAGCCATACTAGCAGCAAATAATGTCATTGAGGCACTTTACAACCCCCACACAGTATCATAGCAGGGCAAACACTGGCATATCTGATTAGGCAGAGGCCATACTTCTTGATTGTGAAACATATTTTAGCTGTGTCCCTCTGAATCCCTCTGAAAAGTACTGACGTCAGTCAGAGAGGTGTTGTATTGCACAATGACTACTCACAATAATAACAGTAGACACCGCTTGTACTTCATAAAAGGAGTACAAATCCACATGCACTGCTTCACTCAAGTCTACACATACTATCTCTATTAGTTGGAAGGTGTACCTCACATTTAATTACCTATCCCTGACTCCAAACAAATATGTATGTGAGTGTTTCATAGGCCTGGCAGAGGCACAAACACACAGGCATATCAGCTCATCTGCTGTTACACACTCTGCAAACAGCTTTGTGCTGACTACCACAAGCATACCCTTATGTAGGAGTACAACACAGAAATACCAAAGGATCTAGCCATGTACTGGTACCAACTGACTGTAACAATGCCATTGTACCAGAGCTGAAAACACCTGTGGGTTGCACAGACAAAGAATAACAGGCTAACATCTGTCCACCATCTGGATATGTTCACAGTTGGGACCTATGCAGACAGACCACCTGCCTTGATAAACCAACTGGTACACACCAATCCATTAAGCCCAGTAAGATAACACTCACACAATAAGACATAATGCTCTCTGTATGTCTGCATCCCCCCCTGCATATTTTAAATATACGTGTGTTTAGGGTCAACCAAGGATGTAGGTAGGCATACTCAGTAGTGGAATTGTCCAGTTTACCTGAGACTCCTGTGCTAATGTCAATAATAAAAAGTACACAAACCCTGCAGAAGTGAGTAAATCAATATGCACAGTATAACAGTCCACAAACAGTTCATGTGTCAAATGAATACTTCTCAATAACTACTTTTGTATGGCAGTCAATTACATAAGTAGAACTGAAACTACATACTCAGATATATCTTGTGTAAGCATTTGTAGGGGTGAGTTAAACACTACACTGATAGCTCTGTACTGGAAGTGGCAACAGTCAGATCTGAGTACAACATGTACATCACTGTCTACACCTCTAGCTTCAGATATAAGAAGTACACCAACCTCCTGACTGAAACAACAGTGTACACAGCAAACAAGCATGGGCCCCACTCTGGAAATCTGAAAGGGCTATGCCTACAAAACCTAGCATTTTATAGCATTGGGTTGCTATGACAGTGAGTACTGCAATTACCACACAGCAGGCTGTATGCATTTACCAAATGCTGTGCACCAATTGGTGCAGAGGTAATCACATGCACATGTGCTGATACCTATAAAAGCAGACTGTACTTGCTATCCCCACATGCAATCATTACATTGCAACTGATACAGCTACACAGAACTTGTGTCTGAGTTATCCAGGAGTTATTACTGAATAACGTTAAAGTTTACTTGAGTAAGGATACTCTAGTGAATCATCCAGTAAAAAATTTAATTAAGTAAAAAAAAAAAAACTTAATTAAAACAGAAAGAGAATTAAGTAGAAGCTAACTCTACTTGGGCAACACAAAAAACAAAAATTGTCCAAAAAATAAACAGACGGACCTGAAAGTGACAAACAGGTATGTGACAGAAATGCGATCACCGGCAAGTAGTAGATGTTTATGAAGAGTACTGTAAATACTTTGAAACATGCATATATGGCAGCAGTAGGTATGTATGCACTGATGCCATGCATGAGTACTGCCATGGACAAATTAGTGTGTAGCTGTGTGCAGTGGGACATAACTGTGACATATGTAGCTCAGCATTTAATGTCAAACATCCAATCATGTCATCTATGTTCTGTACAGTACTGTGTATAATGGCTGTCTGGGGGAGTAGTGCAAACAGCTATATAAACATGGATGTGACAGAGTAACACATGTATGATAGTCATATAATGTGTAGCTTAGCATTGACGACTGCTGTACCAGGCTAGTATAGTAATCTAGCATTAGCAGCTATAAATACTCCCTGTAATACTACTGCCATGCACACATGTGACAACTGTTCATGTTGTAGCAAGGCCCAACAGGTCATCCGTGAGGTCTACAGACGTACAACAGTGTGTACCTTGTGAGTGTATGGCACACACATATGTAGAGATAATTATGTGTCAGATATATTAGCATCTTAACATGTGCATAGAGCAAGGTACATACTGCAACTGTCTGTGAAGGGTGGACATATATATGTTGGTGAAGGTTGCTATGTGCATATTTTCATGTAGGTTGAAGTGTGTGGCAAACAAGACAGCATACAGTGATGGTATATGACATGTGCTGTTTAAATGCTGTGGGTATGATTTGCTAAGTTTATAGTCTTCCAGACAGGTAGTCCTGCTAAAGATACATAGCCTGAGAATACCCTCAATGCATTCTGCACAAGACTGTGCAAAATTGTTACATAACTGTATCTCTCTCAACCCTTGCATAATTGATATTCCCACCATGAAAGGTGGACTGTATATGTGCCTACATGTAAATCTCTATGTACACCAATGGATGTTTATATGTACGCTCAAGCTCAATGTTGTAAATGTATTGCCATCCCTTTTGTTAAAAACCCTGTACCCATTAACTACCACATAGGTGGTAGTCTACTCCACACCAAAACTGTGATAAGAGACCACGGGACACAGGTGGACAGTAGTGTCCCTTTTGCCAATCACAGTGCCACACTGATCATGTAAACCATGTATAGTCCACATGTCATCACAAAAGGTGTGTCATACATGGAATGAGAGGTCAGTGTTCCACTCTACTCATCAGTCATAACATCGATCATAGAGTACAATGGGCATTTTGGAATGTACCTCAGAAGACATCTACAGCAACTGTAGACGACAGGCACAAACACCACAAAGAGTATTACCAGACTCAAACAGATGCCCTAAGCAGACTGTTTTACAAAACCACAGCTACACTGTGTCACATACCGCACACCCTGAGCCAAACTCTGCCTAACATACAAAGCTATGCCAAACCCACAGCTGTTGGACATGCTCCATGTCAACAGATCCAAATCCCTACAAGCTACACACTGTACTGATCTAAACCTTGTAACGTCAAAAAGCATAACATGCTGGAGTGGTACATGCTCATCCCAGACACATACCACACCCTGGAACTAACTACCTATCAATAGCAAAGAATGGTCCTCATTAGCAATCATCATGAATAATCATGAAGAATGGATGTGACATAGGAAATACAACCTGGGAATCACCTCTGTGGCTCTGCATGACAGGGGAACATGAACTTAAATTACATGGGTGTTGAAGGGCAGGGTACTGTATGTCTAGGCTTCTATAGGCCCTACGCCTAATAGCCTATGAGCTACCTATGACCTGATACACTCATGCATGTACATGTTGCAGTAATTGCTATGTAAGGTTGACTGAGTGTGATGGTGAATGTGTATGTGAATGTGTCATTGTGTATATGTGAGATAGCCTAGTGGGTAAATGTTTATATCATGGTATGTAGTGTTCTAGCTGTGATCCATGCAAAAGATATGTATGCTATTGTTAGGCAGCAAAAGCAGTATGGTATACTGTGCGACATAGTCCCATGGTGTTGACTGGAGTGTGCCATTGTAGGCTAAAGCGGTACATGTATGTGCATTGATTGTTGACACTAGTGAATACAAATCCCATATGTACTGTAGTACTACCTGAAGCTGTAAGCATAAACAGCACAGTATGGTGTATATCCACATTGCTTTGAAACACTGTTTTGTTTGTTACCTGTAGTCCACACACATTACATACCTCAGGCAGAAGGTTTTGTAAGTGCTGACACACAGTACTGTATGGTACACAGGTAAAGCTCATCTGGGTTGCCATACCTTTGTGTCTTGTAGGTATGTCTGATGTGTGTGTGGGTATGCCTGTAACATGGCCTGGGTCGTATGTGTGTTACAGGATATAAGTGCATATCTAGCAACCTGTATAGTGTAGTACAGCAGTATGCCACCTATATTGATGAATGTGCACATATGTTACTTAGGGGTTTGCTATCAACAAGTTGTGCGGTGTACTGGTAGTACTGTAACTGTACTTTACAATCATTTCAATGGATGACAATTTTCGGTATGCATTAGCTTCATATAAACCTCCTGTGGCTAGGTGGTGCATTGTGTCACATACAGTGTGCTATGTGCTGTTGTATAGTCTTACATACTGGTTTCACTTTGTTGCTGTGCAGAACATGGTTTAATATTTAGAACATGCCAGGCACTGTCAGGCAGTTGTGGGCTGAACACTGATGTGTGGGATTAAAAGTGTGTATCTATTGACAGCCACTAGGTTGCTAAATATGTCATTTCATTGATATCTGTACTTTAGAATGTTAAGTGGGCCACAAGACTTGCTCACAATAATTGTCTTATTTTCTTACAGGGACATGTCTCATCATCGCAACCCTGGCTATTCCCCTGAAGAGGAGGAAGTAATCATCTCCACACTAGTACAACATCACACCCTGCTGTTCTCCAGAACCAGCCAGGACCAGCATGAGCGTACTGCACTGTGGCAGGATGTTGTCCATTGAGTTAATGATGTAGGCATGCATAACCGGACTTATGAGCAGGTACGCCATCACTGCAGTGATTTAATCAGACATGTTCAGCAGCATGCCTCTGATGTCCGCAGACAACAGCTTGCCACAGGTGGTGGGGCAGCATCACACCTGCCCCTCACCAGAGTGGAAGAGCTGCTCCTCAGCGTGGTGGCTCCTGGCCAGCCACTACAACAAACATGTGTCATCATGGAGACCGGAGTCACCCAGCAAGTTGACTGCGAGTGTGCAGGTAACATGCCATATCTGTAGACTACTGTTAGCTCGATTGTTAGAACGTGCATATGTCAGCTGTGTACTGTGTATTTGGAAGATGTGGAGCCTGGTGTTGTGCAATACTGATAATTTTGAACATAATCTGTATGCCTGTGACTGTCAACCATTGTACTACTGTAAAATTGCAAAGTCACACCAGCAATGCCACAGTTGTTGACACTGACAAACTGTCTCATATCCTTGTAGGTCCCTCTGGTGTGTCAGCAAGACAGCAGACCCATGCTGGTGAGTGTTCTACATTTCATATGGCAAATAACATGTGCATGTCATAGGTGGGTTTTAGGCCATTTACAGATGTACAACACCTACACATAATGCATGCTCTGCAAGTTTCCTGTGGGACTATGCACATCCCAGTAGCATGAGTGGCTGCCTCAAATACATGCTATACACAGAGCATCCCAAACCATTGTGGTACACTGTAGTGGACATTGTATAGACAGAGTCAATACACATGCACACAACATACACCACCCTGTCAAACACAGTACATGTCAATATCATACACATGGCGTATGTAGACACCTGCTGCAAGGTCAGGCTCCAGTATCCCAAATGTCATCCACAGAGCACACATACTATACCTGAGGGGTAGAGGCCTATCATGGGGCATTGCAAAACTCTTCAACAAACAAGACATTCATGTTAGGCAATGCTCCCTATTGAACACCTTACATACCCATGTAACAACTGCCTGTGAAATGTTTTATGTAGCCACAGTGCAGCAGTTCAGGTACAGCAAGATAGTTGCCAGTGCGGCACAGATTATTGGCCTTGAGTGACCACATGATGCTGCCTGATGATGGCTCATGGTACTACACTACATCCAGTTACAGTAACTACAGTACAACACATAGCATTCATTGCTATACACCTGACAGTTGTGTGCATCCATCCATGGTATGTATACCTGTGATTGATGGTGCACAGGACATTGAAAAGCATGTAATACTTGCACAACAATGCTGTGTCCATGTACACATTGTGTTCCAGGGTGAGGCCAATCATTGAAGAACATACACGCATCAAACAGATGTGTACTGTTATTAACAAGGACTCTCTACACTCACACTGCATGCTGTTGAGCAACACACATCTTGCATGCTGACACGTGTGATAGGACCCGTTGGCTTGTGATACTGTACTCCACCATCAACCACTAATGGGTATGTTCTGTATTGCTGTTGGTGCGTGCGTGTGTGTGTGTGTGTGTGTGTGTGTGTGTGTGTGTGTGTGTGTGTGTGTGTGTGTGTGTGTTTGTGTGTGTCCACTTTAGTGGGTAGTGTATTTGTGTTCATGTGTGCATGTGTGCATGCGTGCATGTGTGCATGTGTTCATGTGTGCATGTGTGCATGTGTGCTAACATTAGGTACAGATTGTAAAGTGTGTTTCCTGTCTCCCTCTCACAGGTGTTGAGGTTGTGTTGGTTGAGTGCAGCAGGGAACCTGAAGTCACTGCCACAAATAATGGTGATGATGAAACATGTGTTGTGGCACAGGTAGGTTTGACAGGGTCTGTTGTTCCGCCAATCAACAGTACACAGCTTTCTACACCATCTATGTGCACATTCATACTGCCAATACATCCCTCATCACCAATGGCCTTAGCTGAGGGACAGCATACAGTAGGCATTGACCAGGATAGTGTGGTATCTATGGCACATGCAATCCCTCACAGCAGCCATACCCAGAATCCTGGAATGGTACCACATAGTCGGATGTCCAGGGGTTCTCGTGGGAGCACTGCTGGTTGTAATGCCCCTGGCAGACGTGCCCCCACAGGTCTTACAACCTCACGTATGTACCGGGCTGTTATGCAGGCACAGGCACGTATGGAACGGTACACCAGACAGGGACTGAGGGCGCAGAGGGCCCATAACACCGCTATCAATGACAGTATCTGTGACCTTGTGGGTGCCGTGCGTCACTACACTGAGGTCATCGATAGACAATGGGGGGAGACATTACATGTCCTCCACAATGTAATGTCCATATGTCAGGACAGTGCAGGATGGCTGAGACGTCGATGTGGACGTATGCCAGCAACATCATCGGCTGGCAATCGTCGCAGATGACACCTGAGTCACAGCCGCTCCTGTATTGACAGTACCAGTCCCAGCAATGTTGGAGCAGGGCTGTCAATAGACCATCATAGAAGACCATGTGCACGTGGCTCTGGCCAGTTCCAGCAGGGACATGGGTCCAGTTGACATGCCTCTGCCTCTGATGATAGTACCCAGTCTGGCTTAGTACGCGATACTGTCAGTTGCACCCCCTGCCAGGCACAGGTATTCTGTCCATGGCCAGAGACGGTGATCTGTACAGCCTGGTAGGTACAGTCTGTGGCTGTCCCACAACCTCCCATATACGGCAGCCACATGGTGGAACTGTGTGCATGCAGACACACACATAATCCAAACACCTAGGGCTAACACATACACACACATATCACATCAACATTGACCCATGCTGTACTGTTGTCCCTCACACACACACACACACACACACACACACACACACACACACACACACACACACACACATACATGTCGATTGGATGGGTCAATATTGGGCTCTGGCAAACCAACAACACACCCTGTGCATATGATGAAACTGTGCCACCTCCTATCATCTGTAACATTGATGCAGGAACAGGCTAACATGGTGCTGATGCACAGGGTGACTTTATAGCAGTGTAGCAATGTTATCATGTTGTCAACAGTACAGTGTAATGATATCTCTGTAGGTATATCTGAGCAGGCATGATGCATTAAAGCTATGATAATCAATGTAGTAATGTTTACAACAGTGTTAATTCCAAAAATGTATTGTCCGCCCATGTGCCACTTGGCTGATGTGTGTATTTTTGGCAGCGTGTGTTGGTGAGTGGACAGTACGTGTGTGATGTGTGCAGTACAGATTTGCAGGTGTACATTTGTGAACATGGTGGAGGTGCACTGTCTGCATGTACGTGCATAGTGGACACATGGGAATGGTGACATGCCCTGTATTACACAGTGTCAAAACTTCATTGTTTCTATTGGTGGCCAGTATGCATTTTAATACACATACGTTTTAACTTGGGTACACATGTGTGTATGACATGGTTTGACACTATGCTGTGGGTGATACTGTTACTATCTGTCATTGGTTTGCATTCTTGTAGTGTACACAACCTCAACAGCCTGACCATGACCAATTGTTAGATGATGTCTTGACAACTGACACACAGATGTAGGGAATTCAGTAGCATTTGGATCCGTCCGGTACTGTACTATACCAGTAGCCAGTGGTATTGACCACCACCCATTCCTGGGACCACTCCTGTCTGGCATATAGCCCTCTTAGGTACAAGCAAACACACTAGGGATATGTCCGTCTACATCTGGAAATGCATACAGTGGCCTACAATGCATTCTCCGGATGAGACACTTATCCTCCACAGGGGTATCATACAGACAGATACCCATTGTCCCACCCATGCTGTAAAGCTGTAAGCCAAATATAGCATAGTCATCCACATTTGTTAAACATAGTATCCCGACAGTACCACATAGGTAGTAGACCCAAACATGTAGAATGGGTACCGATGTGTACATACAACCAAGTGTTATGTCATCTGTCCTTTGGTATTCACATTTCCATAGGTGTTCTGCAGTCCCTCGTTGTATCACATAACCAATATGGGGTCTGTATGCATATCCACAAAGTTGTTGTACACCTATAATGAATGTCCATTATTGACAGACTTTGTTGTGTTTGAACATGTTTGAAATATACCGAAGGCATGAACCCTCACTCACACTATTCTATAGAAACTGTCATGGCTGTGTGTGACACAGATGACCTAGGCCACAGATCACTACAGTGGCTGGCCTTGTCACAAACATACATATGTGACCAGAGGTCTGAGAAGCAGCAGCACAATCTGTCATAAGTGACAGATGTATTCATGTAGAAAGCAGGCTTCACACATATGAACTAATTGAGGTCACATGTACATATATGTATTTGCCACACAGATACCTGAAGTGTGCAATGCTCATACTGTTGTTATACTGATATGTCATACAGTAGTAAAAGCTAAACTCACAACACATTGACCAACAGCATCACACACACACACACCCAGCAATTGCAGGATTCAAACACCTACCTAACTATTTTATGATACTAGAGAGATACGCATTAACACGACACGCTATATGCTTGACTTTGAGTTTTCATTGTCAATGCAATATTTGTAGGATGCTGACATCATCAGGCTTGCCAAACAGGAATGTAACACTTTTAAGGTGTTTGCCTAGTCTCCAAAAGGGCAATATTCTCAAAGGAACTCACACAGACACATACCCCCACACACACTCAGCAATTGCAGGATTCAAACCCCTACCTAAATAGGCTCTGATAGTAGAGAGATACTCATTAACATGACGTGCTATATGCATTACTGGGGGGTTGCATTTCCAATCCTTTATTTGTAGGATGCTGACATCATGAGACTTACCAAACAGGAATGTAACACTTTTAAGGTGTTTGCCTAGTCTACAAAAAGGGCAATACTCTCAAAGGAAATCACACAGACACACACACACAAACCCACTCAGCAATTGCAGAATTCAAACTCCTACCTATGTTATGATATTGGAGAGATACGCATTAACACGACGCACTATGCGCTTGATTGGGGTTTTTCATTTACACTGCTGTATTTGTGGGATGCTGACATCATCAGACTAGACATGGTAATGTGTCTGCATTTAGATTTATGCAATCCCAGGACTGAGACATGGGGGACAGCAGGTGTTACCAGCTTGAACAGGACTCCACAAATCTTACCTTGTGTGATCTATCTGTGGCCCAGTTGCCAATCCATCCGATGACAATACATATTTATGCACAGGTTATTGATTTTGTGGATATGACATGTGTCTGGGATGTTGGAAAAGGCCTATTCAAAGTGTATGTGGGACGCGTGTAGCTCATTTCATGCATGTATGTCCTGGATGGCTGCCTTGCAAACAGTCTAGCAGGTTTGGGAAACATGATCTGCCCATGACCAGTCCAAAGTTGGTAGGGTTGTGTGTTTATAGGCTTCCAATAGCTCTGTTTCTGACTTCAATCCTGATGGACTCCATGGCCTTGCAGATCAGACTTCATCGGCTTATAAGAATATAGTTCCCATGGTCTGTTGTGCACCAACACTTGTGTAGTGTGCCATATGTTGCTGTAACCCATTCAACAGTTTCATATCCTGTAGAGAGGGTGAGGCTCAACAAACTGTTCAGGTGCAGGCTCTGTTTGTTCTGCAGTCCACTTATGAAACATATAGGAGCACAATGTAATCCAACTGATGCCATGTTTTCAGCTTTGGAAGGAACTGTTTACCCATTCTACATGTGATTTCTCATGGTATGATGATAGGGACTTTTGTCAGTGGGAGGTGGGTATGTATGTATGGGCCTGTCTGACAGAATGTTGACATTGTCAGTCATTTACATTTGGCCCTGACTCAGGACATATATGAGTGTACATTGCTATTTATGACATAGCTGAGGGTAGTGTCATGGTTCTGTATGGACTCCTTCGCAGATAATCTTTCCATGACCTGGATTGGATAGTGTTTGCAGTGCACATTGCTTATTGATGATACTGATTTCAGGTTTTTTTTTTCCTTTGCTTTTCAACTTTCTATGACCAATCTAAGTATCTGTAGTACATATTTGATTATGACAGGGTTCCATTATATTATGTATGTGTCTGTTGTCATATCACTGTGTGCACAAGTCAGGATTGGTGAATTGTGAGAGGTTACTGGGTTAACACATGCAACTGCCTGATATGTGTGGCCCACTGCTGTACTCACACATGGCCTAAGTGTGTGAGCATGCCCAGTGTGACCTTTCAGTATGTTACTATGTGAAGTCCACTACATTTGTTGACGTGTGTAAACACCCCCGGTATTAACATTTATACTATACGTGTGTTGTAAATTGAGTTGTATTTTTAATGCAGGGCTCACCTTTGTGTCATAACTCTACAGGGATTATGCTGTGCCTGCAGGGTTTCCAGAAGACACTTTGCATAGACTTATCAACATTTATTCCTACAGGGTGACCAGTGAAATACTGTCATGGTTTAGTGGTTCAGTACTTTGACTATAGTGCACAGTATCCTGGGTTTGAGGACTGTCACTACTTCATATTTTTATACTGAGCAGACCAGACTGCTTAAGGAACAATAAAGCAAATATGACCATGTTTACCTGCTTTTGCTCAACTATGCCCAACTTTGACCAAACTTGCACAGCATTGCTCAGTGTTAACCAACATTGCTGAACGCTGCCCAGTATTGCTCAACATTGCCCAAAGTTGTGCTACTTAGTGTGTGCAATTTTGTTTACATATACTAAATAGTGGTAAAAGCTGTTTAGCACTGCTTTATATTGTGTAACACATGGCAATCATGACTCAGGTGGTGCTGCAGGGCTGCCTATGTCGGATGCACATATTACACTCCCTATACATGTTTGATAACAGGTAGTGTCAAGTTAGGCATCCCTTTTACTATATGTGCGAGTCAGAGAGAGGTATCATTTCCAGGGTTCCTACTGAGCCAGTGTATATGCTATGCGTTGCCTCTTTGCCAAGGCCAAAGCATACTGGGCACACCACGTTCTGCCTACTGGGGCAGTCTCAGGTTGTTCCTCCTCCGAGTCACGCTCTGCCTGTGATGGCCTTGGCAATGGTGGGGGGCTGCTTGGCCCGGCCGTATGCTGCTCTTGCTGCAGCTGTTTTCGCAGGATCATATTATGTAGCATAGCACATACCATGACTATTTGGGTACATGTAGTTGGTGAGTACTGCAAGGCTCTACCAGATGTGTCCTGACACCGGAACTGTGACTTCAGCAGCCCAAACACACGCTCGATTACATTTCGTGTTTGTATGTGTGCCTCATTATAGCATTCCTGTTCAGGTGTGTGTGCATTTCTGATGGGTGTCATCAGCCACTGCTCGAGTGCATACCCAGCATCCCCCACTAGGTGACCATGAGGGATGTCCCCATTGGTAAATGTGTGGTACAGCTGTGTCAGAAGCCAGATATGGGATTCATGGTAGTTTCCAGGGCAGCCAGCACACACATTCATTATTATTCCCTGGGCATCACACACGACCTGGCAGTTGATGGAGGGGAAACCCTTGTGGTTATAGTAGACCCTACCCTGCTCACCAGCTGGTGCTTTGATGTGTATGTGCGTGCAGTCTATTGCACCCACTACCTCAGGGTATTCCGCTATTTGCTGGAAAAGATGCATGTTGCTGGCTAATACCTCACGGGAATTGGGGAAATATACATGATCACTGACATGTGCTGACATGGCATTCAGGAACTGGTGCAGTATCCTGGATGCTGATGCCTGTGAAATCCCCAACATATCACCAGTTGGTCTCTGGAAGGTACCTGTTGCTACTATTCTTAGGCCAACACATACCTTGGTTTCCACTGGGATGGGTTCCCCTCTGTTGGTTCTGTGTGTGAGACGTGGCCTGCACAGCTCAACAATTTGCTGCATGAGGTTTCTGTCCACTCTATAGTGCTCCACTATCTCCAGCTCATGTAGCCCCTGGTAGGTTACCCTGGGCCTGTACACTCTTCTCCGTCTCCTCACTGTGGGTTGCTCAGCAGCATTCGCATTGTCACCACCCTCAGCATGTTGCATATGTTGCCTTATAACAGCAATGGCAGCCCCTAACATTTCTTTGTCTCAGTAAAGCTTTTTCAGTTTTCACTTCTATTAGCTTACTGCAGTGTTGCAGTGTCTCTGAGAAAAACATAGTGGAAAGTTGTTTGCGGAGTTTTAAGTGCTGGGCTGGGCTGGGTTAGTGTACTGCCTGTGTAATTGGTTGATTCTGATTGTTTTCACCTGCTAGCTCTGCTACTTCTCCTTGGTTAACTTCCTATTTGTTGTGCTTCCTTTTCCCTTTCTGTTTCTACAGGTGGCAGAGCCACGCAAACAAGCGCAAACAGGAGCACACCAGCTCACACACGTGCACACATGCTTACACGGCCTTACACTTGCTTACTCCAGCTTAAACGCACGCAGACAGGCGCACACGCGCGCACACAGTCTTACTCGGTTTTACAGGCACGCACACATGCGCATACATTGTGCAGGCACTTCTACAAGATACTTTAGTGTTGTACACGGCATACATCTTTTATTTCTTACCTTTAGCTGGGGTACCTGTTGACACGCCTCTTCCAGTGATGGGTAACTGACAGCAAACACATGCCACTCTTCTCCAATGAGCTTACATTCTTTCATACATACCCCCCCCATGATGTCACCTATCTTCTACTCTGATACTCCCCTTATCCTACTCTTACACTCCACGGACTTTTCTCATTTGCCATGTGAAATTGGGATTCACTATCCTTACCCTCATTTGCATATGATTGCCTACTAATGCTTGGTTACATCTCTTAGACTGAGCTTCCCCCCTTAGCAACCTCTACTCAGTAGCCATGTTGTCTTCAGCCTGCCATTCACTTGCATTGCAGATGTATATTTATCATGAAATGCCTATTTTTGGATTTTAATTTTTTTTGGGGGGGGGGTTTACAGAGCAGCATGTTTGCGCGACGCTGCGCTATGCTTAAACTTTGGAGATTGAGGTAAAAAAAATTATTAATTTTTATTTTTTGCAACGGGTAGAATTGCCAATGGCCGTATATTTGGCCATTGGCATGCTTCCTCAACTGGATGCATCCTTTATTTGAAGCTGTCATGGCTCCATTTTGCTAATTGCAGAACGGTACTCAGTTGACAACCGAGTACATTTCTACACATAACACTACTCTTACTCGGACAGGTTAGGGTTTCCTGGATCGCAAATTTACCTCATTTGCATAACTTTCTGCAGCAAATGAGGTAATTTGCATATCCTAGCCCTGTCCATGTAAGAGAAGTTTTAGGAGCTCTCTTGCACGCCCCTGCCGGCTGTTCCTGGATCACTCGGCAGACATGTTGGCTGCATGGAGTCTTACTCTACTCTTAGACTCCGTGCAAGCCTTCATGAATCCGGCCCAATGTCTATAATGTAAAAACTTTTACTAAAAATCAAAAATAATTGTTTGTTGTAAAATATTTATATGAAAAATTAACATGGATTACATATTAAAATTTTAGCAGCTCTTAATCTCAATACTGGTCCTAAAGATATATATTCATTTAAACTAGGTGATGTTGTTGCATCTAAGATCACTTGCCACTTATACTCTAAGAATTTATCTTCCAATTTGGCATCACCACCTCTGTCATTTTGAAAAACCCTATCAATCACAAAAAATAAAAATTTCTTGAAATTAATGCACTTAGTACTGTGCATATATAAGGCATTGTGGGGGTATTTAATCCTTATTGCTCTTAGGTACTCTACTACCCATTCCCTCAACCTATGTGTAGTCTTTCCTAAATAAAAACTAGTGCAGGAAGTACACATAGCTAGGTAAACCACTTTGGAGGTGTTACAATTGCACCTACCTGGACATTGATTGTATTAATTTATGCTTGATTGATCAATTGACGTGTATTTAATGAGTTGCTTTGTGGTTACTACTCACTCTGAAGATGCCATTTGTATGGTGAAAGCGCTTAGTGTGTGTAGCTGGATTAAAGAAGCTGTTGGATTTGTACTCTGTTTCGTGTTTCCTTCCACATTTTACAAGTGACCTACCCACTGGGTAACCGTTTCGTTTCTGTCAGTGTTTCAATTGGATTCCGATTCAAGTATTTTCTTGGCTTCTTTTATTATATATTCTATTTTATTTTTTATACCTAAGTTGTTATTTTAACTTATGGAAGCAGTGGTTGCAGAACTAACTGCTTTCATCAAAAAACTTACGGCCCTGCTTGACTCTAAGGATGTTATACATAAGTCGCAAGAGACGTTATCTGCTTCACAAGTGGAATTGTTTACTTTGCATTCACCGCCAGCCCTTGAAGCGGTGAATAATGTCAATGGAGCGGAAGACCACACCAAAAGTTGTGGTGAGCATTCTGATGGAAGAAATATTCAACAATGGTTACGGTTACCTGATTTGGATTTCTCGAATGAGGAGGGAAGGACTGGATTAACCGTTAAGCAACAATTTGACCATTTTGAGGGCATATGTCAGAAATTTAGAGGCCTGCAACTCTACAATGCCTATTTGGTTAAATTGATGGCACTAAAGCAAGTGCCTAAAGGCCTTAGAATTTGGAAACTACCGAATTGGATAGAAGAGGGGTCACAAGCCTACAAAGAACATGAGGACTTATTTGACAAAACTGGACTGCAAATGTTGGACATTATCATCAAAAAACAACCAAAGTAAGTTAACATCACTTGAAAAAGAGATAGTTTCATTAAATGAAAGTATTACAAGTGATCTGGTGTTTTTTCAACATGTAAAAAGTTATCAAGCCATTTTGGCCAATGTAGAAAAATATGTTGATAAAAACGTCAAGATCAAAATTAAAAAGCTATCTAGGGATATGCATGATTACAAAAATAATCTTGCTTATGCTTTTGGTAAAAACTATGTGAAGGATAACAACATGGGGGGTGTATGGACAAATGAGAACATTAACAACCGTGTTCTTAATGAAACTGACTATTCAGCAGATGACTTAGATGCTGAACAGGATCATTTTTTAGATTGCCCACCTCAATTGAGGTGATCAGAACACTTACAAAACAAAAGGGGAGGTGTGCAACTAAATCAATATCATGAAGTAGAGCAGCAGCAACCACAGTATTGGAGGAACAATCACCGGAAGAACAACCAGTGGTTTAACAACAAGAAAAGACATTGATTGGTATTAATGTGGATTATTCCACAGAGAACTGTGTGTTTAACAATGAACAAAATGAGTTACTGCTGTAATCTGAAAATGTAATGCCTGTATGTAAAGTGTTCAAGAAAACAGGATTTAGCATTTATAATTTTAGTGCCATAGACATAAAAGAAGCTCATCATGATCTTTTGAGCAAAGGCTTCTCATTTGTTCCAGAATTTCATTCTAATATTGTTGATGTGTACACAAATGTAAGATTATATGCCAGACAGTTAAATCTAAGTCTTTTTTTCAGGGATCGAGGTGATGTGACTAACAATGTGAATCCCTATTGTTTAACCAGAAAGATTACTTTTATACCGCCATCTTCTGGGGATGTTATGGTATTTGAAAAAGCAACTATTAGAAGTATACGAAATGTTATTAAAAGAAAGCAGGATTGTCACTATGGTGATAACTTAACTAGAGATGAAAGGAATGCATTGTTTGAATTGGCAGGTTCCACTGATTTAAGAATTATGAAACCTGACAAGGGCGGTGGGGCGGTCATTATGTCACAATTTGATTATATTTCTAAAATGCAAGACATTCTTGATAACCCCACCACCTATTCATGTGTTTCTAGAAATTATCTTTATATAGCATACCATAGGATTGACCTATTTTTGCTAGATGCTTTGTTTTAGGGGACTTTAAACCCTGATGAGTTTAATTTTTTTAATGTGGAGCACCCAGTCACACCCGTAGTATTTGGGATTCCCAAAATCCACAAAAACCTGAATGATCCCTCATTTAGAGCTATTGTTTCTAGCAGAGGTTCCAAGACTGAACCTATTGCTGCTTTTGTTGACAAAGGGATCCAGCGGGTAGTGGCTGGGGTTCCACATATCTTAAAAGACTCGTGGCATTGTCTTGAAAGACTGTCCACACTTAATGATGAAGATTTAGATTGGACATTTTTAACTATAGATGTGGCCAATCTATCTACAGCTATACCACAAGATGGAGGTATTCATTATTTTACACAAAGTTTGGTAAAAAAGTGGCCAAGCGATAAAATAAATCTGATGGTGGCATTAATGGAAACAGTGCTCAAAAATAATTATCTGTCATTTGAGGGGGAAATCTATCATCAGGTTTCTGGAGTGGCAATGGGGCAAAATGTGCCCCCAGTTTTGCCAATTTGGTCCTAATCCATTATTTTTAATTTTTAGCCTGAGGTGAGACTATGATTAAACATGACAATTAGGTGAGGTAGCAGTTCATTTTGTAGTAGTGCACAGCCTAGGATGTCATCTGGTCCCATGGGTGCTGTATTCTTAGCTTTGGAATGTGCGCTTTTTACCGGTGTGGCCGTGATTACCGGAATTTGGTAATCTTTCTGTATTGAGATGGGCCCTTTAGGGGGTGAGAGGGGGCTGAAATTGCCACTGAATTGATCTGCCAGGATAATGGCAATGTCCTTGGGATTAGTATATTTAATGCCATTCTGTTGTAGCTCAGAGCAGATCTGAGCATTGCCATTTAGATTCTTGACATAGCTATAGAATGCCTTGTGGTTATCTTTGGAATCTTTGGCAATTTTATCTTCATAACTTTCTTTGGAGGATTTTATGAGGGATCTCAGCTTCTTACTGAGGCTGGTAAGAGAGTTTTTTGCATCCTGGGATTTTCCACTTTTCTGCAACAGTTTCTTCCTTCTGTTGTATAGTTTGTTTATGACAGGGGACCACCAGATTGACTTCCTTCTTTGGAGGAGAGTGTCTTGGTTCTATGTGGGATGGTACGATTCATGCATGAGTGGATTTTCTTGTACATTGCTTTAGTGTAGGATTTGGCAGTCAAACTTTCAGTTCCTGTCTGTATGGGTGTCATGAAGTTTGTCACTTCTGACTTGAGTAGCATGAATTTGGCCTTGGAGAAGTTTTTTATGGATGTTTCCTTACTGGGGGGTGGGGGTGGGATGTGGATGTCAAAGATGATTAGCTTATGGTCAGACCTAACCATCAAGGGGGTGACCACTGGTGTGGAGCATGGATTCCCCATGTTGGTAATGACCAGGTCTAGGATATTGGAGCCCCTGGTGGGACTATGAATTAGTTGATCCAGGGCATTGGAATCTATGAATTCCAAGAACCGGTTGGCAAAGGTGTTGGTACACGAGTAGTTTTCCCATTTAATGGCAGGGTAATTGAAATCACACAGTATTAGGGTGTTTGGTTGTATCTTAATATTATTCAGTATGTTTAGAAAGGTGTAGTGAGAGTCTTGGGGCATGGTGGGGGATCTGTAGCAAGCTACAATTTGGATTGCAGTCTTACCTAGTGTTAGTTGCACCTGGAGAATTTTGGATGCATTTTGTTGGGCAACTAGCCTGGAGGTGTGAATAACCTTGGTGAATATGGACACTCCTCCACCTTTAGTGTTTCGGTCCTGGTTTGGTGGCCGAAAAGTGTGGTAAGAGTTGTAGCCTGGTATTGCAGGGGTGCACTCTGGAGCCTTGAACCAGGTCTCAGTTACTGCACAGATATTGATGTTCTCCATTTTTAGAAGTGCTTCAAGAGGCTGCATTTTGAGGTTTAGACTTCTAGCATTGAGTAGCATTACCTTCAGAGTTTGCATACTTGTACCTGTTAAAGTGGAGGTTTTGTCCTTTGAGCTTTGCCTAAAAAAGGCACTATAGGGGTGGCAAGAGCCCTAGCCAGTAACCTGAATCCCAGGTGTGACAGGTGCAGACATCTCTGGCAAAGCATCGTGGTTAGTCGATCATGTCGTCCCAGGCAGATAGATACTGGATCCCCTTTGAATGACACCAGAAGCTTGGCCAATTGTTGAAATCTGTCATTTTGTCTTTATACTGTGGTATCATTCTGGGCGAAGACAGATGTTGCTCAGGGCTAGGGTCATACCTGCCTGGGCCACATGATCTGAGAGCTCTTCCATGTCTCTTTTCATGTAGTCCAGGGAGGTATGTCTCAAGTCATTCCCTCCAACATGGACAATGATAGAGTCATATTTGTACTTGTTGTGGAGTGACTTGAGTGCATGCATTATGTGGTGGATCCTGGCACCCGACAGGCAGCTGACAGTAATTTTCTCCTTGTTCAGACTGGTGAGTGGGACATCAGTGTGCTTAACTATACAGTCATCTATGACTAAAGTGTTGGGCACGTTGTCTTGCCTTAGGGGCTGTTGTTGGGTGGCACACTGGTGTTGTGAGCTATGTGATACTTTGGTTGTGACTGGTGTTTGTTTGTGTTTCAGCTTCAGAGGTCCTTGTTGCTTGGGCAGGTTAATGTTAAGGGTCTCTGCATATGTTGTTTTCATGTTGGTATGTGTGGGTGTTGGTAGTGTGGCTGTTGAAGGGCTATTTGTTGCTTGAGGTGTAGTGCAGGTGTAAACCTTGTCCTCTTGATTGTCTAGTGCAATCTTGGCTGGAGATAGCTTTGCTTCCAGTTTTGCTATATAAGTGCATCTCTCACAGGTTGTAGTGTTGGTTGGTAGGAGGAGATATTTGTCTGTGTATCTGAGGCAATTGCTCCTGTTATACTGTTCCTTCAGGATAACCCCTACCCCCTGTCTCTTCCCATCCACACCATGATAGCACAATGTGACCTCCCTCCGATACACCTTGCCATACTCTCCTTCATCTGGTCTCTTTCACACACAATATTTCAACCTTCCTCTGGACATCGTATCAGTTAGCTCTGTCCCTATGCCAGTCATACTGCCAACATTAAAAGTTCTTAACCTCACTGCCACATTCCTAGCCTTTCTGCTCTCTTCCTGCCATATGAGTGCTGGACATCCTCCAGGGTATGTCTGTCAATGCAAAGGCTACTGTGCTATTGAATGACTCAAGTGTGTTACAGCAATATTAAGACAGTGTCTCTAATTCTGTCCCATTGCCCCCCATGTATGTGTGGTGTCCTACAGATGTCCTGCTCTAATGGGTTGAGAGGGATGACTGGGCATCAAAAGTCTGAATACAGTGTGCCATACTGACATAGAACAGAAATGTATATTAGGTATTACCTGTGCACATGTCCATATGAGTAGGTGTATCTGTCCACCTCATAACAACAGACATGGGATGCAAAATGTCAGTTAAATAAGCTGTACATGTTGTACATGTGTGTAATCTTAGTTACTGTGCATCCAACAGAGTGACATTTCTACAGCTACTGGTTGTTGCATTGCTCTGACACAGCAATGGGTACTACAATAAGCATGATTATCAGTTTGAAATTGGAGAGGTGTCCAGCTGTGTTATTACTGTGTGTCCATGCCTGCTACAAACAGCTATATGAACACCTACATAGCTGTATGGACTCAGCAATACCTTACTTGTAAAACCTACCTCCACCAAAATAGAGTAATCCCCTTTGCTGGACAGCAGTAATACACAAACCACAGACTTTTTCCCTATATTGACTGTACAGGGCAAAGCAGGACCAGGCACCAACTTGGCATCAAGTCATCCTTTGTCTGATCAAGCATATAAGGTCACAGGTAGATTATTGTAAGGCTAACTATGAGTACAAATTGGACACATCCACCAAGGCCAATCTCTAGGCCATCCTCACATAGGCCTGTAATTTCAGAGGCAACAAACCAACCCACCCTGTATTGTTGGCCAATCAGACCACATACACACACAACATAGCTATAGCCAACCTGCTGCAGATAGGTTTAGGGCAATGATGTGTACATGGGTGCAGTCTGGGCTGGGGAAGGGCCATCACCTACTAACACTACTCACATATCCCAGAGAGCTATATTGTTAGTTACATGGAGTAAAACTGGCTTCAATGTATGATGTTGAGGGACATGTGTCATGCATGTCAGCATTTGGGTAATGTGAGGTCTGTGTAACAGATTTGTGCCATCTCACCTGTAAGTGTGTGTGTGTGTGTGTGTGTGTGTGTGTGTGTGTGTGTGTGTGTGTGTGTGTGTGTGCATATGTGTGTGTGCATGTGTGTGTGTGCGTGTGTGTGTGTGTGTGTGTGTGTGTGTGTGTGTGTGTGTGTGTGTGCATGTGTGTGTGTATGTGCATGCGTACATGTGGGTACCAGCCAGCCTTAAAGTGCAGTTATTAATGTACATATGTTGTCTTCCCCTCACAGGTCGCGGTGGGGTTCGGGGTCTTTCTCATTTGGAAACTGATGTCTGTGTTTCTACAGACTCCGACAATGATGATAGGAATAGTGAGGTACAGGTGGGGTTGTCAGAGGCTGAATCTGTGCCATTGCTTGGCATCCCATTGTGTTCCACACCATGCCTAGACACAGTGACAATGCCCACACATACCCCATTACCAGTGGCCACAGATGATGGACAGTTGGCAGGTGGTGGTATGGAACAGGCTAGTGTGGTGACTATGGCAGATGTGAGTGTAGACACTGGCCATAGCCAAAGTGCAGATGAGGTCCCACACAGGCAGATGGACAGGGTGCTCGCAAGAGCACTGCTGCTCATTAAGCCACTGTCGCAAGTGCCACAGCAGGTGTCACCAAATGCATGTTTCCAGCTGTCGTGGATGCACAGGCATGTAGTAAATGCAACACCAGACAAATACTCAGGGTGGTAGATGCAACTCTTCCTGATTTACGTGGTAACATACATGACCTTCTTGAGGTCACATGTCAAAATACCGAGATCATGAATAATTTGTGGGGTGAGACCTTGGCAATCCTTGACCGTGGCATGTCTGTGCTAGAGTGTGTTTTGGGAGATAGGCATCAGCCACATGGACGTAGGTCAGCACCAACAACAGCTGATTGTCTACGGGGCCATGCACCTTCACACTCCCATAGTGGCAGTGACACCAGCACTACCAAAGGGAGGTTGCTGTCCACATCACACCAGAGCAGGCCATGGGCACGTGGTCCTGGCTGGTCCCATCAGGGACACAGATTCAGCAGACAGCAGTCACCATCAGGAAGCAGTACTGCATCTGGCATTGGGCCTGGTGGTGCCAGTGAGACACCTGGCAGGACCAGTTTCTGTGTCCATGGCTGGAGACGGTGAACTAGATACCTTGAATGTACAGTCCACAGCTGTCTTACATACCCCTGTGAAGGCAGCCACATGGCGTGACCGTGTGCATACATACACACACACACACACACACACACACACACACACACACACACACACACACACACACACACACACACACACACATACACACATGCACATCTGTATCACAGGCAGGTCACCTCCAGACACATACACAGCACCTCTGCACAGCCCATCTATTGGATACCCTTCCAAACACACACACATGATGTCAACCATATGGCCCAGCCTAGGCCTCTGGCAAACCCACACCACACCTCGTGCATGTGATGATACCTGTGCCACATCCCTGTCATCTATATCATCGATGCAGGGACATGCTAACTTGGGTCTGATGCACTGGGTGAATATAGTACATTGTAGCTATGTAATACTGTGTAAGGTGCTGTCTGCTTGGATTTGTTCTAAGTGCACATACAGTGTATGTACCTTATTGGCCCGGATGCATTATTGCTGTTAGTACAACTAACTGAATGTAGTCTGACATGCTGTATTCTGTTTGTGTTCCAGGTGTCTGTGTGTTGGCAGGCTATGGCCCTGCAGACATTACCAAGAAGGAGTATGGCAGAGTGGGAATACACCAAACAGGGAGACAAAATGGTATATCCTTTGCATACACACAGTAAGGACTGACACAAGGGATGTGCAAACAGTAAGATAAACACAGTTGGCAATAAGCAGATCAGTAAACCTACATACCCACTTTGATTTACTGTAGTACTACATACCTTTGACATCCCCCACATAGATTATATGCATGGAACATAACCCACTACCTCTTACAACACATAATGTTGTGAATACCTTCATAGATGGTAAGATAGCCCACCAGAAATAGCATCTGGAGTTATGTATTGCTCCTGCAAGCCTGAACAAGTCATAGGGTAGCAGACGTTGTATCAACATGATGCTTCAGTCAGGTATAATAACTGATGCTGGTATGTGTGTCACTACATTCACTATGGCTGATTTGGCAACAATATCACATACATGTGCATTGCTAAGGGACATAGACCACATATAGGTATCAAACATCTGCATGTCCCATAGACATCTGTACAGAGGACTGGTATGGCCTGTACAATGGTTTAACATGCTGCATGTGAGGCAGATGCCGTTACCATGCTATATAAAGTAATGCCACCGGGAACTGGTAAACAGGCATGGATGGTACACACATCAAAATGGTATAAGCCAAATATGCTCTGATCCTCACCCAAACACACACAGTTGTCAGTATTGAGATTAGAACCCCTACCTATCTAGTGATTACTACTATAGAGTTATGCAGTTATCAAATACGCCATGGAGCTTATATGATTTCACCTAGTCCCAAGGTACTTCTAAGGTGAATGACATCAACAGGCCTAGTAAAGTAAGGTGAGGGAAAGTGTACAGGGTGGTACACAACTCATAATGGTATAACCCACACAGTATATGATTCTGACACAAACACAGAGTTGTCAGTATAGAGATTAGAACCCCTGCCTATTTAATTATTTGTACTATAGTTTTACGCAGTTACAGCACACACTACAGAGCTTATTGAATTGACAACTGGCCAAAGGTGCTGATAACTGCACAGCTGAGGTGCACACACTACAGAGCTTATTGAATTGACAACTGGCCAAAGGTGCTGATAACTGCACAGCTGGGGTAACCTATTACAGGTGCCAGAAAGTCTGCCTTCAGTTTTCCCTTAGATCTTGCTAGTTCTTTCTCTCTTGCACTTCAAATAGCCTAATAGCTTTGCACTTCAGCAGGTTTTTGTAGCAATTATTCTAGCACTCTTGAGAGCCATCATCAGTAGTTGTTCCACACAGAATTAGCTGCAGTACTTAGTAGTTATGACCACCTCTCCTGGCATGATTAAAGTGCAGTTCTCTGTGCTTTCATCCATTAACCTGGTGCACTTGGGCATTCTGAGGCACTGTTGCAACTGCTTCATGTACGCAGACAACCCTCCCCTCTAAACTCCCAACACTGAGACTTGTGAGAGATACCTCTATATCACCAAACTGGAAGATATGCACTCTCCACTGAAGACTGAACTAGCTGGTCAAGAGGACAAGGTCAACACCTGCACCTCACCACATGGAACACATAGCCCTCGAGAAAAGCCACTATCACAGCTCTGACATACAAACAAAAACTACACACCCACCTTGAAAGAGCCACTCAATAGACATTTATCCAAACAGCAGAGACCACCAAGACAGATACCCATTCAACCACCACAAAACAGCACAGACCACAAGACATGTATCTCTCTTACACAAGGTGCCCCTCAAGCTAAGCCCCTAAGGCTAACCACCTTGACCAATACAGTAGTCATACGTGACTCAATAGTGAGGCACACAGATGTCACACTCACTAGACTGAATATGGAGAAGGTAACAGTCAATCAGGTGCCAGAATCCAACACATAACACACCCAGTCAAGTCACTCCACAACAACTACAAGTATCACTCTGTCATTGTCCATGTGGGTGTGAATGACCTGAGATGCACCTCCCTGGAATACATGAAAAGAGAAATGGTGGCGCTCTCAGATTATGTGGGCCAGGCAAGTATGACAGTTACGCTGAGCAGTTTACTACTGTCACCTGGAATGATACAACAGTACAAACAACAAATGATTGACTTTGAAAATTGGCTTAAGTGTCTGGTGTCATTCTCAGGGGATCGAGTATCTGTCTGCTTGGGATGGCATGATTGACAAACCGTGATGCCTTGCCAGAGATGACCTGCATCTGTCAACCCTGGGTTTACAGGTACTGGCTAAGTCTCTTGCCACCCCTATAGTGCCTTTTTAGGCGTGTTCCAAATCAAATTACCACTGTAACAGCTATAAATAAATGCAATTGGAGGGTCATGCTGCTCAACACTAGATGTCTAAATCTCAAGATGCAGTCACTTGAAGCACTCCTCAAAATGGAGAACATTGACATTTGTGCTGTAACAGAGACCTGATTTACAGCAGCAGACAGCACACCTGCACTACCAGGCTATAACTCATTCTGCACCCTCAGCCCCAAAACATGGACTACAGCTCCAAAGGCAGTGGTGTCTTCAAATTCATAAAGGATATGCACACCTCCAGAGTAGTATCCCAGCATAAAGCATCTGAGATACTTCAGGTACAACTGACATTGGGTAATAGTGCAATCCAGGTCATAGCCTGCTATATGTCCCCATCCATGTCCCTAGACTCTCAATCCATATTCCTCAACACCATGGAATCTATCAAGGTCCAACCCAACACTCTCATACTAGGAGACTTCAACTACTCCTCCATCAACTGGGAAAAGTACTCAAGCACCAATACACTGGCCCAGAGCTTCCTGGAATTCATCAGTTTCAATGCCCTGGACCAGCTCATTGTGACCCCCAGTAGAGGAAGCAACATCCTTGACCTGTGTTGATTAGTAACATATTTGACCATTGTTTGACAATAGTAGTCAATCCCTATCTGGTCAGATCCAACCATAAAGTAATCACCATGGAAAGCCACATCTCACCCACACACCTCCCCCGCAAAGGTAACCACCTTGAAAAACTTCTCCAAAGCTGACTTTGGACTCTTAAAAACAGAGGTGGCTAACTTCACAGCACCCATGCCAATGTAAAATAGCTGCATGACTGCCGAATCACACACAAATGCACTGTACAAACATGTACATAAATGCATGGAAATAGCCATACCCAACAGAACCAAGACGCTCTCCTCCAAACACTGGAGGCTAATATGGTGGTCCCCTGCCATTAATAAACTGTACAACAGAAGGAAGAAACTGTTGCAGAAAAAGGTGGAGTACTAAGACTGACAAAACTCCCTTATTAGCCTCAACAACAACTTGAGATCCCTCATGAAATCATCCAAAGCCATCTATGATGGCAGAATTGCAGCAGACACTGACAAAAATCACAAAGCCTGTAATAATTATATCAAGAACCTCCACGGCAATACCTAGAAGTGCTCTGAGTTACTGCACAATGCTATCTCCTATACTGAGCCAACAGATATTGCCAACATTCTTGCCAACACATTCAGTGAAAGCTTTACCCCTCTCTCCCTCCCTAAGGGAACAATCACAATGCCAGAAGAATGCCAGGCACCCAGCATTACTGCAGCCCAAGTTAAACCTGCATTGTCCATGGGCAAGACTACAGCTTCCATGGGACCCAAAAATATCCCTGGGTGTGTTCTACATGAACTATAAAAAGACCTGGCACCACATCTGTGCACCCTGTTCAGTCACAGCCTCACCTCAGGCTTTGTCCCTCCCAAATGGTGCACTGCTACAGTCATCCCTCTCCATAAAGGGGCAGCGACTACAGACCCTGGGAATTATCGGCCCATTAGTGTGAAGAGGCTGATATGTACAGCTATGGAGCACATCATCAGGAAACTGATTAACAAAGATATAGGTAATTTCCTAACTCTGGACCCCACACAGTTTGGCTTTGTGAAAGGGAGATCATGCCTGCTCAACCTGGTTGATATCTCTGAGTCAGTCACCTGGGCTGTGTATGATGGTAAGGCACTGCATACAGCCTACATTGATCTGGCCAAGGCTTTTGATACCATTCCTCAGTCAAGAATTATTGAAGAACTCACCAAACTAGGCATCTTCCCCTATATCACTAGGTGAATTGCAAATTGGCACACAGCTAGAACACACTGTGTGAAAGTAGCGAACTCCAAGTCAGACTGACAACCAGTTACGAGTGGAGTCCACAGGGATCACTCCTGGGTACTCTCCTGCTCAGCATGTACATCTCAGAAGTCCAGGTCAACACAAAGGAACTCTGGCTGACCAAGTTCACAGATGACTGTAAGCTGGGAGCCATCATTAACTTCACAAGTGATGAAGACATCCTACAGAAAGGCTTCATTGAGATCAATGACTGGTGTAGAAACCATGGCTTGAAGCTTAACACCACAAAATGTATCATCATCCCTTTTGGTAAAAACTCAGTTCCCACTAAGTACCACATCGATGGAAGCCCACTGAACACTGTAGGCATTTTAAGAAATCTGGGGACACAGGTTGACAACAACCTCCCCTTCAACCACTACATTGCCACTGTGGTCAGGAAGTCCTTCTATGTGGCACATCTCATTACCAACTGTTTTGCATCCAGGAAGAAAGAGGTCATTGTCTCTGTCTACTCTTCCCTCATTACACCAACCATCAAGTATAATGGCCCATTCGGCATGTACTTCACTAGACACCTGCAACAGCTGGAGAGGCCACAGAAGTACCTCACAAAGAGAATCCTAGCAATTAAACACATGTCCCACACAGACAAACTCAAAAGACTCCGGCTATTCTCTGTCTCATATAACCTACTTAGAGGCAATCTCTGCTTGCCTTCAAAGACTTGTCTGACCCAGCTCTTTTAGAAATGCTACAAATAAACACATCCCAATCCCTCTGCACCACACCCTACAGAGACCTCAACCTCATTACCACAATCAACACAACATGCTGGAGGGACAGGTTCCTCACTTAGAGAACCTAGAGACTGCACATGCCCTGGAATAGACTTCCCATACATGGCAGGCTGAGCACCTAGCTGACCCTGTTCCAAAGAAATCTTGATGAGTGGATGGGTAATAGAAAGTTCACAGCAGGGATCACTCCAGCGGCTCTACTTGATAGAGGCACTGGGAACTAAAGTCAGGTAGCACAATGGCAGGGCACTTCTATGGGCTAGGCTTGTAAAGGCTCCAGGGCTATTAGCCTAGGACATACCTATGAACCTATTATGGGAATGACATCAGCATGACTGATAAAGTAGAGCAGTGGGTGGGAAACTTATCAAAATACTTCTTCCTACAAGTGTACACACCCACACACAGGCCAGATCTGAGAGTAGAACTCCTGCCTAACTAGGTATTTGTACTATAGGGTTACACAGTTATCGCACATACTACATAGCTTACTGGGCTGACAACTGGCCAACGGTGCTGATAAGGGGAATAACATCAGCAGGACAAATAAAGTAGTGCAGTGGGTGGGAAACTTTTCTTCCTACAAACATACACCCTCTCACACATTTGCCGTATCTGTGAATAGAACACCTGCCTATGTAGTTGTTTGTATTATAGTGTTACGCAGTTATTGCATGGGCTGCAAAGCTTACTGGGCAGACAACTGGCCAACGGTGCTGATAACGGTAATGACATCAGCAGCAGTGATAAAGTAGGGCACTGGTTGGGAGACTTATCAAAATACTTCTTTCTACAAACATACATGCACACTTATACACCCACACACATTTTTGCCAGATCTGAGAGTTGAACCCGTCTATGTAGTTATTTGTACTATTTGTTTGTATTACACAGTTATCGCACACGCTACAGAGCTTACTGGAATGATAACTGGACAAAGGTGCCGATGAGGGGAATTACATCAGCAGGACTGATAAAGTAGTGCAGTGGGTGGGAAACTTATCAAGATACTTCTGCCTATAAACATATACACTCTCACATATTTACCAGATCTGAGAAAACAACACCTACCTATGTAGTTATTTGTATTATAGTGTTACACATTTATCGCATGCACTACAGAGTTTATTGGGCTGACAACTGGTCAAGGGTGCTGATAAGGGGAATGACATCAGCAGGAGTGATAAAGTAGGGCACTGGGTGGGAGATTTATCAAAATACTTCATCTTACAAACACACACACACACATACACACACACGCACACTTATACTCCCATACATACATTTGCCTGATCTGAGATTAGAACCCCTGCCTAGCTAGTGATTTGTACTATAGTGTTACGTAGTTATCATACACACTACAGAGCTTACTAGGCTAACAATTGGCCAAAGGTGTTGATAAGGGTAATGACATCAGCAGGACTGATAATGTGGGGCAGTGGAAAATGTTGTGGGTTGGAATGGCCTAAAACTGTTTCCCCTACAAACACACACTCCCTTATTCTTGCATGCACAACTGTCACACACACACAGTTGCCAGTATTGAGATTAGAACCCTACCTATTTAGTTATTTGTACTAGAGTCTTACACAGTTATCGCACATGCTACAGAGCTTATAGGGGTAATCTATGTCCAATGGTACTTGTAAGGTGAATGACAGCAGCAGATCTTGTGAAGGCAATGTGAAGTGTACTGAGTGGGAACAGTCTCCTAATACTTAGACCTTTGGACATACTCACACACACAGGCAGGTGTTGTGATATTATAAACCCAACCTCAGTACTGTTACACAATGAGGCTCACCTTTTATTCTGGCACGTGCAAATGTTTACAACTGGTATGTCACTGTTCACAGCAGGACATCACTGTATGCCAATCAGGGTATCTGTGTGTGTGACAAACTCTGTCTGTGTCCCCCTGTGTCTCTCTCTCTCTATCACTGTCTGTCTCTCACTTCCCCACATCTATGTGTGTGTATGCCTGACATATGTTATCTGTTGCACATATATTTGTTTGTGTATCTCACGCAACAGATGCAGATATATCACATATGGGCCACCTACAGCTAGCTGAGGGTAATCCTGTATGATGTGTGTGTGTGTGGGGACAGTTGAGGTCTGCATAGCTGTCTGTATGCACAGACATATATACATAATACAGTCATATATTCCGATGTGGGTTCCAACATGTCCTGTGATTCTCTAAGTGTAGGAGCATGCCTAGTGTGAAATTCTATAGTTAGAGTGGGACTCCATTCCAGAGACAGGTGTACTCCAGTCCAGGGTTTTGTGTGCTACAGCCATACCTCTTAGGAGTACACAGGACTTTCCTCAGGGTACTGGGTTTGTTTAGCAGATATTGTCTGACATATCTGTACTTTGACACTATAATGTATTGCGTCATTACCTAGTGCCAGACATCCTCAGATCATCACAGTGCTTTACCAGAGGAATACTAGTTGTATGATGGATAGACCAATATTATGAGAGCAGCTATGTGCATTCTTACCCAACAACGCCATTTGTGAGTGGCTACAACCAGTTTAGTAATGATGCACTGTGTAAACAGTCTGGTAATCTGTTAGTGTACTGGCTGGGGATCTTCTGCTTGTGTGGTATGTTTCTAACCTGAGATGTTATATCCTTGTGTGGGCATACCTCTCACCTGTACATTTTTTGGAAAGTTGTCCAGGTGTTTGGCTACAGGTTTCATCCCTTCTGCGTAAACATTTGTTTTTATGGCAGGTTAATTACATATAATTGAAGAGTGATGTTACAAAATAATGACAGCCATTACTGTTTCAGACTACATAACTTTTAGACAATTCCCGCTAGTGCAAACCCCTCATCCTACCAACTTTCTCAGTATGTAAGGGCGATATTTGTAATACATGCCTATCATTGTGCCTTTGTTCCACTTTTATTTCTGCCCTTGCCCAGACATCTTGCTGTCAGAGGTTGGGAGTTATGGCTGTAGGTACAGAGTGCATCCTACTGTGCAGGCATGTCCATTATATGTAAAACCAAACATAAGACAAAATAATTATTGAGAATAACCACTGGCAAAGTACCAAAAAGCACTTATGTTCACAAAAGCCTTGGCACCTCAGCTACACATCCTTCAAGATCTCACTTATATGTGTAGTATATTCCACATAGCACTGTGACTTCCAGGTATGTCAGTGGCAGAGCAGTGGGTGTCACTGACATGCATAACAGTTGGCACTGCAGTTATCTGCACATGGCCCTGTCAAAGACATCACTGTACCTAGGGCACTAATGTGCTGGCCAGATCCTGACAGTATTAACCACATATACACATAGCTCATTGATCCCTGAATATTGTGGACAGGCAACATGTTTTAATGTGTATTGGTACTGCCCTGTCAATGTGTGCTATGCTGCTATTTCCCTACAAACATACATATTACTGCATTTGTGTGGGTATGTGGGGGGGGCACACCTGTCAACTGTACACATTTGCACAGACTGTGCTGATATTTGCTTTACATTTTAGTTCCATTTACCATACTATTGTGCCCTGTCTTGGGGACTAGAGGCATATCAGTAAAGAGCACAGGTCAGATTGTACTGGCATACATTTGAGTTTCAGACTTCTTACCCTTCATAGCCTTACTGCAAATGCGGGTCCTGCTGTGATATCACTGTGTGAGTCTGTAGGGGGGTAATTCAAGATTGCCACCATTTGTGTGCCTTTACCAGACATTTCTCTGTGGTTTTGTTCAGCTGACTTGATGTGTGGGTGTGAGGGGTGGGTATAGGACCCCCACATTGACATCTATGCCTGTAACCTATGACCCCCTCAGTTAGTTGTCCCCCCCACATATACTGCAGTGAGATTTGCCACCTTGTGTACTACTGCATAGTGTGTGGGGGCCAGTTTTGGCCAGACATTTCCTGGTGTCCCACATAGCTGTCAGTTGTGTGCTGCTGTCCCAGTAGCTCACCCCATTCCCTTGCATGCATGTAGCATTACTATAGATATGCTAGCAAAACATACTAATCCATTAATTTATTGTTAAGAAGACTGACTTACCTTGTGCTTGCAGCAGTTGTGAGGACTGTGCTTGAGGGCCACCTATGTTGGATGCACCCAGTACACTGCTTATACATGGTAAGTTACAGGTAATGTGATGTGTGTGTCATCCATTTTACTGTGTGCGTGAGTCAGAGGTGTGTCAGTCCCTGGGGTCCCTACAATGTCAGTGTGTGTGCTATGTGTTGCCTCTTTACCAAGGGGTGAGCATACTGGGGATGCCTCCATCTGCCTAAAGGAGCAGGCTCAGGGGCCTCCTCCTTTGAGCCTCTCTGTGCCTTTGGGGACCTTGGCAACAGTGGTGGGTTGTGTGACCCTTCCCCATGCTGTTCCTGCTGCAGCTATTTCTGCAGGATCATATTGTGTAGCATGGCACATACTATGAGCGTGTGTGCACATGTGGCTGGAGAATACTGCAAGGCTCCACCAGATATGTCAAGGCGATGGAACCAACCCTTGAGCATCCCAAATACACGCTCTATAATGATCCTGGCTTCTGCATGTGCCTCATTTTGGCATTCTTGTGTGGGTGCGTGTGCATTTCTGATGGGTGTCATCATCCACGACTCCAGTGCATAGCCAGCATCCCCACCAGATGGACATACAAGTGGCCCCCATTGGCAAATGCCTGGTACAGCTGTGATGAATGCCAGATGTGGGAGTTGTGATAGCTTTCAGGGCTGCCAGCACACACATTCATGATAATGCCCTGGGCATTGCACATGACTGGCAGTTGATAGAGGGGAATCCCTTGCAGTTTATGTAGACCTGTACCCTGTTCACTGGGTGGTGCTTTGATATGGATGTGCATGGAGTTTATGGCACCCAGTACCTCCGTGTATTCTGCTACATGGTGGAAGAGACACATATTGCTGGTCCTCTCCTTATGGGTGTTGCAGAAGAAAATGTGCTCACCGGCATGTGGTAGCATGGCATCCAGGAACTGGTGGAGTACCCTGGATTCAGATGTCTGTGAGACCCCCATGATGTCCCCAGTAAGTCTTTGGAAAGTACCTGTAGCTAGACTTCTTAAGGCTACACATACCTTCGTATCACCTGAGATGTGTTCTTCTCTGTTGGTTTTAGGTCTGAACTGAGGCTAGCTCAGCTCGGTGATTTGCTGAAGTATGTCTCTGTCCATTCTGTAGTGCTCTACTATCTCCTGATCATGTAGCCCCTTTGGTAAGTTACCCTGAGTCTGAACACTCTCCTCCTCCTCTTCAGTCCGGGGTGGTTGTCAGCATTATCCTCCTCTCCGTCCTCAGCCTCAAGCACACACTGATGGATCAGAATAATGGCAGCCCCTAACATTTTTTCAGTTAAAATTCCCCCACATGTGTACACCAATGGTGCAGTGTTTGTGGGAAAAAACAGACCTTAAGGTGTTTCCATAGTTTATACTGTTGTGCTGCAGATGCTGCCTGTATGATTGGCTGACTATGATGCATTCCACCTGCTGGCTATGTAATTTGTTCGTGATTGCTTTTATTCTATTTTCCTTTTTTTCCCTTCCCATTTTCTTCCCTTTTAAGCCCCAAGGCATGCTGTGCAAACCTGTTTAGCTAATGTAAACATCAAGAAATGGCCCTCCCCTGGATGCGAACACACTCCACATTTCATGGAATAAATCAATATAGCCTCAGACACACACCCTTGCTTAGCTGTGCTTAGCTAAGCTTATCTCTGTGCCATAGGGCTCCAATGTGCTTACAACATGCCTGACACACCCTCTTTTCATGTCTGTTGCTCCTTCTTGATACACGATCATGCTATAGCACCTACATGGTTAGGTGCAGTTTGGCACTTAGAAGATTTTTGTGATTCAGAAAATGTCCCCTCATTTGCATACCCCACTGCCTTAGTCCATAGTTACTGCACTAACACAGAGCCTTTCCTCTTGACAACCACTGTTGCCTGGTATTGTTTTCATTCTGCATGCCATAGACTATAATGGCAAAATGCAGATTTCCCTTAAAATTGAGTTTTCACTTTTTTTTTTCGGCACAATCCCATTTGCGCACCACTGCCCTATACTTAAACATCTGAGATCGGCCAAAAAATAGCTTTGATTTTTATAAAAATGAAGCTGTTTTCCATGCCAATTGCCATATATTTGGCCAATGGCATGCCTAAAGACAATGATACATGCTTTTTTGGGAGCTGTCATGCCTCCGTTTTATTATTTGCAGAAATGTATTCAGTCAGTAACCGAATACATTTATGCAACTAACAATGTTCTTGCACAGATACCTGCTTGATGAGGTAATTAGCATTCTGCAGTCAAGTCCGGGCAGAAACAGCGTAGGCATGCTCGTGCACATCATATCAGCTGTTTGCTGGATCGCTCGGCGGACATATTCCATGCAGGAATGGCTACACTGTTCCTGCTTGGAATTTTGAGCTTCCTGAATCCTGGGGTATGTTTTAATGCTTTAAGGTTTTAAATATCAGTCAACTGGATGTTGACTAAATAACATGTACCCAATTTCTGCAATGACTTCTATTTTCTATCTTTTTGACTTTATGGAAGAATGCATGCCTCGACCTAAAAAGATGAATTCTTGTGATTTTCTTTTCTCATTTCAAGTTTATTGATTCTGCCTTGTTAGTTATTTGCCCTCTTTTCTAGCTTTCCCCATTCACTGAGTGCTGAGCCAAACTTTGTTTAGTTACACACTTAAAGTATTGGCTGCTTCAATTTTTTTTGTAACAAGGGATTTTTTCATATAAGAGGCAAACTCGACCACTAAAGGACTGAATCAGTGTTTTATAACCTGATTTCCACCTCAGACTACTAAGTGTTTGCTCATATGTTCTACTGTCCTGTTCTTCCCTACTGCCTATTCATGCATTTCTTCCTCTAGAGGGTGAGAGTTTGTTGTTAGGAGTGGTATTGTCATATGCAGTCGGGTTAATTTTTTCCTATTAATTCCTCTACTTCCTTACAACTACCCATAGATGTTGAAGGGAGGGCATGTAACTGGCCTTTGCAAGGCTATAACAGTGCTGCTTCCACAACTTTTTTATCTCATCTCCTTAGAAATCAAGGAGGAAGTGTGCAGCAATCTCCTAGCAAGGTTCAGGACCTCAGGAGATCTGGCCAGTACTACATGGGCTTGATACTGCCAGGCCAAGGTGCACCCATCTGATGAAGCACCATGCAGACACACGGCCTCAGTGACCAATCAAACAAGCCCCTTATAATGTGCCTGAGTGAGTTAAGTAGACCCAGAGAGAAAAGGTGCACATGATGTTGGATGTGAGGGTAATCCTGAAGTTCGTCTGTTTTAACATAACTAATTATAAAATATAAGCTAACAAATAACCATGTTGTTTTATTTTTAATTCACATTAACTCATAGCCAGGTGACACCTCCAGGTGTTTCTGCAGTTGCATCCTACTGACACCTCTAGGCATCAAATATTGCTTGTTCATATTTGCATTAATATTTCCAAAACCATGATATATACCAAGTATTAAAATATTTAATCTTATAGAACCATTCAACAGAAACCAGTGCCAGGGATCTTAGAAAATTATACCAACTCAAACAACCTTTCAATACGACACTGTAGAGGTGCAGGCAATCAATTACAAAAGCAAATAACCCAGGAGTTAGCAAAACAAAGTAATAAATTTGTTTTGTTGATTCCTGGGCTGGTTGCTTTCATAATTAATTGCCTGCACCTCTACATTGTTGTACTGGAAGGCTATTTGATCTTACAGTTTACATAACCCAGACTAATAATCCCCTCCAACTATGTCTAAAGTATATCTAACCATTTGCAATTTTTATATCTAACTCTTCATTAGCCTTAGAGAGTAAAACTAGTTAAGCTAACTAAAGTCTGTAAAAACTTACTCTTGTATAAGAACCACTACAGAGTATAACTTGGATAGTAAACATTTTTACTGTATGAACCTGTTTTCACCTGTATATACCTATATGTATGTTTCTGTCTCTTTCTTTTTATTATATGCTACTTCAAAAGTTGCTATGCTGCTATATAAAAATTGTATTCTAGACTGTAAAATAGTACTGTACCTGAAGTTGCTATTATTCTGTTTTTGTGGAGCTTATCTCCCCGGGCCTCTACTGAAAATGGACATATATCCAGTTGGACTAGCCCGGTCAACAAATGTAAAATAAAATAAAATAATAAATAAATAATGGCAAACACAAAAGTATTGATATTTGACCTCTTCCTACTGTAGATAAATTAGTTGTTGTTGATATAATATTTATATTGTCATAAATTTAATTTTTTTCTAAATACCGTAACAACCAAGTAGAAGAGAAAGAACTCCTTAGCCTCATATAAAATCTCTCAGCAGGGTGAACAAAATACTGTATGTGTATAACTTAAGTGCTGAGATATTATAAATTGTTTGCAAAATATTACAAGCTTAATAGTTACTTTGCTTCCTATGACTTATAAAATCCAGTTTAAAACCTAGAACTTAAAGAATACTACCATAATAAAAACAGTTTATGCTGAAGAATTTGCCATTTACAATTCTTTAGTAACCCCTTTGGTTCCAGAGGTATGAAAATTTGTTTGAAATGTGAGGACATAATATGAGTCTATTAAAAATTTAGGTTCTACCCATTGGATGTTACAGTGCAAACTTCCAAAGCTCCATTTGAGGGAGTGAGTTAATGTCATATGTTAACAATACCTAATTTAAAAGTCTTAAGTCCAATAACTCAGCAAATGGATGGAGGGGTGTAGTGGTAGATGGTAGTAGTTAGCTAAGGGACCCCACCAAAGTAGTCTAAATTGGGTCTCTCAGTTGTCAAGGCCAGCCATGTTCAGGGCTAACTGGTTAGGGTTACAATCTAACAAATTTTTATTAACCATATGTCTGCAATTAGTGGCCATCCCTCACCCTCCTTACTCATTTGCCTCAACCAAAAACTGTCTATATAATGCTAATATGCTGTGATGAATACCGGAAAAAATGCAGTTTAACAAAAATGGCATGAGGTAAGACTGCAAAATCAAAAAAGACAAATCTGTCAAATATTTTTCTTGGTATATGTATACCAACAATTGGAGAACAGTCGGCACAATGGTTAAGATCTTTGCCTTCCCATACATAAGGTACAAGGTTTGATCCTGACCACTGGCCAATGCTTGTATGGAGTTTGCATGTTCTCTTTGTGTTTCTGTGGGGGCTCCTCCCACCTCATGAAAACATGCTGAGTGTTTCCATCTCAAACTCACCCAATAATAGAATTCTGGTCAGCAACACAGATTCTAAATGGTGGCCTATTGGAGAAAGAGTTGTATAGAGCAACCAGAGAAGAACGCAGATTACAGATTTTGTTCTTTATTTGGGATAGCCACACTACTGTCTCATGTTGATTAATGTTGCCAAAAATAGACATGGGTATTTTCAGCTGACAATGTCAATTGAGGACATGACTTATTCCAACAGATGCCACAATCCAATGCTAATGGTGGTGGGAAGTGTGTATATGCCCACCATAGCAGCCCTGGTTCAATAAGCTACTGGCTCGTTGATATCCCATTGCCCAGCTTGGGTTAGCTGGCATTGCTCTGTTGACCAAAACGCTGTACTTCAAACAATTCAACCTCCCAAATCTGAAAGATCGCTGCACTCAGTGTAGATTCACTGACAAAATGGAGCTGAGAAGTGGATGACATGATGGTAAAGGGGAGGCTCTACATCGTTTATATCCAGGAGACAAAGTGGAAAGGCAGTGCAGCAGAGCCACTTGGCTTTGGGTCCAGATTTTACTGAAGAACAAGAGGACAAACTATAAATGGAGTAGAAATCCTGGTAAAGGATAGACTTCAGAAGACAGTGAGGGATGTCATCAGAATTAGTGACAGACTCATGGCAATCAGATTCTAGTTAAATGATAGGATAGTATTCATAATCTCAGCCTATGTCCACAACAAGGTTGTGTTAGCAAGTTAAAGAGTGCATTCAGGCAGCAATAAAGCAGGACTAAATAATGGGGGACCTGAATACACATATCAGGGCATGAGGACTAGCTCTGTTCACATGGTAGAACAATCAGAGTAAAGAAGGAGAGGCCATTCTAGCCTTCTATCTGGCAAATGGCTTGATAGTAGCCAACACATGGTTCAGAAAGAGAGACAGTCACAAGATCACATACAAGACTGGACAACATTCAACTCAGGTAAACTTCCTCCTAGTAAGGAAAGGGCACTGGGGTAGAATCAGTGATTGCAAAATCAACTCCAGTGAAACAGTCCACAGCATAAACCAGTGGTTGCTACAATCATCTGCAAGTAGTGGTCAGAAAAAGGTCAATATAGATTTGGCTAAAGACTAGCTTGAGGGAAAGCACAATAGTTCAAGGAATTTGTCATAGATGTAGCACCTCAGGAGTAAGAGCGAATAGGTGGAGTTAATGCAGATTGGCAGCATCTCAAAACAACATGTGTGAGCAACTACAGAACAGATATGTGGCCAAGCCAGGTACGGAAATAAAGTACATAAGGAAAGCTGGTAGTGGAATGATGAAGTCAACAAAAGAAAGAAGTGCAAGAAAAAGTGTGAGGTAGAAAAAACAGACAAGGCCATGAAGGAATACTGGTTAGCTATTAAAGAGGCTAAGGGAAGATTTGTCATAGCAAAGAACAAGTCATCAAAGGTACTCTACCAGCTTTTAGAAAGCAGCTCAGTAGATGGCACAGAGAAACTCTATCAGGTTGCAAGGCAAAGACAGAAAGATAAAGAAGATAACCGAACACCTTTCGTAAAGGATGCCAGCAACAACCTGCTCACTAGTCCACAGGAAATCAAAGGCAGATAGAAGGAGTACTTCCTGCAACTTCTGATTGAAGAAAATCTCTCAGAAGCTGTACTGCTCCATACACAGCCTACAATGAGAAAGAGAAGAGGAACCCACCCTAGAAGAGGTAAGAACAGCCATACAGGAAATGAAGTCAGGGAAAGCAGCAGGCTCAGATGAGGTTGCAGCAGATATGATCAAGATATTGGGTGAGACAGGGAAGAAATGTTTCCTGAGGGTATTCATAGCAGTATGGATAGAAAGGCCTGTCCCAGATGACTGGAGAATAAGCATACTAGTGCCAGTGTATAAGAACAAATCCACAATTGTATATCAGCCTGCTGTCACACTGCATTAAAGTTCTGGACTGGGTGATTTATAAACTAATATACAGATTAGTAGAATGAGCGGTTTGTATTCAAATAAGGATGCAGTACAAGTGATCCAATATGTGCAGTGAGACAGATAGTTGAGAAGAAGCTAGAGATTAGGAAAGTGTCCATCTGGGCATACCTAGACCTAGATAAAACATATGACAAGGTCCCAAGAAAACTGATTTTGGGCAGACCTGTGGTGGTTCAAAGTCTCAGAAACATTTGTAAAGTTAGCATTGGCTATATGCAAGGACCTAATTTCTCAAGTATGAACAGTGTTCGGTCTCACAGATGGGTTGTTAGTGGATGTGGTTTACATTAGGGTTCAGCTCTGAGCCCAGTGCTACTCATACTGGTGATGGACTACATTAGCAAACAGATTGGAAGGGACAGAGCTACAAAGTTGCTGTATGCAGACAGTGTAGCATTGCAGGCAGACTCTTTGCAAGAACATTAGCAAAGCATATGAGAATGAAATGCAAAACTGAAGGAACATGGGATGAAACTGAGTACAGATAAAAATGTGTAATGGCAGCAGATGGGGAAATCAGAAGAAGCTGAGAACTGAAACAGAAGGGAAGACAGTGGAAGAAGTTAACAGTTTCAAGTATCTGGAAGGGGTGGTTAAGGAGAAGGGAAGTCTGAATGAAGAGGCCAGAGCTGGAATCGAAGGAGCTTCAACCAACTGTCACAGAGAGCCAGGGTAGTGACTGACAGAAGAATACCAAATAAGCTGAAAAGTAAGGTGTACTAAAGAGTGGAATCACCAGTACTACTGTATGGTACAGAAACCTGGGCAATAAAAGCAGAGAAGTTGAGGAAGCTCGAGGTAATGGTGATGAAATGCCTAAGATGGGTGATAGGACATATGCTTTTGGACAGACAAAGAAATGAGGACATCTGAGAGCAGAAGCCAAAAGGGGTCCAACTACATCAAAGGTCAAAGAAAACAAATTATGGTGGTTGAGGCACATGTGCAGAAAACCAGAAGACAACCTGGTGAAAATGATTTGGAACAGATAGGAAGAAGGCAAGAGGAAACAAGGGCATCCAGCAAAGAGATGGATGGATTGTGTGGGAGAAAACCTGAGACAGTCAGGCATAACTTTTGAAGAAGGTAGGGAGTTGCTTTAAATGAGGAGCAATGGCACCGGTTGACATGACACCCCAACCCATGTAGAAAATGAGAAAAAGGGGGTTGATGATAATGACGGTGTACTCCTAGAGTTGCATTAATTGAAGGAAATAAAATTTGCATACTGTTAAAACTAAAATATTTCCTTTTGTTCAGACTCCGAAATGGAGCTCCAAACCACACTGTCTATTCAAGGTACAACACTGTTTATTGGTGACTGATAACACAAGCTTAAGCACCTTGATTTAGAACATTTTTGTTGTTGCTTCAGCTAGAAAAAGTAACTTAATCAAATTAATGTTTGCATAAGTTGTACATGGCCGTCTTTCTCAACATGATTTCCTTGATTTATTTATGTATCCTTTGTTGACCAGGTTAGTTCCCCTAGGTTAGTAGCCGTTTATCAGAGGAGACCCAACATTGTATTTATTACTATTATTAT
Organism: Protopterus annectens; assembly: GCF_019279795.1. NCBI lineage: Eukaryota > Metazoa > Chordata > Ceratodontiformes > Protopteridae > Protopterus > Protopterus annectens. Next base: position 447,645,050 of record NC_056730.1, read on the forward strand.
AGAAATTTTAGCCAGTGCTTCCCCTACTCTTTTCAGTAGATGCCATGGAATCTTTTACATCTACTTGATCCACCACAAACTCAAGCAGACTGGGCCTGGGTGTAATGTCTCATCCAAAGGATGGCTCCTACCTTATGCTGCACTACAACATGAACAATTAATCTAACTGGTGTGGGAAAAGAAACCACGGCCTTCTGCACCAAAGGTGAGTGTGCTACCTGTTGCACTACTGACACTGATGGTAAGATAAGCGCAATAAATAAATAACACCAGATTACCCAAAAAGCCAAAGCAAAAGTTCAGGTTAAAAATAAATGAAATACTTCTTAAATTATGTTTTCTCTGTATATTGTTATTGGATTAAATTTAGGAAAAAGACTCTGTAGTAAGACAAAATCTTGACATTTGGATGCGGCTGTCATTTGAAGTTGCTTAATATTGCCTTTACATGAAGAGTACCACTGAGGCATCTCTGCATTTCCCTGGCACCTCTATGCCATGGCAAAGAAGACTGGTTGGTTCTCCCATCACAACTGTCCAGCAACCTTTCCTCCATAAGCTAAGTTGTGTTTTACATTGTTCTTAAGCTAAATCTACTTCATTATGCTTCCAGACACATGCTTGTATAGTGCATGTGCATGCGTGTGTGTGTGTGTGTGTGTGTGTGTGTGTGTGTGTGTGTGTGTGTGTGTGTGTGTGTGTGTGTGTGTGTGTGTGTGCATGTGTGTGTGTGTGTGTGTGTGTGTGTGTGTGTGTGTGTGTGTGTGTGTGTGTGTGTGTGTGTGTGCCTGTGTATATCTGTATGTACATTTGCAGCTTCATATTGGTTGAGGACAACTTCATGAATTACATACTATTTTAGCCTTATTATTGAGTGTTGGTCTGAATTTGGATCTCATTAGGCCTTTGGGTTTTCCCAGTGAACTGTAATTTTATAGATCCCCACTAGCTTAGCCTTGGCAATGTAAGAAGCTGAAGGAGCATGATTCATTCTCTTACAGTTTGTGGTTGTATAGCTGCTGTCTAAGGACCACATTAAACAACTGTGGTTGTACTATCAGTGGCATTATTTGCACTGCTTGAGCATGTGCATGGCTATGAATTGCTGTTGCTGTGTAGTTGTTCATACATATTAATGATGTAGTATTATCCATGTCTGTACTGGTGGTGTGCAACATTTGCATTTTTTATCTATATCTGATGTGTCCCAGTAGGGATGTGTGTGCTTGTTAATACTACTTTTGAAACCATAACCAGTGATTGCTCTTCTAATGCCTTGGTGTAACTTGTGTTTGATTAGTTGCCCTTCCTTTTTGCAGAGCAAGAGAAGCTTTTGCCAAGTCTGTCTCTCTCTGAATCATTAAGGTAAAATTAAACATACTACCTTCCCTTGGCCAGATGCATATGAGTCACATGACAATAGGCTGGTTTGTTTACAGTGGTATACATGTTATAAGAGCCATTTGTCTGTGAATTACAATTTGTTTTTTGCAGACATTTTGAGTATTAGGGCTATGCAGTATGTACCACTTTTATGAGTCTTTCCAGAATTTACAAGTCTTTATACAGTAGTGATACAAACTGTAATATTTTAAAAAGAACAAAAATATCAAAAGAACATCTTTAACAAAACTGAAGGTATCATTGTTTTCACTTAAATTGCTGTCCCAAAGTCCATGTATAATATGTGTGTCTGATAAAAGCCGAGTAGATTACCATAAAACATCAAAGTGATCTCAAAGTACTACAGCTTCAAACTTGACTATTGACTTTCAGTGAAATAGTGTGCACTGTGGATATTCTTAATACAATTAAAATATATTTATTACATTTCCAAATGGTGTCAGAACATGATTTATAAAAAGCTTATCTCAGAAGGAAGATATCTGTATCACTAAGACATTAACTGCAAACCAGAAAAGTTCAAATGTCAGGGCAAAATGTTATGACTACAATTTCTCAAAATTCAAAATATTCATCAACAGCAAAATGTTTGAATATTTCAAATATTAATCTCAAACAGTACTTAAAAAGCACTTAACTTAAATTATGCAAAAGGTCAATGACACATTGTGGCTAAAACACAAAAAGTTTTCAGGTAAGTTTACATTATATCAGTGGAGTGGCAGGTAATATAAAAGATCCCACAGCATCTATCCAAAAGAGTAGATGAAGTTCCCTGTTGCCCTGGCCAAATTTCTCCAAATGGCATAAATACTATTTCAGGTCTCCCCTGAAAAGATGCTACTAACCTAGTGGGACCACCTGGTCAACAAAAGATAAATATAATAAAAATAAATTGCTGTGATATATAATGCCTTTTAATCACTTTGAGAATACTTTGGACATTTAGTGCACAACTCTTAATGAATCAAGGACAAATCTCAACAGAATCAGAGACAAATCAAGAAATAAACAGGGACAATCAGGGACATTTTTAAACATTAGTATTATTAACTTCAGAGATTGACAGAATAAGAGAATGGGAATTAATATAGCTTTCTGAAGTAAAAGAGGTCTATAACTGTAATTACTGTCATTATTTAGTAAGAGTAATTCATCACCTTTTCTCCAAAAGTTATCGGTTTTAGGAAGGATTAAGAGGGACACAGCTAGAATGTAATCAAAATCAGGGCATCCCTGAAAATCAAATTTTACACAGGCCTACCAAAAGGTCTTGAACAGCAATTTATCTAAACTTTAAGACAATGTTTAAAATGTCATGATGGTTGTGTAATTTAGCCATGCCCTACTAATTTATTAAATATTTTAAACCATTAACTGCTCATAGCATGTAAGCTTGAATCATGATAAATCCATTACTGGTCATGGTAAATTAATTATTGATCATGGTAGCTCATTTAGTAAATGTAATTGATCATTTCTAATGATGACTATTAATTTATATATCACAGTCAATAACGTAGTGAGCGTAGCAGGTATATTATCAGTTGTGGCAGTTGATCTATTGACTGTGCAGAGTGTTTAATTACTAAGTTGTAACTCAAATGAAAACAAATTGTCAACTGCAAGAATATGCGTAAGAGAGCTTGATGAAAAGTCCCTTTTTAATGGTGCTTACTTAAAGTTTGATGCTGCTATTACTACTTGGAAATGCCCTGTACTTTTAAAATAGATATTCTTGCTATGGTAACTGAAAGACACAAGGATAGGTTCAACTGTTTAGATTTTGAATATCTTTAGATGCAATGATGGAATAAAATCAGGAATTATCGCAGCATGATCAAAATATATTCACAGCTGAATCTAGATGAATCACAGCATTCCACCAGAATGATTTTCCACATTACTAATCCTAAATGCTGAGAGTTATACCACGATGCTTCTAACTCTGGACATTGAACATGGAATAATGGACTCCAAGCAGTTACAGTTCCGTTGTAATGATTTCATTAAAACATTGTTGGCAGCTTTGAGCATGTTATCTTACTAAAATCAGATGACTGAGACATGAAAATGCATTCTATACCAATTTAATGTATAAGTCACACTGACATGTTCTTCCTTTACTAACTTCTGCTATTGTACTATTCAAGTTAATCTCTGTTACTGGTCTTTTATAGGCTGAGACTGAAATTGATCCATTGAGATCAGAGCTCTACCCTTGTCAACAAATTAAAAATAAAATAAAACTGAAAACCACAAGTGATGCAGAAATACCATTTCACAAGCCTAAATCATGAAAAAACAGGTACACTGCATGAAAACATTAATCTGCTTGAATCTCAAGTGCTAACCTAAAACTACAACATAATAGAATTATAACTCTGAATGAGTTGCAGTGGTTTTCTAATCTCGTAAGGGATTATTTTCTACCTGAAATTTGTTTGTATTTTTATAGTTTGTGTTACTGGTTATATTGAAGGTGACATGCTTTTCTTATAGTTGTGGGAGTGAAAAAGTTCTTAAAGCAATGGATCTGGTTTTTTTTCGTGTTATAATATGCAAAGAGTATAATGTTTATAAATCCCTTCTAAAATTTACAGAGTCTTTGAGCAATGCAACTGCATATTGTGACATTTTTATTATTATTTTTTTAGGAAAGGAAAAAAAAAGTCAAAGCATCTTTTTAATCAAATCCTCCACAAAGCTGAAGGTATCATGCTTTCGATTCACACTGTTGTCCAAAGGGCTATTTTGAGTAGGTTTATAAAAATAAATAATTACTTGTCTTTAGAAGTGTTTGTAACAATGCATTTGCCACAATTTGATTTTTTAATGGTTCGTTTAGGGTATCTGTTTGATACTGTCATGCTATGGATTACTGTATGAGCTGTGACTGGACATATACAAGAGTATCAAAGGCCATTTTGCTTCAATAAAGCACATCATGGCTTTTGCACTGCAGTGTTTTTAAATTTGAGAAGCCTTCATGTTTATGGAAGAACATTTCAAATTCACAATAACCACCTTTACTACGAATTATGTAGCAGTTCAAGAAATTATAAACTAATGTAGGTAATGCACCTGAAATTAATGAACTGTAGGGGCAAATTTCAAGACAAAAGTGTAAATAGATTTTCAGCAATGTCTGCTTGAACTTTAAGACAATTTTCAAAAGTCTGAAATGGCATACATGGGATTTGATTTTTATCTTATATATATAACTGGCACTCTAAGTGACTTAAAATTTACTGATAGCAGCACATAAACATACCTGTTAACTATAAACCTCAGCTCATAATTCAAAAAGGTCCGGTCGCTCGAACTTCTTCCATTAGTATAACTCTTTTTTTTTTTTTTTTTACAGCAACGGAGAACGCAAGATCTCTGTTGTTTTTTGCAACCTGTCTCGCTATGTTAAACGAGTTTAACATAGCGAGACAGTTTTTAAAAAAAAGCAATGGAGCATCTCCATTGCTTTTTTAAAGCTGTCTCACTATGTTAAACCCATTTAACATAGTGAGACACTTTAAAAAGCAACAGAGATCTTGCTTTCTCCGTTGCTTTTTTCAAAACTGTCTCGCTATGTTAAATGGGTTTAACATAGTGAGACAGGTTGTAAAAAGCAACGGAGATCTTGCTTTCTCCGTTGCTTTTGCCCACAGCTTTGATGTACTGCATAAGTATATGCATGCGCATTACATCAGAACTGCCACAGAATACCAGACAGCTGTGGAAGGGCAGCAAGGAGGCATTATACAATGCCATTATTTAAGAAAAGTAATTATTTTTTTCTTAAATAATGTCATTGTATAATAGCAATAACCCACTTCTGGGTGTGGGTAATGCTGGATTTACCCACGGTTGGCTTTGTTTGGCCACTCGGGCTTCGCCCTCATGACCAAACCACACCAACTGTGGGTAAATCCAGCATTACCCACACCCAGGCATGGGTTATTGCTATATTAAACACTTGTTGCACGTCTAAGTCCCACAGTCTGGATCTGAATAATTAAAAGTGTGTGTGTGTGTGTGTGTGTGTGTGTGTGTGTGTGTGTGTGTGTGTGTGTGTGTGTGTGTGGTGTGTGGTGTGTGAATGTGTGCAAATGAAATGTTTCAGAATTTAGTGGACACAGGTTTTTGAAAATAACCTTAATGTTTTTTTGTGAATTTTACTTTGTCAATGCTTAACTAAGTGGTGTCTGGAACTGGTGTTTTACCTAAATTTTTGTAAAGTAGACTGCTAAAAGTCTGTAATATGCTTTGCTGGCTAGTTGCAAAAATGTTATTTACTTAAAAATGTAGCACTGTTGAAGTTGCTGTACCAGTTATAATGTCATCGTTTTAAATGTTTTCCTACAGTCATGACTGGCGTTATGCATAGGTGACCTAAGTGGTTGCCTAGGACACTGCTCTCACTTCTCTGACTGAGGAGCTTTTTTGTATTTATTTATTTGTTTTATTTGTTTATTTATTTATTTTCTTAAGGTAAAGAAACATGGCATTTTTTCACTTTAAGAAAATAAATAAATGATTTAATGACTGAATGAATGAATGGGTAAATAAATATCTTTCAGCACCTCTTTTGCAAGACACAGCAGCAGTGGCATCCTAAGGATGAAATGTGTACTGACTTCAGTATTTGATTTGTGGTCTCCTGCTCTTCTCATGAGCAGAATGGAGCAAAATGTAAAACTGTAAGGAATATATGTGGTGAGAAGAGAACGCTGTTATTGCAGATAGTGAAAGGAAAGTTTATTAAAATTTTGTTACAACTGTTATAGGTACTCAATTGGATATTTGGGAGGGGTTGGCTACCAGTGACTAGCTGTAGTTCCCAGCTGCCCCGTATTTTGTAGAATGTCCCTGATTTTGTTTGATATACATGCCTGGTTGACTGTTTTTTTTCCTGGTAAACCTCTGAGGATTATATCCAGTCAAGAATGTCAGTCATTGGAATCCTATGTTTCTCATTCATCAGAGAATGCTTGATGGTAGACAATCTGTTGTTTCATTAACTATGTGAAATAGAGTCACATATAAAAGTGCTAGTCTGTCTGTCATGGGATTCAAATACAAGAGAATTGGCTTTAATAATTGGCAAGTGCCAGCTTGAGATGGGATGGCTGATAGATGTTCTTAGTTTGGCAGGGATGGTCAGTCTTTTTCTTATCAAGTCTTTTGCATTCTGGCTAAAGCCTTTGCTGCCCCATAGTGCTTTTTTAGGCAGAGGCCATCTGATGGACATACCAACCTAGAAAATTCTAATTTGGAACATATTAATGTGGTCTACTTAATGCCAAGAATCTAAACAAAAAATGGCTGACCCTGAGGCTCTCTTGCAACTTTAACACATTCATATGTGTGCAGTTACAGAGAAATGGTTTCAGATCAATGAAATAACTCCCTCTATTCTCAGCTGTAGTGCCCATCATGGGTTCAGACCCACTGGGTTTTGCAGTGGAGTAGCAGCAATTATCAAGGGTATCAGCACCTCACCACAAATTCCTCAGGGCTCCACATTTGAACTTTTAGATGGCCAAATCACCATAAACAAGACTAATTACCATTTTATACCTAGTTAGAACTCCCTCCATGTCCCCTACTCAGTATGATAGTTATCTTAGCATATTATCTGAAATCCACATTAAACCCAACACTTTTCTACTGGGGGACTTCAACTATCCTTCAGTAAGCTGACAGACCCACACTGCCAGTAGTTGGCATGCCTAACCCTTCCTTGACATAAATACTAGCTGTTTTACAAAGAGTAACTCATCTTACTAGGGGCCACAATATCCATGATTTCGGCCAATCAGATATGGCCACTTCTTGCACATCTCCATATGTATTGTCCTGCCTTGTTAAAACAGACCATAACTAGTGACTCTGTAAATACATTTGTGTTCATGGATTTCTCAAAAGAAAACCTTCTTCAGTTACTTGATGACCTAAATAATTTCACAAAAGAAAACCTTCTTCAGTTACGTGATGACCTAAATAAAGTCTGCTGTAGTCTTTCTGAATTGGATTCCATTTCTTAATCTGCTAAGCCTAATAGTCATATCAATAAGGCAATACATAACTGCACCAAATATGATGAGAAAATTAAAAACTAACTGCTGTAGTGAAATACCTGTATAAATAACGTATATAATAAGAGAAATTACTGTACACTTATAAGAAGTTATAGTCTACCTACCTTAAGGGCATACTTAAACAAACTAGTAAAGAGCTTCAGGGAACTATTAGGTAGCCCATAGCTGAGTATGAACTTAAAGTAGCCTCTAAACTCAAAAAACATGCAACAATGTTCTGATCAAGTCACTAATAATATTGCACACTCTAATCCAAAGGAAATCTCTAACATCCTAACTCACAAATTTAGTGCAAATGTTACTCCACACATAGTAATAGCTATTTCACATATTTTACAATTCCAGTCATTGTCTTTATTTAGCATGGAACAAATTCTCCCTGCCCTGATAACATACCAGACTGCCTGCTTCTCAATGTCAAATATGGGATATCTGAATCCACTACTTAGTATCTTTAATTTAATCCTCTCCACTGGCTGCATTCCTGAAGCCTGGAAAGTTGCAATTGTGATTTCATTATACAAGGGTGGCCCAGCTGTGGAACCTGGCAACTATACACCTGTTAGTCTCATTAGTCTCATCTGTAAAGTAATGAGCATGTTATCTGAGACTGCATTAACAAAGACATAGAAAATCTCTTAACCCACAACCCTCATCAATTTGGCTTTGTCAAAGAATGGTCCTGCCTCTGTAACCTCTGTAATTCATTAGAAAAAGGAATTAAAGCAGTAGATAGTGGTTATGCAGTACATGCAATATATCACAACCTGGCCAAGGTCTTTCATACTATTTCCCAAGCTGGTATTATTGACAGACTTTTAAATCTGAATGTAAAGCTTTGTGTTGTTAAATGGATAGCAAACTGGTTGTCTGAGAGAATCTATGTGGCTAGAGTCACATGTGCCACTTTTGAAAGCAAAAATATTACCAGAGGAATACCACAGGGCAAGGCCTGTTATTTGGCATCTATTTCTCAGACCTCCAGTCCAAATCCCCTATAATATGGTTATTTAAGTTTTCAGATAACTATAAATGTGATGTCATTAGATTTGTCACTGATTCACATTTTCTCCAACATGAGTTGAAATATGTTAACAGCTGGTGCAAAGACAATGGCCTCAAATTAAATGTGGAAAAATGGAATATAGTTCATTTGGCTGAACTTAACATTTTCAAATACAATATTGGTGATGTTCCTCTCTAAACAGACACTGTCATATGGGATCTAGGCACTTTTGTCAATAACTGCTTATCATTTCACTATCATTTTCCTGCAATACTTCTGAAAGTTTTCTATCTCACTCATCTAATTTCCCAAGTCATCTCCACTAAGTCAATAGATTAATTTCCATTTACTTGTATCTTGTCAGACCCATTATTGAATATAATATAACTTTTGCATAGCCATCTTTTTATCACAAACAAACATCTAAACTTTACACAGAAGTGGTTATAACTGCATGGTGGGAGTGGGGGAGTTTGAATGAAAGTAACTGATCCTATTGTCATTTGTTTAGTTTAAACAGTCATTTTTCAGAAAACAATGCGTAAAATGCATTACATAACATCCAGACATTCAGACTTTCTAGGGTTCTGACTGCTCCCCACATCACAAGGCTGTAAAGAAGGACTTTGATACAAGCTGAGTAGTGGCCTCTTCTCTGAACTCCAGTTAGTCTAAAATCTGTCCTGTTCAGAGGTGTGCACAAAAGGACACTGTAACTTGTAAGTGGTGTTGAGGATGACATAATTATTTCTTTAATTTCCCACCAGATCTCAGAGGTATCCACAGATCAGTATAGATTTTTTTTTTTATTATTATGATAGCTCATTTTGTACTTTGGACAGTGTGGTCTTTATTTCTTTAACTTTCCTCACAAATTCAGAAGTCTGCACAGAGGGTCAGTATAGGTTGCACAGAAGCAATCGTTTTTATTTTCCTCACAGTTAAACATCGGATACATATACAGATGGATATGTTTCCAGAAGGGTAATGAAATATGCTGTTTTTATACATCTGGCAGTAGCAAGTTGAAATATGTTATGTTCTATTTTTTTTTTTCAGTTTTGTCCCAGACAGACATCAGAGAGCTACACAAGTAGTGGATCTCTTTTAGTAGCAGCAAACTGAAATATATGACTGTGGCAATTTGTGATTTCACCTTCATCCCATTCTAACACTGGAGGGTTGTTGTTGTTGTGTCTTTCGGCTTTTCCCGGTTAGGGGTCGCCACAGCGGAACTCCGGTCCGCTAATGATTGGCAGTAGATTTTTACATGCCGAGTTGCCGGCCCTGACACACAACCTTCAACAAAGGTACACACATTCATCCATGTCTCCACACAGAAGATGGTCTAGCTGAGAATCGAACACGACAACGTCTTACTGTGAGGCGACAATGCTACCGCAGCACCACCACCACAGTCTATTCTAACACTGGAGGGTGATGCACAGAAAGTAACTATTTATTTTTTTTTAGTTTATTTATTTGAGTGTTTGCAGATGCACAGAAAGTAACTATTTATTTTTTTTAGTTTATTTATTTGAGTGTTTGCAGGGAGGCTGGTATTATTGCTATATAAAATGTATGTATCATTACAAGCATTTCTCATCTCATATTGTTGTGAACTGCCTTTTTTTCAGCTTTGCGCACTAAGCCTTGGATAAACTTACTTACCAGGATGGCAGTACACAAATTATATTTTAAATATTTTCTACTGTGTCATATACCCCTGCTACCTTATTTCATGTCTGCCAATTACCAATAATAAAGTTTAAAGCCAAAACAATGAATTTAAAGGCAGCATTCAATGACCAAACAAAAGTGTTGCCAAACACTTGCTTAATTTGTTATAAACTAAGTAGAATGGAACAGACATTTACAGTCTGGAAGTACATCAGAGGCTTCCTACATTAGCATCATCCAGGAGAATGATGCACAGATGGTCACATTGCTAATATGATACAATGGTTGGAGGAATACTCTCTGATTGGATTTATTAATGCTGCTGTGCTTGCCTTATATGAATAGCCATTGGTTAAATAGCCATATTTTCTACATTTGGGGTTGACATTGTGTATATACCCTTCCTATTGTGATACAGTATGCGTACCCATGTAACATGTTAGGTTTCTTTGTACTGCCTTTGAAGGATTGTATTCATATACTGTCACCTTTGCGCTTTATGTCCACACCAATCTATCATTATGACAATTATATATGACAGCACATATGATTTAGACTTCACTTTCTATAGAGGTAAACAATTTATTTGTTGCGAGAGAAAGTGATTGTGTAAGTTTCTTCTAAGTGTTTACATTTATGGGTATGTTTATGTCCTTTAGGGGATTGTAGAAAGATTCACAGCAGACACAAGGTTTTCATTTCACTTAAACAGCACATAGTGTTTGTGGATGGCATCAGCAGGGTATTGGTATCTGAAGGCATGTTGATGATATTACACATGCATGGTTATTTCCTCTTAGTTTATTCTAATTTTTGGTTGAAGCACCACTGTACAGATACTGCATACCTCAATATACAGTTACACAAAAAAAACTACGCTTTGACTAAACAGGAGTTTTACAACAGGTGTTCTAATCAAGAAAGTCTGATGATGTGTTACATTAACTATGACTTGATTAAATAATTAACTATTGTTTGCATAGCTATTACAGTTCCACAAGGATACAATTTGGCAACCAAATATTGGCGATTTGGTATTCTAGCTATAGGGCAGAGTATATTATTTTGATGTACTGGTTAGTTTGCTGAATGGCATAGCTCTCAATTGCTATGATGTAGACATAGCACTGATTTTGACCCTCACATTTAACCATGTATCTCCTGGATTTATTGATGCTGCTAATAAAGTCCGTCCTATTTATGTTTACATACTTTACTAAATAAACAAGCTAACCTTATCCAAAGACATAGTGTAACTATATAGGTCCTAGTATATAAAAACATTCACTTTAAAAATATAAAAAAGTGCTCCTCTTTCGGATACTATGCTATGATTTTTAAAGGCAAACACTATGATTTTAATGCTTGCTAGTTGAGAGGTATATCAAGTGGATAGTGCTGAGACATTAAACTAATTCCAGAATGCATTTAGACAACATAACTGAAATGAATATTAGACTTGGGTGGTGTAAAAAGCATAGCCTAAGGCAAAAAAATGAATTCCACTTTTCCCTTTGTTTGCTTTTTGTGCTTGTAATCTTTTGCACATGATACATGAAACCCAAGGTCAAAGGCTTTGTGTTTCATTCTATAGACCCTGTAAGCTTTGACAAGAAAAGGAAGGGATCTGAAACTTATGCCTGAATTTAAATAAACCAGTAACAAAAGATTGTTCCTTCTATGAAAACCTGAAATTTTAGGAAGTCAGGTCCGCATCAGCAGTATCTGTCAACTATCTAGATTTCTGCCCCATATTTTTGGTCTGTTCCTGTTAAGTTTGTAGCTTTCTGGCAAATCACTGAGAATTGACATCACTAAATAATGATCGATATTTGAGTTACATACTATATCTTTCATAAATTGCAAGCTAACACAAATCCTGTTATCCTAGCAACTTTCTAAGTGCATGAGATCAATACATAAAAGCTGTCCCTAGTTTTGGGCATTTGTTTCCCCACTATTTTAGGCTTTGTCCAGATTTCTTGTGCTAAGAGATTGAGTGGTATGACAACAACAATGAAAAAATATGAACTTATAGGAAAAGGTCATATAACCAGTTCTTACTTGGCTTCTCCAAGTCACTGATGAAATTTAAGTGGTAAAATCCTCTGGTTCAGAGAAAAGGTTAATGAAATGTAAAACAATGCTGCATACAAGTTCCTACTACTTACTTCAAGTAGTATTAGTAATGCATTTTTGTTGTATAACACACTGCATCACAGCAGTTCTTCTTTAAAAGGCTGCACATTATGGGAATATAATGCCTGATTTCTACTTTACAGGACTCATGATATCCTAGGGAAAGGATTACTGTGAGTCAAGGCCTTGGTTCTTACAGATCATACTGAACCACCAGTCTGTAGAGTCACATGCAGTCTGAAAACAAACAGAACCATTATAAGCAAAAAATTAAATGCACCCATTATAATGCTTGTTTCAGCATTAAAAGTGAAAAAATTAATATCAGTATCAAAACTTAAGTCTGTTTTTATTTTAAGCCCCCCTTCTGTTGTGTCTTCAATAACTAGGTGTTTACATACATCATACTACAATATGTATAGGAGCATATCACTACTGCTCAGTAGATCTTACACTACATCATAGCTATGAATGATGAAGTACTTAACAACAATTACTACAATGTCCATTGCAGTGCAAAATTACTGTGATTAGGTTGACAAAGTCATAGCATTAGAAAATATATATTTTATAGTGTATGGTTACATTTGTCCATGCAGCCTACCTTGATCTGGCCAAGGCGATTGATACCATTCCACTTGATGAAATTGTTTAACCTGGTGGCCTTAATGTAAATCCCTACATGGTAAGATGATTAGCCAACTGACGTAAAGACAGAATGCGCATTGACTGATTTGGTGAAATCATCTGATGGAGAGTAGGTGACCAGTGGTGTCCCACAGGGACCTGTGTTGGGCTCCCTTCTGTTTAGCACCTATTTTTTTGACCCCAGAACTGATAACAGTGATCTCTGGTTAACAAGGTTTACTAAATGCCCATTTGGATACATATACCCACCAAAATGAATTGACTAACATCAGTCACTGATGCACTGAAAAAGGGTTCAAGCTAAATTCTAGAAATGCAACATCATCCCCTGGGAAACATAAATAATCTGTATCCTACTGCATTCCAAACCCCTTTACCATTTGTATCATTGATAAGAGATCTGAACACATGGGTTGATAGCTCTCTTTTCTTTAACAATCAGATGGATATCATAGTTAGGAAACCCTTCTTCAATTCACAACTAATTGTCAAGGGCATCTCTTCTAAAATTAAGGAAGTCATTGTCCTTCTGTATTCTGTTATTATTAAGTATAATACAATCTTCAACATGCATGCATCTAGAGATATAAAACAATTCTGAAAAAATGCAGAGGTTCCTAACAAAAATAATTTAATTTAAAAAAACTTAGCTACCAGAAGGGACCAGAGTCTTTGTCATTTTACTCAGCACGGTTTCTTGGATGGAGACCTGTTCCTAGCTTACCATTCAGTTTAAGATCCCATTATCATTAACCTCCTTTTCATTGACAAGTCAGATTGTAATGCTAACACCAGAACCAGAGACTGATACCTTCAATAAGAAATAAACAAACTAGCTGGAGAGATAGGTTCTTCACACGGCACCTCACCTTGCACTGGAATAAACTTCCCTAGCATGTTGAATAATGTGATTCCCTGTTATCCTTCAAATGTAGCTTCTACAGTTGTGTGGCTATCCTTAAATCTATACCCAGATTAACTAACATCACCCTCCATCCAACAGGAGGTAGATCCTGAAGGTGGGTAGTGTGAAGGAGTGCATGATCTCTTTCGTTTGACTTGCCTTGTATAACCTGTGATCATATGTTCCTATTTGTCTAGACATATACATATATAGCGACGCTTATTTACCTGCTGCTGTTATAAATTTCCATGTTTATTTATAAAGAACAACTCCACTCCTTGTTAGCCCCCTGTTTATACTTAAAGGAGATCTCCACTCACACAGTAAGTTTTTCTCTCATCATGAATTCTATTTTACCCTTTAATATAACCTCTAAGAGATTTACATGGAATGAAAACATGATTTAAGTATTACTCCCTTTGATTTCTTTCTGAAACTCTTTTGGCAGTTTTTCTGCACACTGTTACCTTTCATAAAATCATGATACATTTCCTTTTCATATTAGGCTTATCATTTGTACATTATATAAGCAATTTCAACAAGAGTGGGCGGTGCATCTCAGACATCTTTTTATGCATGCAGGACTGATGATAGGTCTTAAACTTTCTAGTTACATAAATATGTGCTATCATTCAGAAGTGACGATTTTGTTTGAAAAGTGTGACAGATAAGATAAAAAAACATAGTGGCATAATAGCAGATGCCTTTACTTTGTACACACAACATCCAGCTTAAAGCAATGACCTCCAGTCAATGTCTGTGTGTAGCTTGCATGTTCTCTCTGTATCTTGAAATTGCTATTTTGGTTAGATTCAGAACTGCAGAGTCAATATCCTTTAGATAGTGAAATACAAATCACAGACTGCATATATCATTCAGGACTAGATGAATTAGTTCTGTTGACTAATGTCACTAAAAAGGGTAGGGGTATTTGCTGGTGCTATGTAGGCTGAGGACCAGATCTATAACATGGACCCATGCAAATAGTGGAAGAGGTCTATGCGCTACTATTGGCTAGTGGGTTCTATATTACAAGATTTAAGCTTTACTTAATCGAATAAGTAAAGTTTGAACTTGTAATATCAAAACCGTAAATTGTCGAATGACCAATTTAACCCAGGGAGACACTTCCCTTGGCCGTTCTGTGGAGTATGCCCATTTCTTCAATTTGGAGTGATCTTGGAGTTGGTATATTTAGGTAGGGGAAGTGTGGGGGTCACAGCCCCCCACTTGATTTTGGATGTAAAGTTTTTTTTTGATTTGGCCAAGGGAAGTGTTTCCATTGGTTGAATCGGCCGTCTGACAATTTTAGCTGTCAATATTCAAGATCGAGCTTTAGTTATTTGATTAACTAAAGCTTCAATGTTGTAATATAGACGTGGCTAGTGTGTATGCTTGGATGGTCCATATCCAGTTACCCAGTATGGGTCACCTAGGATATCTCTGTTGAATAAAATCTGGATGTTGAAAAAACAATTACCCTGCCAAGAATGAATTAAGGTATAGGTTCACTAACAGAAAATAGTTGTGAAAGTGAATGTCATGATGTTACAGAGGAGATAGGATATCATATATATTTAGGAGACAAGCTGGAAGGGAATTACAGCAAAGTAAGTTAGGATCTAGGGTCAATTACTTTGGGGAATACAGGCAGAAATGGTGTGATAATTGTGGTAAGAGATAGTCTTCTAAAGTAGGTTATATTACTGGAATCAATTACAAAGTCATCGTAAAAAAACCTTCAATATAAGAAAGTTATATCTTTGAATCAATGACAAAGTCATGGCAAATGGACTCCAATGTAAACAGGCTTCAATGCAAAGATAGGAAAGCATTCATAATCCCAGCCTTATACCTCATTTCAGGACTGTAACTGTGAGAAGAAAAGGGCATTTAGGTAAGAGTTGCAGGACCTCCCAGATAAAGCAGGAAAAATAAATCTGTATTGATAATGGGGACTGGAATGCTTATACTGAGAAATACAGAACAGTATATAGTGACAGTTTTTTTTATAGTGATAGTTTTTTTTCTGAGTAATTACCTGCTGGTTCTTGTTTCTTGGGTGTCATCCTGTTTTTGTCACCCTCCTGGCTCACTTTGCTCCCCTACCCTGCCCCCAATCCCTACCACCCCCACTACCTCTACATTTAAACATATTCACACCACACCCCTTGCTCTGACAGCTTCACTCCCATTAGTCCTTTCCTCTGTTAGCGCCACCCTCCTCATCCTCCTCATCCATACATCCATCTCTCAACATATTTCTCTTATCACATTAGCACCCTATCTGCATACTACTCGCCTTCCTTCATTTCTACAAATGTTATTACTCCTCAAATCATGCACTTAAGTATAATCAAAAATAGAAACTTTGGTCACTCGTGGCAGGTAAATAAAATGTATATTTATTGTTAAAAGTACCAAAAGTAAGTGCTTTTGTGGTTCAGCATAACTGCTTCATCAGACTTCAGTTGCTAACAGAAAGCATACCGTTTATATAGGCACAATCAAGCTAGCATAATTGAAACAATTAAAAGCAATTAAGAATAAAAGCCACAGAGACCTCCAGAGTACATATATATACATTTATGTCTGTGTGAATCCACACATCAGAAACCTAATGTTTCAAGCATATAGAGTTTAGAAAAGGTTTTAATGAGACTTTACTATTTAGACCAGGGGGCTTATCAGCCTGTAAACATATAATCCATTTTTGTTCTATTTCTTCAGTTTTATTACAAAAATCTCTACCTCTGTTATTTACACCTACATGCTCAATGACAAAAAAATGGAACACATGGTCTAACCCTTCTCTCAAAACACGCTGTGCAAGTGCACTAGTTTCTTTGCTGTTACGCACGTCCCTGTGATGTTCAAGGATTCTATCCTTCAACAGTCGGTTCGTTTTTCCTATACAGAATGTGAAATAAACTTTGCAGAAACAAAAATAAACTATGTTCCTAGTTCTGCAATCAGCATAATATTTAAAATCAATCTTAAACTTCATAGAGGGATGTTCAAAGTGATTACCTGTATAAATATGTTTACATGCAGAGCAGTTTCTACATGGATAAGTCTCTGTCCTATTGGATAACATTACAGTATGTTTATTAGATTTGTAGCATAGTTGTTTCTTTAGAGAACAATTATTCTTAAAGGAAAAAAGGGGGGTATCATGAATTACATCCTTTAATTCCTCTACAGCATGCAGAACATTCCAGTTCTTTTTAATCACTTCAGAGATTCTGTTAATGTCATTCGAGAAGGGGAGAACTACTCTAAGAGGTTCACGATTAATCTGCCTACTATCCACAGTAGTATTGGGATTAATCTCAGTCGTGTCACTAAAGTGCGGTCTACATCTAGAGCCTCTTTCATTACAAACAGCCTTAATACATTCATCTATTTCATGTTCTTTATACCCCCTGCCTAGGAACTCTTGTTTTTAGTTCTTTCAGGGCTGTCTCAAGGTATGCATCATTATTATGAATTTGCATTATCCTGTACACTTGCCCTTTTAACACATGCACTTAAGTAGTCTGTCTGACTAACTCTCTAATAATTCCTAATCTAAAATTATTTACTTTATTCTCCTATCGCTAATGCTCTTCTGCCTCTATTCAGTATCATCATATCTGGTCCCTATCCAACCTATTCTAAGCTCTCCTATAAACACTACCTCTTACACCAATAACAGAAATCACCACTCCCTACCCATCACCACTCATCTTTTTCACACAGACAATATACTCTTCTTTAAACCTAAACTCTTTCAGACACCTGTTTAACACTACACTTACTGGCAATGTAACCAAAATGAAATCCTATCTTTATTACACAATCTTGAAATTCCTCCTGCTGTGTGGTGACATCCACTCTAACCCTGGTCCCAACATCTCACAATCCACATCTTCAACTCATATTCCCGGTAAACAAAATATGCTTAAATTTATCTCAGTAAATACACATAGCATGTGCAACACAATTTCTGAGTTGCATGCTTGGATGACTGCACAATCTCGTGAAATACTAGTAATCACTGAAACCTGGCTTAAACCACACACAAAGGATACCAAAGTACTTCCTTCAGGCTTTAATATGTTCAGAGCTGACTGACTTAAAAGAAAAGGAGGTGGGGTTGCAGTAATATATCCTGCTTCAATTTCCCTAACCCCTCACAACCAATCCATACCCTCCTTTGACAAAGCCAAACTACTGATCACCTACCTTAAATTAAATAATAATAAAAGTCTCTGCATTATAGCTGTATATATACCCCCTGGCAATAACTTATCATCTCTGGAAAGTATCCTATCTTGGGTATTAAAAAATATCTCTATGGAAACAGCAGTATTAGGTGGTGTCAGCACTGACTGGTAGAAACTTAACTTACAATTTCCCACAGATAGCATAAACCTATTTGGATTTTCTCAGCTAATTACTCACCCAACCTTTACCAGTTCCACAAACCAAAACAGATCAATAATTGATTGGGTTTTGGTCTCCCATCCTAACAATTTATCTCAATCCAAAACACTTCCAGCTTCTACTAGTGATCACCACCCCGTCTGTACAAATAGACTTATTTCACATTCATGTAGACAACAAACCTGCAAGACAGTATGAAACCTATCCAACTTTGACCAGCAAGCCTTTACAAATATATTAAACTCCATTAATTGGTCCTTCCTTAAATACTTGCCACTAGATGATGCAGCTGAACAATTTAATTCTACATTCCTAAACGCTTTAGACAGTTTAGCTCCCACCAGAAGGAAAAGAGTTAAAACCAACTATACTCCTTGGCTTTCTGTCTATACCAGATCACTCATGCAAAAAAGAGACAAGGCTTGGACAACTTACCCAAAACATAAAACTCACAATAATTTACAGCATTTCAAAGTACTGTGTAAACTTGTAAAGAAATATGTTAATTTAGACAAAAAAAACAATACTACGCAGTTAGAAAATCTGCAAAAATCCAGTCCAAAAACCTTCTGGCACACTATCAAAAAATCTTAAACCCAGGAAGCCAGTTCTCCACCCAACCCTCCTGTGATAGTACCTCCCTTGACATAGCAACTCAGTTTAATTCTTACTTTATTGATAGCATATCTTCCATCACTAACAAATTCCCTCGATCTCCCTCTACCCTCTCTCAGACTCCTATTACCTGTCACTCCACATTTTCCCTTCAATCAGCTCCTACTTCCTTCATCAAATCCCTCCTGTGCAAGCTCAAGCCATTTTCACCCTCTACAAACAATCTTCCTAACGAATTTCTAAAAATGTCTGCTGACTCCATTGCCTACCCTGTCTCAATAATCATTAATAGATCCATCAAGGAGTCTTATGTCCCATCCCTGTGGAAAAAAAATCCTTCTTCCTTCCTGTCGACAAAGGTGGCACCTCCACAGAAATCTCTAACTATAGGCTAATTACTATTCTTTCACCACTATAAAAATTCTAGAAAAATGTATCCATAAACAACTTCAATACCTACTTGACAATAATCTTCACTCTCCAAGCAAACATAGATTCAGACAAGCACACAGCACTATCACTGTTCTACTAATCTTTACTGACACTGTCAACAAAGCTCATGACTCAGGAAACTTTGTCTTTTCTCCATTCTTAGATCTATCCAAAGCCTTTGATACTTTCTTCCATCCCACCTGTTATCCCAACTATCTCTTCTGGGCTTATCCAAAACATCCTTGCAATGGTTCACTAGCTATCTCTCTAACAAATACCAATCTGTCAAATAGAACTCTAACTTCTGTCCTTACTTACCTGTTAGCACTGGGGTACCCCAAGGCTCAATACTAGGTCCACTTCTCTTCAACATTTTTATTAATCATCTTAATACTACTACTAAACAAGCCACCCTAATTGAATATGCCTATGACTCTACATTAATCTGTTTTGCCAGGACTCTCTCTCATCTACAGAGTTTAATGCAAGAAGCATTCAATTCCATTGCGTTTTGACTCACCAACAACCATTTACTACTTAACCCCCAAAAACTACACTTCTATTTTTACCAAAACAATTTTCTCCAGATGCCTCTAACTTTGCTATTACTTCTCTGAACAATACTTCAATCAATGTGGCTTCACATAAAAAGAAACTGTCAGGTGTAACTATTTACAAGAACCTTAAGTTTGACCTACATATCAGCAACATCATAAAAAAATAATCAAAAATTGGCCATGATGTGTAGGGCTAAGACATTCATCTCTAACTCCATAAGAGTAAACCTTGCCACCACCTAGCTCTTACCCTCATTTGTATATGCTTTACCTTTTCTAACCAATCTTCACTTTTCCCTCAAAGCAGAACTTAGTCAATGTTATAAAAAAGTAGCTAAATTTTCCAGAGGTAAGGCCCACTACTCTCACCATTCCTCTGCTCTCAAGTCCCTAAATTGGCTTGAACTACCCAAACTTCTCATTTTTAATCAACTAACATTAACTTACAAAATACTGTACAACTCCTCATCTTCACAAACTACATCACCATTATTTCAACACTGTATTCCATCTCATGACCTACGCTCCTCTCACAAGTATCTACAATCTGTTTACAAACCTCAAAGATCTAATGGGAATAGTCTGTACTCTCACTCTGTTGCCAAATCATGGAATAGCATTCCAGAAGTAATCAGACTTATACCCCAATACTATTCCTTCAAGTCTAGGTGAAAGAACATCTAACCAATAACTGGATCTGCCCTGCTCCTTGCCATCTTAGTACTCTTTTCTATTCCCTTCTTCCCCACCCTTAATAGGCTTTCTCTTGGTATATCCTATTTCCCTTCATGCATTACCTACTTTCTAGCCTCACCTCTCTTTAATTCCTTAAAATTCTAATGTTTTTTCTTTATATTTTTGCACTAACTTTATCTATCCCAGAATTTCTGACTGTAATTTCCTATCTAGTTCTCCTGCCAGAAAGAGTATATGGGCCGGATTCACGAAGGCTTGCATGGAGTCTAAGAGTAGTGTAAGACTCCATGCAGCCTTCACGATCCAGGAACAGCCCAAAGTCCGTGTAAGAGACAAGCTAAAACGGCTCTTACACGGAGTGGGCGTGGATAAGCTAATCACCTCACTTGCAGCCGAATAGCATGCAAATGAGGATGATTAGCGATCCAGGAAGCCCAGAACAGCCCGTGTAAGAGCCGTTTTAGCTGCAGAAATGTACTCAGTTGACAACTGAGTACGTTTCTGCAAAAACTGCAATGGAGCCATGTCAGCTCCAAATAATGGGTGCGTATGTGTCAGGCAGCATGCCAATGGCCAAATATGTGGCCATTGGCAAAGTAACCTGATGCAAATATCTTAAAAATATAATTTTTTTTTTCGGCGATTGCCGATGTTTAAACCCAGCGCAGCCCCGCGCAAACAGGCTGCACTGTATAAAACATAAAAACGAAGGTTTTAAACCCACAAATGTGGGTTTTATGCAATACATGGAATGTCAATGCAGGGACCAGCAGACCAAAACCAACATGGCCACCGTGTAGTGGTTGCTAAGGGGGGAAGCTGAGTCTAAGACATGTAACTAAGCATTAGTAGGCAATCTGATGCAAATGAGTGTTAGGATACTGAATTCCACTGTCACATAGCAAATGAGCACAGTCTGAGTAGTGTAAGAATTACAGAAGGGGGAGGAACAGAGTAGGAGATAGGTGACATCACAGGGGGGAATGGTAGAAAGAAATGCAGTTCATTGGAGGTCAGAGTTACATGACAGATGTCAGACAGATATCATGGAAAGAGGTGTGCCACTAAATAAGCATGAGAAAGTCAAGAAATGGAAGGTGTACACTGTTGCCTACACCAAAGTTTCTTGCTGGATGTGTATGCGAGCATGTGCGCTCCATGAAGCGCGAGTAAGGCAGTGTGCGTGTGTGTAAGGCAGACTGAGCATGTGGGAGCATGTTGGGAGATGTTTAACACTGTTTGTGTGGGCATGCACGTGTTTTAATCTGAATAAGCAGATTCTGAACCGTGTAAGTATGTGTGCGCGTGTGTAAGCCACTGTGAGTGTGTTTCTACTGGTTTACACACGGCTCCACCCTGAGGAAACAGAAAGGAAAAAGGAAGCAACAGATTTAGTAGGAAGCTAGCAGGGAATACTGCTGGAGCTAGCAGGTGAAAACAATTAGATGCAGGCAATTACACAGGCAGAATAGTAGCCCAGCCCAGCACTTAAAACTCTGCAAACAGCAGTGCAGGATGTTTCTCTCAAGAGACACTGCAAGACAGGAGTTAAGTTATCAGAAGTGAAAACTGAAAAAGCTGAACTCAGAGCAGAAATGTTAGGGGCTGCCATAGCTGTCATAATGAGACATAGATGACTTGCTGAGGGTGGTGACAATGCAGATGCTGCCAGACAACCCACAGTGAGGAGACGGAGAAGAGTGTACAGGCCCAGGGTCACCTACCATGGGTTACATGAGCTGGAGATAGTAGAGCGCTATAGAGTGGACAGAGACCTCCTGCAGCAAATAGTGGAGCTGTGCAGGCCACGCCTCACACACAGAACCAACAGAGGGGAACCGATCCCAGTGGAAACCAAGGTATGTGTTGGCCTAAGAATACTAGCAACAGGTATCTTCCAGAGACCAACTGGTGATATGATGGGGATATCACAGGCATCAGCCTCCAGGGTACTGCACCAGTTCCTGGATGCCATGTCAGCACATGTCGGTGATCATGTATATTTCCCCAATGCCCGTGAGGTATTGGCCAGCAATATGCATCTCTTCCAGCAAATAGCAGAATACCCTGAGGTAGTGGGTGCAATAGACTGTACGCACATATGCATCAAAGCACCAGCCGGTGAGCGGGGTAGGGCATACATCAACCGCAAGGGCTTCCCCTCCATCAACTGCCAGGTCGTGTGTGATGCCCAGGGCATAATAATGAATGTGTTTGCTGAATGTCCTGGGATCTACCATGATTCCCACATCTGGCATTTGACGCAGCTGTACCAGACATTTGCCAATGGGGACATCCCGCATGGACACCTAGTGGGGGATGCAGGTTATGCACTGGAGCCGTGGCTGATGACACCCATCAGAAACGCACACACACCTGAACAGGAACGCCATAATGAGGCACACTCACAAACACGTAATGTAATAGAGCGTGTGTTTGGGCTGCTCAAGTCATGGTTCCGGTGTCTGGACACATCTGGTGGAGCCTTGCAGTACACACCAACTACATGTACCCAAATTATCATGGTATGTGCTATGCTACATAATATGATCTTGCGAAAACAGCTGCAGCAGGACCAGCATAGGGCCGGGCCAAACAGCCCCCCACCATTGCCAAGGCCATCATAGGCAGAGCGTGACTCGGAGGAGGAACAACCTGAGCCTGCCCCAGTAGGCAGAAGGAGGCGTGCCCAGTATGCCCTGGCCTTGGCAAAGAGGCAACGCATAGCACATACACTGGCTCAGTAGGAACCCTGAGAATGATACCCCTCTCTGACTCACTCATATAGTAACAGGGATGCCTAACACGGCACAACCTGCTCTCAAACATGTACAGGGAAGTGTAATATGCGCATCTGACAGAGGCAGCCCTGCAGCACCACCTGAGGCATGAATGTTATGTGTTAAGTAATGTAACACCATGTACTATATGCACACCTGAGGACCCTGACTAACATCCTACCCTCACCAAGCATCATGCCACAACATGACAATGAGATGATCAAGTGCAATAATTGACTGAAGTATCGCAGTTAGTCAAAGGGGATCCAATGTGTGCCAGTCTGGGATGACATGCTGAGCATGACATGATGCACCACCTGCTAGGACTGGCGTGCACCTATCAGTGCAGGCCGTATGGATACTGGCAAAAGCTGTTGTTACCCACAGTGTGCCCTGAATAGGTAAGGCTCAAAACACAAACCTATCTCCATAGGTATCAGAAGGGATAAGAATAAGATAAGGGATAAGTCGAAACAGCAAGATGCATGCAGTCTAAACTCACCCAGTATGGAGAATGTTGATATCTGCGCTGTAACAGAAAACTGAGTCAAGGCTCACAACAGCACTCTAACACTACCAGGTTACACCTTATACTGTGCTGTACAGCCTCAAAACATGGAACAAGCTACAAAAGGAGGGTGACTAGCAAGAATTATCAAGGATAACCACACCCCCATGTTGGTACCACAACAAAAAGCAGCATGGACTAGCCATGGTCAAGTAACAGTGGCTAAAACTGCCCCCCAGTTTATAGCCTGCTACAGACTACTGTCCCAACACCAGGAACTGCACCTGGCCTACGCTGGAATACATGAATATATCAAGTCCTCCAAACCACATTATATTGGGTGACTGAAAATACCCAGACATAGACTGGGAGCATTATACTAGCTCCAACAGTGTAGGACAAAAGATCATAGAATCCATAAACCAAAAGGCCCAGGAACAATGTACCACTCCCACAAGAGGGGTAAGCATACTGGATGTGATAATCAGCAACATGGGTACTGGATGGCAAGATGAGAAGTGTATTGCTCACTGGTAAAACCAGACCATAGAGTAATCACACTGGATATACAAATCCTGACCACAGTCCCTGGCCAGAAAACCACAGTGGAAAACATGTGTTAAGCAATATTTGCACTCCTCCAAACTGATGTGGAATCCATTAAAGGTCCTGTGCAGGTGCAAAATATGGGCCACACCTCAGAACCTGTAATACAGCCATTCCATGAACACTGCCAGGAATACTTGGATTATGCAATCCTACATTAAAACAAGACACAATGCCATACACGCAGGAATCTGGCATGGTGGACACCAGCCATAACCAAACCATGCAAGAGAATGAGGAAGCTACTACATGATAGAGCAAACATGAACAATGAAGTAATCACTGATCAGTAGTATGGCAATAAAATCTGTCCACACATACAATCCACTAAGGCCAGCCACAACAAGTTGAATCTGTGAATCCTGAGGCAATGTTACACCTGCCCCAAGTACACAGACAACCCCCAACTCCACCCAAGAAATACAAATATATGTGAGAGATGCAACCATCTATCCAAACTGGAGGCTGAGCTCCCTCAACTCAGTACTCCCAAAACTAGTCAAGAGGAGAAGGTAACCACACACACCACAAACACAGTCCCACATAGACCTATCACAACTGCAAACCAAACACAGAAAAACATTCCTGGAGGCACAAATTACAAACACAGCACACCAACAGAGGCCTCTAAAGCAGACACCCAATCAAACAACCTCCAAACATAGCACATGCAACACATAGTACACAAAGCTGGTGTGCCAAACAGTCACAGGCCAGAAGGAGAAACAACATGCCTGATACAGTTGTAATAGGTGACTCCATAGTCAGACACACTGCTGTCCCGCACACTAGACTGAACAAGGGAAAGGGTACAGTAAGCTGCCTGTAGGCTGCCACAATACGCCACATAACAGAAGTATGCAGGTCACTCCAAAGCAAGTAGAAATATGATGCAGTCATAGTCCATGCTGGTGTGAATGACCTGAGATGTACCTCCCTAGACTACATGAAAAGAGACATAGATGAGCTCTCTGATTATGTAGTCCAGGCCGGTATGACACTCACCGTTTGCAGCATCCTACCCTTACCAAGAATAATGCCACAGTACAAACACGGAATGATCAGTCATAGCAAGTGGCACACTTACTGGTGTCATTCCAAGGGGATCCAATGTCTGTCTGCTTGGGATGTCATGCTTGACAAGCCACGCAGCTGTTCTTGGGATGGCTTGCACCTGTTACCCCTGGGCGTCTGGATATTGGATAAGGCCTTTGCCACCTCCATAGAGCCTTTTGTAGACAAGGCTGAAAAGACTGACCCACCACCCTAGAAAACATAAGTGCAAAGAAACATAAGGGTAATGCTGAACAATGCCAGATGTGTAAACCCCAATATGCATGCTCCCAAGGCCATCCCCAGTATGGAGAACATCGATGTCTGTGCAGTGACAGAAACCTGCTGCAAGCCTCCTGACAGCACACCAGCACTACCAGGTTATACCATGTATCATGTGTCATGGCCCCAAAACCTGGAACAAAACATAAAAGGAGGGTGAGTATCCATAGTCAGCACAGACACTCATATGTCCAGGTAACTGACAATGCACAAGGTATTGGAGTCCACCCATGTGCAACTAACTGTAGGCAAGACTGCTGTACAGTCTGTAGCATGCTACAGGCCACACTCTCACACACAGGAACCCCACCCAGCCGTCCTGAAGACACTGGACAGTATGAATGTCCCACCAAATACCAAACAAGGTACCACAAATTACCACATAGGTGGTAAACCATTATGTATGGAAGGAGTAACCAGGGACCTAGGGACACAAGTGGACAGTAACCTGTTATGTGACACCCACATTGCCAATGTGGCTAGGAAGACTGTCTACATTTGACACCGTATCAGGAAAGGATTCACATCTACGTCAACAGAGGTAATTGTGCCCCTATACTGTTCTCTAATCACACCCATAATCTAGTACAATGCCTCATATGGGATGTACCTTACCTGACACCTGCAGCAGTTAGAAAGACCTCAAAGGTACCTCACCAAGAGGATAAAGGGTCTCAAATATATGTCATATGCTGCCTGGCTGTAGACACCCCAGCTGAATGCAGTCACATACTGCCTACACAGAGTCATTGCATGCATGTTGTAGAAGGCCATGCCCAACACAGGAGTAATGGACATGCTCCACCCCAGAAAACTCAAATCCATCGGAGCTGTGAGAGTGAGAGATGTCAACCTCAACAAATAATGAAATAGGATATGCTGGTGGGACAGATACATAATCCAGAGGCTCCCCACATCCTGGACCAGAATCCCACTCCATGTTAGGCAGAGCCGCTCACTGACACTCTTCAACAGGAATCTTGCCAAGTGGATGGATGATTGTAGAGTTACACTGGGGGTCTTCACTGTGTCATGTCCAGACAGAGGCACAGCAAAGCAAATCATAAATGGCCATAATATTCACATAGCAAGGGGTGGCAAAAGCCACACACACTCTGGCTAGGCTAGCAAATGCCCTAGGGTGGATAGCCTAGTATGAACCTATGAACCTATGAAGATACAAATTGTACAGGACACTAAGGATAATCCCAAGGCTTTCACAACTGATGGTAGGAACCATGTTGGGAATTCACAGATATGCTCTGAATCACACAAATATCACAAACACACACACACACATATTGCCAACATACATCCTGACAGGTGCAGTGCAACCCCCCCCCCCCGAATGCAGAATATCTATCCCAGCAGACTGCTGGCCCCCTGACATTGCAGATGCTGAGGTAACAGCCAACATCTACAAAGCAAAACACACAGCAGCAATGATATGAGATGGTGTCCTGGGCTTAGTGCAACATGGACTCCAAGATGAATGGAATGCCAAACCACACTACTGCTCAGTGTCAGCCTTACCACAGAATATGTACCCAAAGAGCAGTGTACAACAACAGTGGTCCTTCTCAACAAAGGTGTTGCCTGGATGGATACTGAAAACTACTACCCCAGAATCCTGAGAAGCTCGGTCTGCACAGCTATGGAAAGGATCAGCATGTACCACAGACATAAAGATATTGGGAACCTACTGACACCGGACCCTACCCAGTGTGGCTTTCTTAAGTGCAGATCCTGCCCCTAAACATGTTTGATTCAATTGAAACAGTCATTAAGGTCATTGATGAGGGCAATGTGGTCCACACAGAGTAGCTGGACCTTGCAAAGGCTTCTATACAATACCCTACGTGTTCATTATATATAAGCTCACCAGCTTAAATATAAACCCTTATGTCAGTAGAGGGGTTGCAAACCAGACCAAGGACAGAACAGACATGGTCAAACATGCTGCAGCCATGTCAGACTACAAACCAGATATAACTGGCATCCCACAAGGCTTGGTCCTGGGATCTCCCTCGTCTGGTATATATGTCCCATAGGTACAGGCAAACATGGAAGGACTGTGTCTGAACATGTTTGCAGAGGACTACAAACTGCTCACCACATATGATCCACCAGCTGACACAAGCATCCCACAAAAGGGCCACATAGAAACAGACAACTGGTGCCATAGCCATGTCAGCAAGCTAATTGCAGAAACGTGTATAGTCAACCCCCGTGGATATACAGTAAGTGCCCACCAATTACCACATAGGTGTTAACCCATTATGTAGTTAACATGTAATGAGAGACCTGGGGACACAAGGTGATAGATATCCTGCATTGGACAAACATGTGCTGTAGTGTTTACAGAAACATACCATATACCCACCTAATCATGAAGGTTGTCAGATCTAGATAAGGGAGGTCATTGTGGCTCTGCAGTCATCCTTCATCAGCGGTACAATTGACTACAATAGCCCCTGTGGGATGTACCTCAGCAGACACCTCCATCAACCGTAAAGTCCCCAACAGTACCTCACCAGGAGTATCAAAGAGCTTGCACAGATGCCATGTGTTGCCTGTGTTGCTGGTATCAATAAACATGCTGCACCTTGTACAATCTGAATGGCAGTGAGCTATGCACATGAGAGACCTGAACCCCAGCACTGACTTACATAGGACAAGCTGTACTGCATGATACATAACACAGAAGCCACCCCCACCCATGAGTGAACCCCCAGTACAGGCTACCCATAGAGTCACTTATCAATCTTCCTCAATAGGAATCTTGATGAGTGGATGGGAGATGGTAGCTTTATCCTGGGTATCACTGTCTTGTCACAGGTAGACAGAGGCACAGTATACTAACCATGACATATGTCATGGCAAACTCCACTTACAATGTGTGTTGAAGGACAAACACACTCTCCAACTAGCATTAGACATGGACTAGGACACATCGCTAGTGTTTGCAAATGTACACCTATGTTGTGGAATACACTACCAATGTTGGACAAGCCTGGTTTAAGTAGTTCATATCTGAACAGAATGCAACATGGTCAGATGTACACAACTGGCCCCTAACCAGGCTGTTGTGCCCACTATCGAAATGTAAAGCTGTGATAGCACTAAAGCCCAGGATACTGTCCACCACAGTCAAAGTACTACCAGTACACTATACAGTACTACAGTGTTAGGTCAGTGTGAAAGGATGTTGACAACTGTATGCAAAGTATCCCATGCAAACACTGCAGGCACAGTATAATCCTGTTGTGTTCACACACAAAGCAGTTGTACAGTAATTACACAACATGACACACAACACACAACCATAAACGGGTGATATTTGTTGAGGTTCACACTCATCCACAAATGTGGTGGGCTGCAGAGTCCAACATATGGAATGCTCACACTGGGCATGCTCACACACTTTGATAAATGAGACATATGTCAGACAACATGCCATGGGAAGGCTGTACTGGGCATGCTCACACACTTAGGCCAAATCTCAGTTTAGCAGTTGGACACACATATCTGGTATTTTTATGTGTTATTCCAGGAACCAACCACATTACAGCAGTCTGCCCAGTGCACACAGTTAAATGACTACAGAGACATACGTGATATAGTGGATCCCTCCCATATGCAAACATCTTCCACAGATGCACAAGTTGTTCATACAAACAGGGAATGCTATGGCAATAAAGATGTGCAAACAGTCTATCAGCAACAAATAATGTGCATTTGACAATTAAACATATGGGTGTAGAGGTCAACACTAGGCTGTTTGCCCTAGGGAATGACAGCTTAGCCAGAGTGTGCTTGGTGTCTGCCTCCCCACAGGATGCACATTCCCCTTTCTAAACACCGATGATGTCAGCACCCTATAAGTACAGCAGGAGAAAAAAAACTTCCCAGTAATGCAAATAGCGCACTCTGCTAATGCGTCTGTCATAACATAGGTAGGGGTTTGAATCCTACAAATGCTCAGTGTGAGTGGGGTTGGTGTGTGTGTAAGTCTGTGGGAGAGAAATGCCCCTTTTGGCAACTAGGAGAACAGACTACAGGACGCACATTCCCCTTTCTAAACACTGATGATGTCAGCACTCTATAAGTATAGCAGGAGAAGAGACACCTCCCAGTAATGCGAATAGCGCGCTCCGCTAATGCGTCCGTCTCAAGTGTCATAACATAGTTAGGTAGGGGTTTGAATCTTGCAAGTGTTTGTGTTTGGCTGAGGGGGGTTAGTGTGTTTGCAATTGTGTGTGAGAGAAATGTCCCTTTTCACAACTAGGAGAACAGACTACAGGATGCACATTTCCCTTTCTAAACACTGATGATGTCAGCACCCTATAAGTACAGCAAGAGAAGGGAAACCTCCCAATAATGCAAATAGCACACTCTGCTAATGTGTCCATCTCGAGTGTCATAACATAGTCAGATAGGGGTTTGAATCTTGCAAGTGTGTGTTTTTGGCTGAGGGGGATTAGTGTGTGTGAGGACAATGTCCCTTTTGGCAACTAGGAGAATAGACTACAGGATGCACAATTCCCTTTCTAAACACTGATGATGTCAGCACCCTATAAGTACAGCAAGAGAAGGGAAACCTCCCAGTCATGCGAATAGCACACTCTGCTAATGTGTCAATCTTGAGTGTCATAACATAGTCAGATAGGGGTTTGAATCCTGCAATTGGCAAGTGTGTGTTTTTGGCTGAGGGGGGTTAGTGTGTGTGAGGACAATGTCCCTTTTGGCAACTAGGTGAACAGACTACAGGATGCACATTCCCCTTTCTAAACACTGTTCAGCTGAAGGCCATGGCTCTGGCACAAGTTGTCTGTTTCTATGATGCCCCTTTGGAAGATGCTTGTGTCGGCTGGAGAGTCGATTATGGTGGCCAGTTCGCAGTCATCTGCATATTTGGTCAGCCACAGTCCGTCCGTGTTGGCTTGTACCTCCAATAAATATATACCAAACAAGAGAGGTCCCAGGACTGAGCCTTGTGGGACACAACTCATAACTGGTTTGGAGTCTGGCATGGCTCCAGCAATTCTAACCATGTGGGTTCTGTCCTTGAGCCACTGTACAATCCATCTAGTGACATAGGGGCTTATATTTAAGCTGGTGAGCTTCTCTAGAATGCCCAAGTGGGGTATTGTTGTGAAGACTTTTGCAAGGTCCAGGTAGGCTGTGTGAACCACCTTCCCCTCGTCAATGGTCTTGGTGACTGTTTCAAAGAAATCAACCAGGTTAAACCTGGTAGTGCTGGTGTGCTCTCAGTAGCCCTGAACCAGGCATCTGTTACTGCACAGATATCAATGTTCTCCATGCCAAGGAGTGTTTTGGGTGCATGCATCTGGAGGTTTAGACTTCTGGCGTTGGGTAGCATTACTCTTAGTTTCTTATCCCTTGTGATACTTATGAAGGTGGGTTTGTCATTTGAGCCTTGCCTAACATAGGCACTACGGGGGTAGCAAGAGCCTTTGCCAATATCTGAAAGCCCAGGTGTGACAGGTGCAGGCCGTCCCTAGCGAAGCAGGTAGTTCAACAGAAGATGAATATGTGAAGGTGTAGTGCCTGTGATTAGTTAGCAGTAGCATATATGACTGCTCACGTGGACACATGCCAGGTAAGTCATATGCACTGTGTCACAGGCAATGTACATGTGAACAGGACAAACAGTGACATCCTGTCAAGTGGGACATGGACATACATATAGTAAGCTATGCAGATGGCACTAGGAGTCCACGGAAGCTCTATAACTATGCATTGCAGGTGTGATCAGTATTCCAGGGTAATTGCAAGCAAACATGCATGCAAACAAAGCTACAGTAAACAGGGCTGCATGTAGTCCATTGTACAACAAACAAGCTGTACCAGTTCCAGTAGGTAACACTGCAAATATGCAGGCACTATGCACATGTACATGGAAATATACGGGTCAGATGGCTAGGGTCCAGTCTCAGTGCACACAAGTGTACAGACCATGTACTGTCAGGATGTACAATAACTGGATGGAAACCCATGTGCTCATACCTGCAGTAATACACATGTCAAATAACAGACACTGAGCCTTCACTCAGTGGTTCCATACTTAGTAGGATGTATGCTACCTGGCCTGCCACCACAGTATCCCTGACATATATGGGGAATCTCCCTCCTGTGACAGTTAGTTTTGTGTGTTGGGGCTGTCTAGCATGGTATGAGATGTGAGCATGCAGTGCTAGGGTGCTCCTGTGTGTCCTGTACCAGTTGTGTAGTACTGCACACATATCAACATCTTCAAACATCTGCATTGCAGAGTCCAGTGTGGGCAACATGCCACTTGCAATTTACATGTCCATCATTGCGTATTACTACATTCATTACCTTATCCCCTATGCTACCTATGTATGTAGCCTTCTGTTGACATCATTACCACCAGTATGCCAACATGTGCAGATGATACACTGTGGTACTTACCATGGGTGTAGACAACAGGACATGACAATCACACACTTACTGCATCAGGCATGCTGTGATATACCCACAATTAATTCAGCACACAGTACTGTTAACAACATGATACTATTACTACACATCTATGTGGTCACCCTGTGCATCAGCAACATGTTAACCTGTACCTGCACAGTTGTTACAGATTGCAGGAGGTGGCACAGTTTCATCATATGCACAGGGTGTGAACTTGGTATGCCTGAGTCAGCCACCGATACCACCAATTGACATGTATGTGTATGTGTGTTGGTGAGGAACAGCAGCAGAAGGTGAGGCAATGTTGATGCAGTGTGTGCGTGTATGCGGTAGCCCTAGGTGTTGTCAATTCGCATGTGTGTATGGATGCACACAGTTCCATCTCATGGCTGCCATATACTGGTGTTTGTTGACAGCCACAGACTGTACCTGCCAGGTCATACAGATCAGTGTCTCTGGCCACAGACACGGTACCTGTGCCTTGCAGGGGTGCTACGGACCGTATCCAGTACCAACCCAGATTGGGTACTGTCATCAGAAGCAGGTGGTCATTGACTGGACACAGATCCCTGTCGGGCCCAGCCAGAGCCACGTGCACGTGGTCTCCTGGGGAGGTCTGATGACAGCACAGACCCAGCATTGCTGGGGCTGCTGCTGGCACTACGGGGGCGGCCGCTGCCCTGTTGTCATCCACGACGACTGCCAGCTGCTGCTGTTGCTGGCATACGGCCACGTCGACACCTCAACTGCCCACCATCGCCCTGGCTCATGGACATGTAGTTGTGGAACCGGTCTAATATGTCCCCACAACGTCTGTCTATGACATCGGAGAAATCACGGATGGCAGCCACAATGTCACGCATACTGTCAGTCATGGCTGTGCGACATGCTGTCAGCTCCCTCAGACCCTATCTGGTGTACTGTTCCATACGTGACTGTGCCTGCATGACAGCCCGAAACATAGCTGAGGTTGTAAGACCTCTGTGGGCACGTCTGACAGGGGCAGTACGCCCACGGATGCTCCCACGAGAACCCCTGGATATCTGTCTGTGTGGTACCATCTCTGGGCCATGCCCATGGCTGCTGTGTGGGGAGGCATGTGCCACAGATACCACATTACCCTGGTCAATGCCCACTGTATGCTGTCCATCACCTAGGGACATTGGTGACAAAGGGTGTATTGGCAGGATAACTGTGCACATTGATGGGGTCGACAGCTGAGTACTGTCAATCGGCTGACCAATGGCGGACCCTGGCATACTTTCCTGTGCCATTACACAGATGTCAACATTATCAGTACCCACGGCACCTGATTCAGGTCCCCTGCTACATGACACCAGAGCAGCAACAGAACCTGTGGAAGGGAAACAGGAAACACAGTTTACAATGTCTACACATTACCAGTGATGCACACATGCACACATGCACACATGCACACGTGCACAGGTGCACACATGCACACATGCACACATGCACATGTGCACACATGCCATGCACACGTGCACAGGTGCACACATGCACAGGTGCACAGGTGCACACATGCACAGGTGCACACATGCACACATGCACAGGTGCACACATGCACAGGTGCACACATGCACACATTCACAGGTGCACACATGCACACATACACACATGCACACATGCACAAATGCACAGGTGCACACATGCACAGGTGCACACATGCACACATGCACACATGCACAGGTGCACACATGCACACATGCACACATGCACACGTGCACACAGGCACACATGTACTCATGCACACATGCACAGGTGCACACATGCACACAGTTTCACACAATTGTACAGTACTCAGTATGCGTGATATCAACACACAGACACAGACACACCTACATGCATACAAAGAGCACTACTAAGTGAGCCAAATAGTACTATTACTATCAACACTATTACAGGAATTGTTAATACACACTCACCAGCATGGATAGGCTGCATTGCTGTTATACCAGAGGGTCCTGCAGACGTGAAGAAACTAATGTCAGTGGGCACAACTGTGCCATTGTTACTGAGTATGATACAGGTCAGTAGTACAACAGTCGCCTTTCACAGGTCAACTGCTAATATTGAGGATATCACTCTTGCACATTGAATACTATGGTGACAGCTACAAACCAAGGACACACCTCACACATGCATTAACTACCAGTGTACACAA
The DNA here is from genome assembly GCF_019279795.1 of Protopterus annectens. Lineage (NCBI taxonomy): Eukaryota > Metazoa > Chordata > Ceratodontiformes > Protopteridae > Protopterus > Protopterus annectens. The sequence goes on from NC_056730.1 coordinate 447,679,533, forward strand.
CAGTCAACTATACATATGGCATATTACCTGCACGTTCACTGTATTGCTGCTGCGTGGCTCCAGCCTCCATCATAATGCATGTCTGCTGCTGTTGTTGTTGCTGGCGGACTGGAGCCACTACACTCATGAGTAGTCCCTCCAGTCTGGTAAGTGGGGGATGTGTAGCCACCCCACCACCTGTGGCGACCTGTTGCCTGTGGATATCTGATGCACGCTGATGGACATGTCTAATTAAATCACTGCAGTGATGTCATACCTGCTCATATGTCCTATTATGCATGCCTATGTCATTTACCCGACGGACAAGGTCTTGCCACAGTGCAGCCCTCTCCTGCTGATTCTGGCTGGTGCGGGAAAAGAGTATTGCATAATCCCGCACCAGGCTCTGGTGTATCTCCTCATCCTCAACTGTGGAGTAGGTGGGATTCCGCGGGTGGGCCATGTACCTGAGAAAGAAAATAACCTGGTATCGGCAATATATGTCAGCAGAATTTGGCACACATACTACACATGCTACTCGACTGTTATGATACAACATATCTCACATATGTAGCATCTGTCTGTCTATTGGTGGATACACATGTAGATTGCCAGGTATCAGTGCTCAACCAGCAACTGTGCAACAGTACCTGGCACACTCCATATGACATACTACCAAACCCCAGCAGTCAGAACACTGATTCAGGTCAAGAGCACATCCTCACTCTGGGGGTTTGTATCTAGGTACTGTATGGCCTACATCATCAACTACTGTGAGCTGACCACACACTGATTGCTCTGGATATACATATCCCACCTCCACCACCAGCACAAACGACTATAGTGCATAACATTACAGATACAAACTTTACACTTTGTAACAGTGACATGGTATCCTTTCAGCCCACTGGGCCAGTGGCAGATACAACCCACAATGCTGACCCCTACACAATTGCTTTCTACAGACATCTCCGAGAATGCATGGATCCTGCAATCCCATATATGACCAAGACACTCTCCACAAAGGGACAGCATCCTGTCTGGTGGACCCCAGCCATAGACAGATTGTATTACAGAAGATGGAAGCTACTGCAAGACAGAGCATAATTCCATAAAGGGAGGGCATGTCTGAGCAGCACTAGTAAGGATCTATTTTCCATCATACAAACATCCATGGGCAACTTTGAGAGGGAAATCAAGAGGGACACTACAGATAACCAGAAGGCCTTCTTCACTTATGTTAGCAACCTGGTCAGGATCCATCCTCTATGCCCATAGTTAGTACACAACAACACATATTTCACTGGCACCACAGATATTGACAACATTGTGGCAGACAGGTTCAGTGCAGGTGTCACCCCACCCTCTCCCCCCAAAATAAGACATAGTTATCCCAGCTGACTGTAACCTCCCTGTCATCACAGATGTCCAGGTGAGAGCCACCCTCAGGACAGCAGAATACACAACATGAATGGGACCTGATGGTATCCCCAGTTGCATGCTACATAAACTCTTACAGGAGCTAAACACACATATAGAAGTGCTATGTAACACTAGCCTGACTACAGGATATGTACCTGTACACTGGCGCACAGCAGCAGTGGTTGCACTCCACGAAGGAGGCACCTCAACATACCAATACAATACAACACAATACATTACATTACAATACAATACTATACAATATGCTATTGCACCTGGGACTACAGCAGTGTACTGTTCTGCTACCCTGACCATTGTGACACATGTGGTGTGATGGTACCTGCTGCTGTCACACAGTTACACAGGGTGACTCATATGGCATATTACCTATCTGACTAACATTCAGCAGGGGTATGTTTGACATGTACTCATGGGGAGTCTTGCTTCTTAACACTGTGTGGTTTATTGCAGGGTATGTCTTATCTGTGGGTAGGAACTTTTACCATCACATGTGCACTCTATTGCAGTGGCACGGACGACACACAGCAGACATTTAGGTTGTGGATGGTGTGAGGTGTTACTATGGTTTTGGACATCTGTCATGGGTGTGACTTACATATGTAAATCCGGGAGTGGTAACCTCTATGTGGGTAGTATATGTGTACTCTGTGGTGTTGTCAGTCACTGTGCATTGGTAATGTGTTTGAGTGCATTGTCACAGTGTTGTACATGTCACTGTGTCCTTCTCCATATCTGTAGCTGTCATGTGAGGTCCATACCATGGCATCCATTATGTGGTGTGGAGGGTACACCGACCTACATGTCCATAGCTGACACACCATGTCCGCTGACACATACCATGTGCAGGTATTCCAGGGATAGTGTGCCACTGTGAATATCATTGGGGCCACTATTGTACACATTTATGACCCTGTTCACCCCTGACACATGCAGTGGTGGGCAGCCAATCACATATCTGGTGGTTACGGTGTAGGTGATCTGGAATGTGGTATGGTACTCGGTTTTGACACTGGTGTTCACTCCATGCCTTTGTCACCAGGCACCTGTTGCAATACATCTGTACACATGTGCCTCACCCAGAATTTATATACATCTCTCTCTCTCTCTCTATATATATATATATATATATATATATATATATATATATATATATATATGTATATATATATATATATATATATATATATATATATATATATATGTCTGTATACATATACACATATATATATTGATGTACATATATTGCTATAGATGTGGAGGGGGGGACACAGAGGGGGTGGGACAGGCTGTGTTGCAGGTCGTCATATACAGTCATACCTGTAGATAGTCAGATCAGTCTGTCTTTGTATATGTATCTACATATATCCTTATCTGTATGTGTGCATTACATAGATATGTTTGTACAATATTCTATCTACATCTGTCTATGTATTCCTACATCTCTCTCTCTATGTATGTATACATATATGCATATCATATATATATATATATATATATAGATATATATATATATATATATATATAAATATATATATATATATATATATATATATATATATATATATATATATACACATATGTTGACATACATACGTATCCATATGTTAGACAGGTATATCAACATATTTGTCTACCATACTGTATACACACACTAACATACTGCTAAACATACATAACTGTGAAACCTACTTTGTACATGGCACTACAACCTACAATCAACCAACATTGATATGTGCACATAGATGCTCTCACATACAAATGTATGTACAGCCTTCACTGATAGATGCTGTATGTCCCCTGCCCTTTACACATCTTCATATACATATGGATACTGACCAATGACACATATGGAGGGTTCACAGTATGTAGACCTTTATAGTATTACTTTACATTACCTGTGTTTGTCACAGCTGCTTGTGTTGCCGTCTGGTTCTCTGTCCTGCTGCTCCACTTCCCAGTTGTCAGCTTTCAGGTAGCTGTTGCTGAACAATTTGTTTGTGTCTGCTTAATTGTGATTTTCTCTGTCTCTGCCTCTCTCTCTCTGTCTGTCTGTCTCTCACGTCCTTCTCAGGGTGCAATGAAAGTATTGCATGTGTGGACTGGGAGTACAGCATACTTTTGTAGGTATCTGCATATGCCCATGTGATGGCCTCTGCACCAATTGTTAGCCAGCATTTGCTAATTGCATGCAGCCAGTTGTGTACTGATTGCAGTTCTCACTGTGATTTCAGAACAGTGCTATAAAAAGGTATGTGAGATAGGCGTAGCCCTTTCAGATTTTAAGGGCAGGGGCCATGCTGTTATGCTGTGGACAATGTTCTGTGAGTGTAAAGGTTGGTATCTCTCTCATATTTCCAGGTGTGTTGTAGATTAACATTCCTCCATTCATTTCTCCAGTTTCCTGTACTAACTGTGTATGTACACTGACACCTACAACTACTACTACTGTTAATGTGTGTGTGTGTGCTTTCCTTTCACTTTTGCTTGCACTTTGTTGCTAAGGCTTCAATAGTTGCCCTTTACAGTCACTACTTGTATGCCTGCTAGGTGACTTGACTGTAGTGTGCTGCTGTAGCTTTCCTATTTTCCATGTACATTCACACCTTGGAATGCTTGCTATATCTGCTAGGGTGTTACAGCATGCAGTGTGGTCTGGCCATGGTGTGGGCCTTGACATCTATTAGGGTATTTGAGTATGCTGCTGAGCAGGCCCCAGAGACTTTCAGGTTCATCTGTTATGTGCCTCATGGAATGGTACGTATCAGTGGGGTACACCCATTAAAATGTCTGGTATGCTGCAGTTGTGACTGTGGGTTGGCATGAGCATATGTATTACTACACTTTTTCTGCCATGCAAGTGATGAATACTTTCAGGACTCCATAGTTACCATTGCATGTGTTACACCTTTCTGCCTACTGTTTGTACATTTCACATGGGGTCTGTGGGGCATCCCTGTAAGTCATTCACTGTTGCTATGTCTAGGCTCTTAACTATTCAAATATGGTGGTGTCAGACCCGTCATGTGTACAGATATTTGCAGGTTGTCCACATTTCTGCCTCATATTTTGGTCAATATCTCATGCACACCTTTTTCTGGCAAGTCACTCTGGGCTCAAGTCAGAATATGGTGACAAACATTCAAGTTTCAGACTGCATACCCTTCCAAACATCCCACAAAGTGCAGACCCTGTTATTCTCTGAACTGTCTGCGTTTCTTGTAACATTATTTGTAATGTGTCCCTGGTTTTGGGCCTTTGCTCCACATATTTTATTACTTGGTCCAGATGTGTTCCTGTAAGAGGTTGTGGGGTATGGGCAGTGCTTATCCTGCTGTGAGTATGTGTGTGGCTTGCAAGGTGCTATAGTGACATTATTACCTACTAGCTTCCAACTAGCATGGCTGTTTCTGTTCACACACTACTATTATGGAAATCCACTAGTTTTGATAGTAATTCTAAATGGCATGCTTTGTGTACTACACATCTATATTCCCTTTACATTCATTCCTACTATTACATGATATATTTATTTTAGCACAATGCTATTGTATAAGAGTCATGGCTTAGTGGTAAGTTATGCAGACTACTGTTTCCAAGGTCCTGGGTTCGGGACTCACAGTGGGATTTTATTTTGCTTTTGAGCTGAGTACAGGACCTGTCAATCAAAGTGACTAAGGCACTTTTAAGCAGTTGTAACCAGGTTAGCGCTGGTTTGCACGGAGCTCACGCATGCGCACTGGCGGTTAGCTCTGCCCACACCCGCTTACAACCGCTTAAACGTGCTTACTCGTGCGCACACCCACGCCATTTTCTTTGAAAGAAAAGAAAATGGGGAGACAGGAAAGTGGTGAAAAAGGGGTCACAAAGAGGGTAAGACAGTAGGGAAACAAGCTTGGGATGTGCAGGAGGGATGTAGGTAAGGCCCATAGCTGCCCATTTCTTCATCAGCAACAGCTGTGCATATGTATGTAATTTGGTGTGACATTTGAAACCTTCCACCCCTGAGAGAGGTGTCAGGACAACAATAATACTTGTTGTACAGCCAATTGTAATTGATAGGTTCCATGTCCAGTAGACATGTGTGCGGAATGGGCAGCTATGTATGGGGTGTAATTTTTTTGTGGGTACAGAGTGCCCTTTTTTTTTTCAGGTGAGAGTGGTATGTCAGGTGAAGGAAGTCGGTACAGCTGGGGAGGTAGGTTGGGTAGGCAAACAGACAAGACAAACAAGACGCATACAGGGGCGGTGTATGACACGTGTGGGGGGGTTACGCAATTGACGGGGATGGAGGTTTGGATATCCAGAGCCCATGAGCCCACAGATGGCAACAGTGGAACTGATATCCCCACCCATAGGCAGTTGCCACTGTTCCTTCACTGCCCAAGACGGGGCTGTGCTGGGGGCTGTGTAGGCGGGGAAACAGGCATGACCGTTAGTTGTGCCACCCGTGCCTCGAGCTGGCGTAGGGGCTCGAGAACAGAGTCCCGAATCTCCCTACGTACCACAGTCCGAACGCTACGGAGGGTGAGTGGTGGTTCTCCTCCGGCCACACTTGCAGAGGGGGGGCGATCCCCATCCCCTGCAGCGCTTCCACCCGTAGGTGGCACAGGGCCACCGGAGGAGTGTCCGGACTCGGCACTAGTGCCAGGTGCACTCGCCAGCTGAGGTGGGAGAGGTGGGTCCGCTGGAACCCGCCTTCCCTGTCGTACTATGTTTTGCATTATGTCATGACAGTTTGGGTTAGTGACATATAATACCATTCACAATTAGTTGTAACAGCATGCATTAGTATTCCCAATAACCAAACACCCAGATGTTCACACCATTGAACAGTGTGCATAACACATTCATATTTTGAACAGAAATACACAGTCCAACAACATGCAGGGTTAATTGATGGCAACAGGCCATCAGGTGTGGATGTATGAACAAGGCAGATGCATCAACAGACATGCAAATATATATGACCCAACAGGACAAACGTCCAGGGGTGTTAATTGTGATTGCACATACCATTTTCACGTGGAATTGGTTATATGTCGTTATAAGGTGGGGTGAAGAAAGTAATATTAACACCTTCGAATAACAATACATATGCTGTACATTTCTAATAGCTACAGTTATATACACACTACTGTTCTAACTAATGTTTCCTATATGATAACTATTTCAACTTGGTGATAGGACTGTTACTGCAACATCAATATACATTTTATGGTTCTTCATACACATTCATATCCAGCTTTGTTCAGCTACATCATCCTGCTACATTTGCTTTATATAGCTGTAGACAAGTGTGGATGTTTGGTATATCAGACAAACATCCTATCTGCATATTGCAGACTGAGAGCAACATATCCAGATTTTGGGATACACATTCCAGATGCCACAACACTTTGAACAGATTTTGCTGTTTGGTTTTGAATCTAACATGCATTTCATTCTGTCTTGACTGCAGTATACCTTATTCAGGGGTTATTACTACTGTATTGCTGGATTCATGACACTTTCTCACACTCTCTCACTTGCTTTCATTTTACTATTCAGGATGGTACTTCTAGGCTTTATTGACATGTTTTACCAGTAGTTATTACAATCCTTTCCAGCAGTCTCACTTATGTCATGTTTCAGTATTTCCACAGGGATATATTTCACACATGTGATTTCATCATCTTCTGCAGCTATACTTTTCAGCCTGCTGCAGGTTGTGTACTATTTTCTTACAGGCAGGGCATTTTTATTTCAGAATATATGTCGGACAGTTTCATGTTTAGGTTACACTTACAGGCTGAAACACACTTTTGTAATCAAGCAATACTTTCATACACTTTCACACTGTTACTTGCAGATTTTATTCCTTACTGACTACACTGCACTCTTTTGCTGACTGTCATACTTTTATATTTCTTTACAGTTACTGGTAGTGGATTACTGACCTGCCTGGTGGCGCAACCGCACCAGCCTATCGCCATAGGCTCTGCGGTTCGCAGAACAGACATTTGCAGCTGTAATATAAATGAAGTAATATTGGAATACACACCTCCATAATATCAGCTAGTTTAATTTCTTACATACATAATTAAATGTTACTTACTCAGTAGTGGGGCGTTGGGTGTTTGCCGGGCCTCCTGGATCCAAAGGTTCAGTTGGTCCTGCTTGCGTCTCTTCAGGTCCGCATGGTGGTGACGAACCTGCTCACCAGTCCTTGGAATCCCTGTGGCACTGGTGAGATCATGAGCCAACCGGTCCCATGCCTCAGCCCTGTATGCTCCCCAGAGGACCTGGCCCTGCATGAGTTGGGCCTCATGATTATGGACTAGGAGCCAGACCATGTACCTGGACTCCTCAACACCCCACCTCTGGGCTCGAAAGCAACTACCCTCTCCTACTCCTGTCATTCTGCCTGCAGGTCAGTTCTACAATCGTTTATGCTGTGTATTCCCACCTATGGGGCTTATATAGTCCGTTTTTCCCACACATATATGTGATTGGCCATTTTGGAATTGTATCAACTTCAGTAAACCTGCATTGTCATGCTCTAGTTTGTATTCATTCCTATATATTAGCTATTATTGCATTTACAGGTACTGCTGTCATAGCTTAGTGGTTCTGTACCTTGACTAAGGTGTATAGTATACTGGGTTTGAACCTGGCCACTGCTTTTTATTTTTCATGACTGTCTAGACATGCTGAGGGGTGTGTCTGTGTAAAGGCAGTTTTGATACGGCTTGCTCAATGTTGCCCGTCGGTTAGCTCGTTTGCGCCGTGCACAGCTCCGCGCAAACGGGGTACGCTGGTTTAAGCCTCATTTGGCTATCGGCACGCATATTATGCTCAGCTCAGTTAGGGGCACATAGATTTTGCGTGTTAAACCACTGCTCAGCTACGGGCACTCATTTTGCACCAGTTAAACCACTGCTCATCTACAGGCACATGCACTCACTCTGTTAAACTGTAGCTCAGCTATGAGCACATCTGGCATTTTTTCTTCTTTTGTTACCTCACATGTCTTCAATATAAATGGGCTATTTCATTACATTTTACATAAATTGTGGTTTTATGTGTACATATTTGTCAGGGACTTGTTTCCTGCTTATTTTGAAAAAAAAAAAATTGGTGTTGTGGGGGCTCGAACCATGAATGCCTGCTCTTCAGCCAACATCTCTACCGCTACGCTATTGCTTCCTGGCTTATTTTGCAAATTTAGTTCTTATATGCTTTCCCACTGACTGCTAACTGTAGCTGCGCTACGGGCACGCCAGCATAGCGCACTCACGGTTAAACATCTGTACAATTTAAAAAAAATATATAACATGTTCATTTATATATATTTTATGTCCATAGTCTGTGGGGTCATGTGTTGTGTTGTGTTTATTCACATTTCCGTGGACTCTGTTGTGGGTGTTTACTTTGGGCACTTTTACACTTCTGGGGGCATGTCCGCTTGCAGAGCTCAGCCTACGGACACGCCCCCTACTGTCTTACACGGACCATGTTAGACTTAGGTGTGATTCAGCATGCTCTCATGAATATGCAAAGCATGCTGACATCACTCCGTTTAACTGCAGACTCTGTGTAAGAGTTATAACTCTTACACGGAGGCTTCGTGAATCCTGGGGTATGTCTTTTATGACCTATTATTTATTCTGTTATATATTTCTCATGCATCATGTAACATACATATTAGGAAATGTTTTCTATCTTCTATATAATGTATGGTCAACTTTATTGCTTGCCTTATATTTTGCTTATTTTCTTTTATTATATTCATAAACTGTACTACATTGTTATTGTTTTAATATTTGTAACCATTTTTTATTTTTTTTTTAATTCTGTTTAATGTGTACTGTGGAGCTCTTCTCTCCAGGCCTCCACTGAAAATGGACTCATACCCAATCATAATTAATCCCACATGTCAGCTTCGCATATCTGACAAACATCTTTTAGACATCTACAAACCTGCCAAAAATATTGGCAAGACCCTCTATAAATTCTCTGTAGCTCATTCCTGGAATACCCTTCCCCTTAATATAAAAAGCATCCCTCATAAAGCCAAATTTAAACATGAGCTTAAAAACTACCTACTAAACACCTGGTTCTGTCCATGTCAAACTCGTACCTGATATTCTAATGCTCTCTCTCTAATTCCTCACTCTAAGCATATATCTTATTTCTCTCTATTGGATACTCTAGTACTCTCTTCCTAATTCCTCACTCCAGGTATATATCTCAGTTCTTTCTACCTGTGTCTCTAATACCTCCCTTTACTTTCTTCACCCTACTCCCTGCTTCTTTTAAATAGTGCTACTCCTGAAGTTTCCAGCTGTTACCTGTAAATAATTTGGGATTTTAAACTTATTTGATGTTATGTACTGATTTTTTTTAATTTTCTTCCTCTTCTGCATCTCAAACAATACTGTATAATAATGCGTCTCCAGTGTATAACCAGTTGAAACTATACCATTGCAAATGCAACTATTTTTTTGCGATTTTTTTTAGAATACTTCTGTGATGATACTATTTGTATCTGGATCTTTCCTCCTTGGGTCTCCACTGAAAATGGTCCCCTGGCTCAGTTGGAATAACCCTGTTAACAAATGTCAATAAATAAATAAATAAAATAATTTCCTAGTAAACAAATGTCAAATAAATAAATATATGAGGACTGCCTGTGTCTGTATGAGGTAGGCCAGCAGGAACAATGAAGGAGAGGCCAGTCTAGACTTCTGTTTGGCCATCGATTGGCCAATATATGGTTTGCCAAGACAGACAACCACATGATCACATACAAGAATAGTCAACATGCAATGCAGTACTCTACCTCCTAGTAAGAAATTGGCACTTGGATAAAAAGAGAGTTTACAGACTCATCCCCACTGAAACAGATGCCCCGAAGCATAAACTATTAGTGGTCACAACCAGGTGCAGGTTGTGCTCAGAGAATATTCAAAAGTCTAGGTTGAAAACCAGGAAGTTGACTGATGTAAAAGCACAAGAGTTCAATGAAATACTCATGGCTCTAGAACCGTAGAATTTAAAGGAAATAAGAGAGCCAAAGAAAAATGGTGGTGACTCAAACAGCATTTGTGTAGATGATAGAATGGGTATGTGGCTGAGAAAGGTGTAAAACAAGGTACAAAAGGAAAGCTGGTGATGGAATATAAATCCAGGAACTCAATCATCTAGTTTATACTTAAAGAAAGATAGTGAGTTGCACTGCTTAACAAACAAGGGAAGTTTATTCCAGAGGCTTAGGAGGTGCTGAGTTATAAACCTGTCCCTCTACTACATTTTATTTATCTGTTGGTGAAGTTAAGCTCCCTGGTTCCAGTTTTGAGAGAAATATTGGGCTTGAAAATAAACAGGAGGGCCAGTAAAGTCTGGTCAATAAAAGCTTGGCAAGTAAGACACAGATCTCCCCACAAAAGTATATAAGACATTAAATAAAGGAATAGAGCTTCCAGCCTCTCTTGGTAACTCAGAGACTTTATACTTGTGATGCTTTTAGTTTGGAACTTTTGGAGTCTTTCCAATTGTTTGATATGTTTATCGAGATACATCACAAAGGTGGTGATGTACTCTATAACTGGCCTGATCAATCCTGAGTATAAGGAAGAGATTATCGCTTTTGACATTGATGATATTCCTTTGACAATTAGCTAAGTTAATTAAAAGGATTTTGTGGCAACTGTCGCCACAATGGTCAAAAGAGAGGGCACTATCAACCCAGGTACCTAGATCCCTGACTACATTTTCATTTTCTAAGTGGATGTTGTCTGTACAGTATGATGAGGAGAGGGGTCATCTACCAAAGTGATGATAGTAGACTTTAGCATATAGCTTGAGCTCATTTTCAGTACAGTAAATATTTACAAGGGAGAACTGATTCTAGAAGGTTTCAATGTCATAGGGTAACAAAATCAACCTCCAGTTTACAGTATTGTACAAAGTTAGCTAAAGGTCCTGATTCTCTCTTTGGAGATCAGAGAAGTAAATATCAAAAAGTAGAGATCCCAATACTGATCCATGAGTGGCACCACTTGTCACTTTCATACTTTCTGATGAGACAAATACAACTCACACTCTGTGGGTTCTGTCCTTCCGCCATTTTGCTATCTATCTTACCACAAAAATGGGTTGATTTTAAAGCATTTAACTTTTGCATGATTCCAGCCTGAAAATGGTGTTGAAGGCCTTAGCCATTTCAATATACACAGTGTACACTGCATGTCTGCAATATACAGCCTCCTTAACTCATTTCAACAAGTTTGCCAGATTAAATATAGAGGTTCTAGGCTTCATAAGGTCAGACTGCTGAGGGTCAAGTCTAACAAGATTTTTGATATTAAATTTTACAGTGTCAGTTATAATACATTCCATCACTTTGCAGATGAGGCCTTTAAGGCTGATAGATCTGTAATTACACAGGACAGCTGTAAGTTCACCCTTATGGAGGGACATTACCACTGCAGTGTGCCACTCATCAAGATAAAAAACAGTAGCTAAACATAGGTCAAACTGTTTGAGGAATGTGTCCAGGAGGGCATGTTTAGTAATATTAATTAAGCAACTAGGTACATTTTCAGGTCTCATGGAGGAAGTATTTTTGGTCTTGGTTAGTACTTTCAGTAAATGATCTTTATAGATAATTGGGGGTAAGGGATTCAGATATTTTGAGGTTTTGAATAGAAGTCTTGGGGGTAAAGTTGACACCAAATTTGTCTCCAAAGATATTGGATATCTGTCCTTGCTCTACCCCTGACTAATCCCCACACTTTTCTACTGTGCACCCAATTAGAGTCTCGTAGCAGTGTCTCTGAATCCTAACCAAATTACTCTGTACAAACATGTTGTTTAAGTGAAATCTAGAATGTATTTTAAGTAACCTATAAAGAGACACACAAATATATATGAACTTTTTGAATGTTGGGCTGGGAACTTGGAGAGTGACCTACAAATATATGTTATAACCTCTATCTTGAGTTATACTAATAGTGGAATGGTTTCAATATGTAAATATGTAACAATTTCTCTGGATTGTATTTCTCTATTGTATTTTACAATGTATTAAGCTGTTTTGTCTTATGTCTTCTGTATGGAGCTTTTCTCCCCAGGCCTTCGCTGAAAATGGACATATATCCAGACGGACCTTCCCGGTCAACAAATGTAAAATAAAAAAATAAACAAATAACAGTGGGTATGGAGTTGATTTACTACTTGCTAGTAGTTTGCATGGGTAAGACTGGGAGGTGTGTATTCCCTGCACATAACTATATATTTGAAGAATGGGGAAGAACGGTACAAAGAAAATGTATACACCTACTGCACAGACACAGATTTATTTGTATCAACTATAAAGTTAGTATTCCTCAGTGAGTGCTTAAATGGTATGTCAGCTACCAGTACATTGCGTGACTGGCAATTATAAGGTCTATGGTACTTGCACATAACTATGTGTTTTGTGCATAGCAGCTGCATGATAAGACAATCTCACACACACACACACACACACACACACACACACACACACACACACACACACACACACACACACACACACACACACACACACAAACACACTCATGTGCTTAGAACTGTAAAACCTGCCTACTGAATTATTATTTCTGAGTGTTTATGCAATTAGTTTGCATCACACCAGCAGCTTGTATGCATGCTGGTGGGGAAGAATATGTTGCTTCATATAACTCCATCACTGGGGAGCTGAAAAAATGTGAGGTAGTAAAACAGTGTGCAAGTTGACCACATAGACTTATAGTTATCTGCATAAAACAGAAGTATGTAGTAACGTATTATATCTACATATGTAAATGAATGGCTTTTTGTTAACTACTACTACATGTTTTTAACAATAGGGAGGTACTGTCTGTTTATTAGCATGTATTTGGGGGGTT